>NC_056615.1:23023835-23355085 GCF_018340385.1 Cyprinus carpio
CAAGAAGTTCTCATTGATCCAGGTACAGTAAAGCACACGATAGAGCTCAAGATATGGCTCTTGTTCCTGCCCGTTTGTGCATTTGTGACGTAGTTTTAGTTACTTTGTTGTGCTTGTGCATGTGTGCAGGTGTTTTTGGGTGGCCTTCTGTGTTTCTGATCTGACAGCAATGAAAATATCTACCGTGATTTCAGTGCATGGATTTGAATTGATTTCAGCTGGATTTCTTAACTTTTGCAATCATTAGATGGGATATTTGTGTGTTTTCTTATTGATTTTTTTGTAGTAGTTATCATGTTAAAAATCATCAGTGCAGATACTTACTGATCAGATTGGTTTATGTTTTTGATGATAACGCTTAACCATAATTTATTAGAAACCTATGGGTTTGACATAGGGATTAATTTAGACTGGCAGGATTTTACAGTACAACTTTACAACTTCTGCGATTTACTGCCACTAGAGGTCAGTGTTTTGGTGTCATTTGTATTTCTTGTGGTAATAAGTAAATAGGCTTATTAAAGTAAATAGGGTCAATTTGTTCTTATGTTTCTTTAATAAACATCCTGAGTGTGTAATTATTTTTTTTTCATCAAAAAAATGTTTCTTGATGACTTTCATATTTAATTCAAGAGATTGCTCCACGACTTTCCATCACACGTCATCAAACCAATTGCAGCATCTTATATCTCAGAGCTGCATAATGCAAGAATCTTTAATATTATTGTGGACTTTAGGCTTTATAGCATTTCAAAATAATGTAATGTGAATGGATGTGTTACAGTGGCATGCAGAGTACAGAATTGGCTTGTTTTTCTGCTTTGTTTTCTCAATCTTTCATGGTCGTTTTCCTGTCCAGGTGCTCTGACGTCCAGTGGCATCAGTGCAGACACGAGCGCTGAGATCGGCCGAGCCAAGAACTGCCTGAGTCAGGAGGACATCATCGAGAAATACAAGGAGGCGATCTCTTACTACGGCAAGGTAATTTCTTGCACACAAAGGATCTGCTCTTTCTGAGATGCTGTTCTCTGCTGTGGAGGATCAATTTGTTTTCTGGAAGTTCTATCCATGTGTTATTGTAGTACCATTGACATACTGTTATAGCATTATTATTATTTAGAATCAGTCACAGTTTAGTCATTTTTGTTGCATTTTCATGATTTTTTTTTGTTTTGTTATTTTAGTAAATCAAGTTAAACTAAATTAAATGAAAAATGTTTTTTTTTGGTTTTAGTTCAGTGCTGCAATTATTTGATCTAAAAATACAATAATATTTTGAAATATTATTACAATTTAAAATAATTGATTTCAATTTTGAATTATTCTAAAATATAATTTATTACTGTGATGCAAAACTGAATTTTCAGCATCATTACTCTAGTCTTCAAGTGTCACATAATCCTTCAGAAATCATTCTAATATAATCATTTGCTGCCCAAGAAACATTTATTATTAGCACTTTTGAAAACAGTTCTTAATTCATTTTTAATGTAAATATTTTTGTCTGTATACTTTGAGGAATAGCAAGTTTAAAACAACAGCATTAATCTGAAGTGGAAGTATTTTACTTAAAAAAAAAAAAAAAAAAAAAAAAAAAATATATATATATATATATATATATATAGTATATATATATATATATATATAAGATATATATATATATATATTTTTTTTTTTACTGTCAGTTTAAAATCTGATTTAATGAGGCACATTTAAAGCACCTTTAAAACAGCCTTTGCAAACTATTTTAATAATAAAAATGTAATTATTTATTGAACATGGATATCTGGTCTTTTTAAAAATAATAAGTCTACCAAATCTTTGTATTATAGTGATTTTGCTCCAGTTAGGGGAGTTTTAAGTGCACATTGCTTTGTGCCTATAATTTAATTGTGGTAAATCCACTTTAACACACAGTTTCTCGTGGCTTATTGTTGTATTAAACACTCAAAGTTCTGTTTCATTATTCATCACCTCTCGCTCTGAGATGGCAAACAGGGCCGGCTCGTTTTTAAGTAGGTGTTTTACACAGCAAGTAGCCCCTAGGGATGGTCTAATACTGCTATTAAAATATCTTTTTGAATGGTGCATTTTAAACTCACTGTTTCTCATATTGAGTGAGGCTTATGAAAAGTAAAGTATTTGACCCCAGTCTTGTGTATGAGCTGCTTATTCAATCTCTGTTCGTTTCATTGATCTCCAACTGCTCATTTCTGCCACATCAGCTGTTCTGCCAGCAGCCAGCAGGGGACACTGCAGCCTTGTAAATTCATAGATTTGAACAGAGCACTTTGTGCCTCCATCCACTGCTGTGTTTTGATTTTCAAATATGATGACACATCCTGAACAGAGACATGTAAGAGATGGACCTACAGCATGACCTTTCTCTGACCTGCAGATCTTTTCTTTAAATATTCTCCAGTGAGCTTCAATATTGCAAGTTTTTATCTTTATGGTCTCAGAGTACAATACATCAACATTATAAAAATATATTAACTAACTTGAGAAAAACAAAAAACATATATAACAACAACATAAAAAACTTCTGGGGTCAGCATGGTTTTTAACTAAAATTAAAACATAATTCCTGAATCCCTATTTTTTGTGCCCTGTTTATCTGTTGTGCAAATAAAATCTTATTGTATTAAAAAAGATTTAATAATTACATTTTTAAATGATAACATTTTATTTAATAATTTTCTGACCAGTTTTTTTAACTAATATTTGAATATTTTTTTAACTAATATTTTCTAATAGTTGCACTTCAGTATTGCAAGTTATTATAATCTATGGTCTCAGAGGGCAATTTTCACATTCTGAAATTATGTTAACTTAAACATGTATAGCAGAACTATTGGCATGATGTGCTTTTATGAAAATATGTTTTTAAAACCTTATTTATTGTTGTATTAAGAATTTAATAATAAATGTAATTTAATATCATGATTTAATCACAAACAAATTTTTAATAACAAAAAGTTATTATTAAAAGTTTAAAACAAAAAGTATTTTTTAAAAAACGAAAATAAATAAATTTAAGTTAAATTTAAATGAAAATGAATTAAAATGAGTTTTTTTTTCTTTTGTAATTTTTTTTTTAATTTGATAATTTTTTTTTATAATTTGTGGTCTCAGAGTGCAGTTCTCACAATCTGTTATGCATGTTTGTGCAAAACTTTGTGCATTAAAAATCAATTTATTGAAATGTATTTATTTATAAAAAAGATATATATATATATATATTTTTTTAATTAAGCTTGAATTTCTCAGATGGATATATGTGTGGGCCTGGCCATGATTAATTGCGTTCATTTATTTCTTTATAATTATTTTTTAATATAAATAATTACTGCACTAAATTAGCAGTTTAAGTTGACAGCTCATAACTCATAAAAATGAAAATCTTGTTGTCTGTCTTTCAGTATAAGAGTGCAGGAGTGATTGAGCTGGAGGCCTGTATTAAGGCTGTCAGAGTGTTGGCCATTCAGAAGCGAGCCATGGAGGCGTCTGAATTCCTGCAGAACGCCGTTTACATCAATCTAGGCCAGGTGAGGGCTTGCAGCAAGTCAGTATTCGAAGCTGCTCAATTAGGAATGGTCTTTGAACATTTGTCTATGTGTTCAGCTGTCAGAAGAGGAGAAGATCCAGCGATATAGTGTGCTATCAGAGCTCTACGAGCTCATCGGCTTCCAACGGAAATCAGCGTTCTTCAAACGCGTCGCAGCCATGCAGTGTGTGGCGCCCACCATCCCCGAACCTGGCTGGAAGGCCTGTTACAAACTCCTGTTGGAGACCCTGCCGGGATACAGCCTCTCTCTAGACCCCAAAGACTTCAGCAAAGGTAACACGAGATGTTTCTTCTAGGACTGGTTAAGTTGTACTATTATAATGATTGTTTTTATAGCTGTTAAGCCTAAATCTAGATGGGACTTTAACAAAAATGGTCATTCACCGTCACTGTTTGGTGGATTTTAATGATCATTTGAAGGACAGTCTGTTTGAAGTAACAACAACATCTATAGAAAACACACTCACAGATTTTTTTTTTTCATAATACTAAAAAAGTCTTCATTATTATTATATTTGTTTTTAATAGAACGATGTTATAAAGTGAAATAAAAGTGTTTTATTAAACATTTATTTTTTATAACTGAATGCACCACATTACTTTTCTTCTTGGCCTTATTGTATTTGATCTGATTGCATGTCTGGATAGACTCAAGAATGTGTGCATGTCCAACAACCTAAGTACTGAAGCAGTGTTATTTTAGTATTTTTAATATACTACTTTATATACAGTATTTATTAATAATTTGAATTGGCTATTTTTCAGTTTTCATTTTAGGTTAAGTTTTAGTAATTTTTTTTTTTTTTTTTATGTGCTTATGTAATTAAAAAAAAAAACATATTTCTCTATAGCTTTATTTCAGTTTTAGTTTTGTAATTTTAGTACAGCAAATTTTTATTTTATTTTGATTAATTGCCAATGCAACAAATTTTATTTTATTAACTTTTTCAGCTTTATTTTAATTAACAAAAATGAATCTGAATAGTTTTAGTATGAAAGCCTTAATATTCATCTTCTCATGATCTAAACTTAAAGTATTTTCAAATTTTTCCTGACATATTAGTAACAGTGTCATTAATATGCAGATAATAACAATCCAAAATAAAAAACCAAATTAAAAAATTTATATACATACATGTTCATATAGTATAATCACAAATAGTCAATCACAATAAAGAACAAAACCAGAGACTAAGACTTTTTTTCTGGTTTATTCTGTCTCACCCTGCTCTTTACATTTCTGTATGACTATTAGTCATTTAAAAATCCATATCGGTCAGGAGGCGTGTATAAGGTGGAGTATCTATTTTGTCTGGTTGAAAGGCATTGTCCACCTCCATGTCCTCCAGCCTGTTTAAGACAGACTCCTGGTGAAGTAATGTGCCTGCGAGTCTGGAATAGAAATGCGGCCTGTGTGCATTATGATGCGAGTGATGTACGTGCTGATGTCTCAAGGATTTTGAACCTGGATAATGACATCACCCCCCCCCCGAATGTTTGCTCATTTGATTAGGTTAATGCTGTATTTTTTTTTTTTTTAATAAATGCATGCTATTACTGTGTTTTATTTCATGGTTGTCCTCTCGACCCGTTTTACTGACGTCTTTCACAATACAAGAGCAGAATATGAATACTTTGAATTGCTCATTTTTCTTTAAATACCTCAGACTCATAAAAAGCCCTTTTTTTATATTTAAAATCCGCCAAACCGCCTTTAAAGTAACCTTGTCCCTCTTTGCTTACAGAACAGCGTGGTGGGTTTTGAAGGGCTCTTCTCAGGGGTGATATATATTTCGGTCAGTCTTTGTGTTGGAAAATGGTGCAGAGAGGAGATCTTACCCTGAGCTGTGATGTCAGACTCTGAGGTGCATCACTTTAGGGTCCTTAACTATATTCTCTTTAATATGAAATCCTCTCAACCTTCTGCCCAACTCTCACATGCATGGAATGATAAAGACGTTTAGCTTCAGACACAGCCTGAGGCTGAGGGTCTGTCTATATCCTTCAGAATGCTTTGAATTGGAAAGAGAAAATCATTACTATTCATTAAAGATGACATAAAATGGCATTCGCAATATATTTAACCTCCATAATGTGACACATTACAGAGTGATACAGAATATTTAGTCTAAGGATATGCACTAACTAACTAACTAATTGTTTTATTTTGTTGCAATGTGATGCCCCAAATTGTGTGGTTTCTTAAGGAGGTGTATTCTTTCTTTTTGGAGTAATTGTTGTAATTTTCACATTGTGGATGTTAAAATAAGAGAAAAGAGTAGGGACTTATCACGCCTAGAGACCAGAATTTTCCAGAGAATCGCTAACCACTAGCAACCACCCAGAAACGGGCTACTGCATAGAAATGCACTGAAATATTTTAGAAGAGCTTGGAAACCACCCAGAAACCACTGGGAACTGTATAGCAATGTTCTTAAAACCATTTACACCACCTTAACAAGTGCATATAGTAATACTTTTTTGGCAACCGCCCAGAAACCCATAGCAAACACATAACAATGCTTCAAAAATAATTTAGAGCACCTTAGCAAGTGCATAACAACATCTTGGCAACCACCCCGACAATTATATTGAAATACTCTAAAAACCATTTAGAATGGCTTAGCAAGTGCATAGCAACACCTTGACAACCACCACTGACAACGGAGTAATAATGCCCTAAAAACCATTTAGAATGACTTAGCAAGTGCATTGCAACTCCCTGGCAACCACCAGAAACCCATAGCAACACTAAAAACCATTTAGAGCACTTTAACAAGTGCATAGCAACACCTTGGCAAACATCCCTGACAACAATATAGTGATGCTCTAAAAACGATTTAGAACACATTTGTAAGTGCATAGCAACTCCTTGACAACTACCAGAAACCTATAGCAACACTAAAAACCCTTAAGAGCACCTTAACAAGTGCATAGCAACTCCTTTACAATCCCCCCTGACAGTGGCATAGTAACGCTTTAAAACTATTTATAACACCTTATGAAGTGCATAGCAACACCTTGACAACCACCCCTGACAGTGGCATAGTAATGTTCTAAAAAATATTTAGAACGCCTTTTTAAGTTTATAGCAACACCTTGACAACGACCACTGACAGTGGCATAATAATGCCCTTAAAACCATTTAGAATGACTTAGCAAGGGCATTGCAACTCCCTGGCAACCACCAGAAACCCATAGCAACAATGAAAACCATTTAGAGCACCTTAACAAGTGCATAGCAACACCTTTACAATCACGCCATGGTATTACATTCTGATAAAAGATTTAAATGTGCACAGATGAATCAGGCACAATAAGACAAATAGCATTTATAAAGAAAATAAATAGTTGATTTCACATGGACTTGAAGTAGGATTTATGAGTGCTGTCTCAATGCAGACCCAGCCGTTCCGTCATTTAGATATATTTACTCTTCTTACATCTTCATTCTATATTAATGTCAGGCAAAACAGCTGATTTAATGTGATTTTGATGCATCGAATCAGTGATGTCATTGAGAGGAGGAGGTGACGGCCCCTGCTGGCGGGCCGTGGAGACCCCTCGCACACTTAAACTGAAGCTTAACCCTGACCCACTCAAACTTAAACTTAAAGCGAAAACAAGAACACGGCTCGGGTCAATAGAGACACCATGGAGTGCAGAGACAGAAGAGAAAATGGGTTTTTAATTGGCCTGGGAGTTCTCGAGCTCAGCTCTCTTTACGCACAGAGAGAGCGAATATATCATCAACCTCTGATTGATTGCGTTTAGCTCAACCATTGTGCACAGGGATTTAGAAAGTCCAGTGAAAACACAGACTGAACACAGAACTGCAGCAGACCCTGGAGAACTGTAAAACGCTTCCTGGAGACTCACCGGCCTGTTTGCACCAGCCGTTATGATCCCTGAACTACAGGGATGTATTATTTCTAGTTGAAGAGGGAGTGAAGTGGCTGTTTTTAATAAATGGCAGCTAAATGTGCAGCAGCTGTTCTAAATAGTGAAATTTTTATGGGGTGATGATGTGTTGTGAATGAATGTTGGGAGCGCAAAAAAATCAGCGTTGAAAATGCATGCTTTTTTGGTCCAAGTAATGTACTGTATTGAATTTTTCAAAATCAGAAAAAAAAAAAAAAAAAAAAAATGGGAGGAGTCCCCCCCCCCACAACCTCATGCATGAATCAGATATATTTTTAAATTATAATTTAATTTATACTGTAATATATTGCATATATTATTAATATATTCAATAACAGATTTAATATATTAATATGATTTAATATATTGTACGAAATTAGCTGTTATTAATATTAGACTAATTAACTAATAAGAGCCCACTTGGATGTCAGGGTAACAGTAAGCTTATACATGTTGCATGTTTTTTATTTTATTTATTTATTTTTTTTTACACAGAGGTTATTTCAATGATCTGATTATGCCAGACATTTGTGGGTTTTTTTATGTTTCATCCTCACAGACGATATTTACAGCCTGTATCCTCGCCTAATATGTTTCTGATGTTGCTGATATGCTGTAGTATCTGCGAATGGGTTTCTGGATACCAAATGCGCAAGGAAGTTATATGCAGATAAGGTTATGTATAATAAAAAGGTTTGCTTTTTATCCATTTATAGTTGCTTCCAGGAGGAGACGTGTGGGAAATAAAGCTTGTGCATTTACATGTAATATTCCACCAACTGAGATTTGGCCAGAATCTGGTCTTCGTAGGGTATTATCTTTAATTTTTTTACACACACACACACACACACACACACACACACACACACACACACACACACACACACACACACACACACACACACACACACACACACACACACACACACACACACACACACACACACATCAGAATTAGCTTTATTCGCCAGGTGTGCGCAAACACACAAGGAATTTGTTGTGGTTACATACACATACATACACATCTGACATGAGAACAAAAAATAAAAATACATTTAACAAGACTTAGCAATAAATAATGTGAAAGAATCTGGAACAGTTTATTGATTTATGTACAGATTTGTGCATTTTTAATCTATATAGAACTGTATAAGTAATAGAGATATGCATATGTATTTACATAACACTTGAGAAGGCAATAATTAAAGATTTAGAATGATTTACGGAAATGAATTACAGAACACAGAATTACAGAACACATGTAATGATTCATATGTTAGCTGTTTAAGCTGGAGATGGCATGGGAGAAAAAACTGTTTTTATGTCAAGATGTTCTAGTGCAGAGAGATCTGTAGCGTCTGCCTGAGGGGAGAAGTGCAAACAGGTTGTGTCCTGGGTGAGAGGGGTTTTTGATGATGTTACCTGCCCATTTCTTCACTTTGGAGTTGTACAAGTCCTGAAGACTGGGCAGGTGCAAACCAATGATCTTTTGTGTGGTCCTAAGAGTCCATCGCAGTCTTCTTAAATATACACACACACAAAATTCTCTAATTAACACTCCTTAAGCATAATTTGTGTAGGAACAGGGCACCGCAGAATTATTTAAAAAAATAATAAATATGTTTTATTTGAATTCTGCTGTTTGTGTGCATATACTTTCTTAGACTGCAAGGTTTATGCATAAGTCATGTATTGGGAGTGTTTTGGGACAGACATGGAACATACTACAACATAAATTGTGCATATTGATACCTCGATCCATTTGTTGCATACTATTGCGTTTGCCAAATTCTTTATTCACTTTTAAATTCACAAAAAAAATTATTTTATTTTGAAAAAAAAAAATCATGGGAACTTTGACCATGCAGTGCATAATACTACAACTTAAAAGTCAAAAGAGAGCAATCACATGGTTTTCTATAGTGCAAGGGATTGTGGATAATATTAACCCAAAGACCTGGGTGAATTTTTATTTTATTTTATTTTCCTAATCACATTTGCTATTTAGGACGGGTGGAATGCAAATGAGGATGAATCTGTAATGTTTTATGTATGACAGAAAAAAAATTGCATGTTTATTTAAGCAAGCTGCATCCAGTTCTCATCTGGGAAGTATGTAGAAATGCACACTTTAAATGCATGTTTACCTAAATATGGCTTAAACTTTTAGTAAGCTAGAGGAAGTTAAGAATCATCATGATTGCTTCTTGTTTGAGGACATTTGAGGACAATTGTGGGATATAGTGTCTATACTTCACATTTTAACATTTGTAGTAGGTGTTTCATAAATACGTGTGTAAACTTTAGTAGTATTGGAGCGCTCTATTCCAAACAGCTTTTTGGAGACGGTTGATTCTAGTTTCTTGATTAAAAAAAAAGAGTTAAATGTTGCAGATTTTGGTCCCTTTGGTTTGGTGTGCAGACAAACACTCTCTACTGTAAAGCTTAGTGTGGATTTGCATGATTTGAGAGTAAGGTGAGTGTGAAATAGACAGTCATGTGAGCGGCAGAACTGTGTGGAGTGATAAATCCTCGCAATCATTCCAGAGCTGCTGCTACATTCTTCAGGAGCAGCACGGATCAGCTTCACCTCACTCTCTCTTTTCAGTGACAGCCGTGCGAGTCGCCTGATGGATGAGTTTTGTAACTCAGCTGTTGAATGATGTAATTTAGGACTGTAAATTTTATATGCCTTTCTGACAGTTTGAGCAGAAAAAGATGTTGTATGTACAAACAAAGCTTGATTGAGTTTGACCTTCATGTCACATTATATTTCATCATTTAAAGGGGACGTAAAAAAAAAAGGTTTTGATGGACAATTATTGTCAAGAAATCTTAAAGGTACAGCCACAAAAAACAGCCTGTGAAAATGGTCATTAAAAACCAAATGATGACTTCTCTTATAAGAAACTTTGACTAACATGAACTTCATGAGGGGGGAAAAAAGGAAAGAAAAAGCTGCAAGAGTGAAGAATAGGCTACACTGAAAAACAAATCAAAAGGTGGAAACACAAAGGCTCATGTGAAGTAAATCCATGAAAAGTGTTGTTTTGTGTGTGTTTAATGCTTTCTCCTCCTCTCTGTTTGTAGGGACCCATCGTGGGTGGGCGGCAGTACAGTTACGGTTGCTTCATGAGCTGGTTTATGCATCTCGTCGTATGGGCAACCCAGGACTGTCTGTCAGACATCTCTCTTTTCTACTGCAGACTATGCTGGACTTCCTCTCTGACCAGACTAAGATAATTTACTAATCAACAAATCCCCTCAAAACTTACACATCTATTTTTCCAAATACCTCAACCATACTTTTACCCCCCTTTTTTCCATAAATGCAACCATTTTTTGCCCCTCTTGGGTTCCTTAAAGGAATAGTTCATCTAAAATAGAAGATTTGCTTAAAATGTACTCAGTAGATTAGTTTGATTCTTCATCAGAACAGATTTGAGAAATTTAGCATTGCATCACTTGCTCCCCAATGGATCCTTTGCAGTGAATGGGTGCCGTCAGAATCAGAGACTAAACAGCTGATAAAAACATCACAATAATCCACAAATAAACCACACAACTCCAGTCCATCAGTTAATGTCTTGTAAAGTGATAAATCCTCGATCCATAATCTATTTCTTTTTCCAGTGAAAAAGTCGCTCTTTCTGAATCAGGAGTGAAATATGCACAGATCAGGCAATAGAAAACAAACGCTGGTTGTAGATGCTGTCAGCTCATTTAGACACCCATCATGTACCCAGAGAGATTCAGACAGACAGACGGCACTCATCTAAAAGACAAGAGATGAAAAGAAAGAGACAGTGAGGATAAACTGTTCACTAGAGTGTGTTTGTGTAGATTGATTCTGCTGCGGTGAGCACTTGTTATTGTATTTTCAGGCCCGTATTTTATGGAATCATATTATACTTTCAGTCATACTCTTTTTAGAGGGTCATCTCTCTCTTTGCACAGTTATTTTCTTTATTTCTTTAGAAGCCTGTTTGTGAATTTTGAATGCAGGGTCGGGGAAGCTACTTTTAAAGTGCAGTTCACCAAGGTATTCGAAGTAATGAAGTTAAATAAAAGTCAAGTTACTCTTTTGAAAAAACAGATGGCTAATAGAGTCTCTAAGAAAAAGTACAAATGTTTTAAAGCTCCTTAAAAGGGTAAATTGTTTAAAATGATCGCAATTATAATACCGTGAAATATAATATAATATAAAATATACTTTAAAATTAAAGTTTAATCTATTTGTATTATACTAACTAGTGATATTTTCTATTAATCAATTATAGTTTGATTATAGTGAATGAAATTGATAACTGTTAAATAAACTAATTAATAACATTAATGTTTTTTAATTAATGAAATAAAATAAAATAAAATAAAATAGAAAGAGTGTATATTTGAAATATTACAATATTTATTTGTAATTTTAGGAACAGTATTGATTTAAAAGAATTTGTATAAATTTTTTTGTTTGTTTTTTTTTTTTAGTAATTTTGCATTTTATCCTACAGTATTTAAAAGAACAGCTAGATTTGAAAAAAAAAAAATTAAAAAAAAAAATGTTGTTTCCTATCATTTGTATGTGCTTACAGTATGTGTGTTAGCATGTGGCTCTGTGTGGTGTGTTACCTGGATTTTCCTGAAAGCCTCCATGTCTTTGAAAAGAGATTGATGTTGTTTTTTTGTTGTTCAGCCATAGTCCACTTCACAGCCTCCTGTCCCCATAGAGGTGTGCTGTAATCCTGTCTGCCTCACACACACACACACACACACACACACACACACACACACACACTGCCGGGCCTGCAGCTCTTGGGTATTGAGCTCTGTCAAGCTTATCATTTCCTACCAGACAGAACAAATCCAGAGTTCCCTCGGCTGAGCTCAGGGATTGGTCGAACGCTGTTTTCAACACAGTGTCAGAGTAACAATGGCTCCCTATGTTCTGATAAAACCCATTTCTGCTCTCCTCTCTCTTCTGAGAGCCAAACGAATCACTCTTATTTTGTCTAACGAGCAATGTGATCTGTTTTTGGGTGTTTAAATGGAATTTCAGGCCTTCTTTTGGAGTTTAAACAGGAGCACAAATGCTTCAAGATGACGCCAGATGCTTGTCAAACAAGCATATGATGATATTTTGCGTTATAATGACTTAAACACTTATGAGCTCAAATAAGCCTGTCTTTATGCATGTGGCATGTGTGAGAACAAAGGTATTTGCAGGTATTATTTCATTGACATTTCATTTAATAAAAAAAACAGCCTGAGAGAATGCTGAAATAAATCTTGTAGCCAATTTCTCTTCTTGTTAATGTTTAGTTGATGTTTAAATAAGACTATTTTACCTGCGTTATTCTGCTGCTTCTGCATTCTCATTGAATTGGACTTTGTGTCCTCGCTAATGACTAAATGTATAATATTAATCGTGATATTTTCCCCTCCCACTCATGCTCCGTTTAGGTCTGGTTCCCACAATCCTGCATTTTTATGTTGTCCTTGGTGTCGCAATGTTGTTTATTCTTCTTAGTAATGTCAAAAATGAAGGGAAAATTAACAGTTGCTTACAGGCTTCATTATAAGCTGCTTTTCTTGTGTTTACATAAACCGCCAGATCGGTTATTGTTGCTCTATGATTTTATATATAATATAAAATTTAGATCTTTTTAAATAATGAAAAGTATTAAGTCAGTCACTTGTGAACGCTTATGTTGTTCACTGAGCTATTTATTTATTCTCAAATATTTGTTTTCATAGATGTATTAATTTACATATTGTTTATTTTTAAAAATTACATTTCATTATTTATTCTCATAATTTATTATCTTTTTTATTTACTATCATACATTTTTGAGAAAAAATGCATTTTAAAATTTAAAAAAATATTTAGTTTTATTTTATTTATTTAATTGTTTTATGTCTCAATAACAGTTTGTTATTTAATATGTTAATTCTGTATTGTTACAGGCTTTTATCATGAATAAGATACAAAATAAGGCAGAAGAGACCAAAATTAAATATTATATTAGCTGTTGTATGCAGTAGAGACAAGCTAGCATGGAACTGGTTTGTATATATTTATGAACTGTGCATAAATTAAAGAACAACGAAAAAAAAAAAAATTCAGCAACTAATTTATGTGTTTGTTTATTCCCAAATATGTGTTTATTTCATAAATGTATTTATTATTTATTCTCATACTTTATTCTCTTTTCTTATTTATTCTCATAAATCTATGAGAAGAAAACAAATAAAAGAAATTTGTGAGGATAATAAAAATCATTTTGTCCCATAGCTGACCGGAGCCTGGTCACATGACCTCTTCACTCCCATTGGTAGATGCTCAGCAGTTGCCTAAAGTGAAACTTTTCTCAACTTGTTCAAGTAGCTGGAATTGCCTACATACTGTTAATATTTCTAAAATTTGACATTTATTGCTATAAATGAACAATTCAACATTTTTCATTGTTTTATGGCTGTGAGTCCAGAGGCTTTAGGAATACCACTATGGTTTACAGCTCAAATGTACTGCTTTTTTAAGCACAAATGTAGTCCACAATTAATTTAGTCATTCTCAAGCTGAGTTGAAAAGTCTGATACATTTTTAGCAAGTCGATTTTTTTGAATAGTGTTTGTTTCAGTCAACCGGTTAAAAAATGACTCCTTTGAGTCATCGCTCAAACCATGCACCCAATTTTTCCCCAATATTAGTAAAATTCTGTTGGTTACATTATATATTGCTTATGGTTTTAATATCTTAGTTTTACTTTCAAGTGATTTATAACATTTTGCATGTCACATATTAATAAGAACTGCTTTAGAACAGCAATTTGTTCATAAATCGGACATCACTATCACAGTGTTGGCTTCACAGAAGTTCCCCCTGTTCTTTTGAATTGCAGTAAGCATCCCACTGTTGACATAATTGATGTTTGATTGAGGAGAGCTGCTCAGTCCACCTGAATTAAAACTGTGTCCCATCTGAGAGCCGAGGTGAGGAGCAACAGTTTCAGTCGCTCTCCTGCCGCATCTGTGCAAGAGCTAAATAACAGACAGTAAGTCAGATAGCAGTCCGCCCCGTTACACACTACTGTATAGTGACTAATGATTTCCTGTTAGCGGCAGTTGTTAGAAACGCCCTCAACACAAAGACACTGTACAGAACGGAGGCGTCTGATTTAAATGCATCTGCTTGACATTGATCAGTGTCGGTCCGGACTCTTGACGGGATAACAGAGCAGGAGATTCAGAGAGTTACTTTTAAGCACATGAGGGGTGCCGTCTTTTTCAGTCCTGACAGAAAGATATTAGATGAAAAGAGGGGGATGTTTAATCAAGGCAGAGCTTTGTAGTGAACAATTGCTCTGCCTACAGATAACAGGTGGATGCTTGTGTTATGAAGTAATTAATGCAGACACAGAGAAAGAGGTGGAGAAACATATTTGCAGATGTGGCAGATACATGCTTCTAGAATCTAGATGGAAGAGAAAACGATGAGTTCATAGATAAGGGTAGAAAGAGAAGTTTATGTATTTATTTTTCCTTCTTATTTTTTTTTTTATATTATGTTATTTAATTTTATGCTGTTTAATTTTTTTTCTTGTTATATTTTAATTTTTTAATACATTTATATTTTATTTTTATATTTTATATTTTATATATATATATATATATATATATATATACACAGCTATTTCTATATATATATATATATATATACTTTATGACTCTGTAACAATTTTCCCTGCTATTTCTGAATTAGATATTTCATAAATAAGATATAAGGCAGAAGAGACCAAAGAGATCAAAATTAAATATCATATTAGCTGTTGCATTATGCACTAGAGACAATCTAGTATGAAACTGAATTGTAGATCTTAATTAACTTAAACTTGAATGAAGTTTCAATTTATTTTTGTATTTATTTATTTCAATGAACACTACTATTCAACAGTTTGGGGTCATTGCAATTAAAAAAAAAAATTTTTTTACACTTTTATTCAACAAGAATGCAATGCATTGTTAAGAAATAACACTGTAGCATTTTTTAATGTTACAAAAACTCTATTTCAAATAAATGTTGTTCTTTGAAACTTTCTATTCATCAATCCTGGAAAAAAAAAATGCATAACATTTTCCCAGAAATTTGAAGCAGCACGACTGTTTTCAACATTGGTAATAATAATAATAATAAAAAAATGTTTCTTGAGCAGCAAGTCAGAGTATTAAAATGATTTCTAAAGAATCATGTGACACTGGAGTGATGATGCTAAAAATCCGGCAGTGCTTCTCAGGAATAAATTACATTTTAAAATATATTAAAACATAAAACAGTTATTTTAAATTGTAATAATACTGTATAATATTACGGTTTTACTGTGAATTTGATGGAATGGACAGCCTTGGTGAACACGAGACTTATTTTGAGACAAAAACAAAACAAAAAAAATCATATTGACAATCAAAAATATTTGATTTTTGCTTCTAATTCTTAATTTTTTTTAATTTTTTTTTTTTTTAAATTGGCTAAGGTTCAGATAAATGGAACTTTTTAGAGCCATAAAGTCTACCATAAAGAAAGAACCAGAGAAAGACAAAAGATGTTGGTCAAGCAAATCCAAGTTTCTTAATAAAGGTCTCTGTTATTGTGAATGGAACAGCAGAGCATGTTGTTATATATATATATATATATATACTTTATGACTCTGTAACAATTTTCCCTGCTATTTCTGAATTAGATATTTCATAAATAAGATATAAGGCAGAAGAGACCAAAGAGATCAAAATTAAATATCATATTAGCTGTTTTTTTTTGTATGACACTAGAGACAATCTAGTATGAAACTGAATTGTAGATCTTAATTAGTGCTTCTGCAACCTTGAATGAAGTTTTACAATTTCATTTTGTATTTAACTTATTTCAATGAACACTACTATTCAACAGTTTATAGGTCGCAATTAAAAAAAAAAATTTTTTTACACTTTTATTCAACAAGAATGCAATGCATTGTTAAGAAATAACACTGTAGCATTTTTAATGTTACAAAAACTCTATTTCAAATAAATGTTGAGTTCTTTGAAACTTTCTATTCATCAATCCCACACAAAAAAAAAATGCATAACATTTTCCCAGAAATTTGAAGCAGCACGACTGTTTTTCAACATTGGTAATAATAATACATAATAAAAAAGATGTGATTTCTTGAGGATTTGCAATTGGAGTTCCTCAGAAAAAAATTCTTTATTCAGCAGAGAATCATAAACACTGAGAAGTCTCTTATTTATTTATATACTTGTACTAGTTTCACATAACGTGTAAACATTTTACTAGTTGGACTTTTTCCAAAGACTTTTTCCAAACTATAATTCCCTGACTAAAACCATGTATAATCAGTGAATATTATGAAGTTTCAATAACAATATACACTACTTATATTATTCAAAAGCTTGATGTAAATAATATAAATGTAACAATAAATGTAACTGTAACAAATGTAACAATCATTGCCTGTTTCTTTCAAATTTATCCCCCCTAAAAAACCTGAAAAAAAATTCTCAGCTCTTTTCAACATTAATAAAATAATAATAATAATGATGATGGATAATAATAACAATAAATGTTTTTTATAGAAAATAAGATTGTTAAAAGGATTTCTGAAGGATTGTGACTGGAGTAATGATGCAAAAAATTCAGTTTGTAAACTACAAACATAAAATTATATACATTTATTTTGTCCTCACATTCTTTCTAAAATTCATTATGTTGTGGGATAATTAAATATATTCTAAATAAACTACAAACATAAAATTATATACATTTATTTTGTCCTCACATTCTTTCTTTGTAACTCATCCCTCTCAGTGACACAGCTGACTGAATGGCTCATTATGCAGCTCATTATGCGGGCCTGTTGTCTTCTCAGGTGTGAATTCATGATAGTTGACGCCTACTCGCATATGACTTTTTACCAACAAAAAGTGTTTTAGAAAATTTAAATGGAATATATTGTTTTCTGTAAGTGAGTAAACCAAGATGATTTTTCACATCATTTAGAAAAAAAAATTCTAGGCTACAAGCTTCAGTTCTCAAAAAATTCCTGGGAACCAATTTTCTATATGTGTTTTATTGCCTTATTCAAGTGATTTAACATTTTTAGTTTTTTCACTAACCACGCATAACATTTTTTTTCTCAAAAACACAATCATGTACATACATGCTGCTAACATATTATTATAGCCCAGTTTGTGCTGATTACAGTGAGATTAGACTTTAGCCATTTAGATATTTATAAGAAACTGAAAAAAGCACAAATGTCAGGGCATGACAAAACTTCTCCAAGCCCCAAAAATACCCTTAGACTCCAGAGGGTTAAAGAAAAGTGTTTGTTTTCCTAGTCTGTAATTGACTTATCTGCGAATGTAACCAAGTAAGTGTGGGGTACAAGAAAACTGTCACAGCCTGTCATCACTATCCAGTCAAATTTCAGTGGATAAAAACAAGTCCTGCCCTTCATAATTACTCCCCTCTTGAATATTTGTTTTCAGCCGTAAAATATATGGCATTACTCAAGTTAAATGTGTTGCAGATGCAGTTTCATGTTGTTTTTAAGTACCTCACTGTACAACATTTCCCCCAAGTTTAGGAGTTTATTTTCAGGAAACAGATAGAAATGATGGGTAAAAGACTGAAAGAGCAGCAGAACATACTGAGAGAGATGCAGAGGAAAAGAAAGTGATGTTGTCGGCTAATTAGTATTATGTCAAGTTTCATTTGCCAGAGCTCACATGTCAGCAGGGCTGTGTTGTCTGCACGGAGCAGTGTGAAATAAGCTATTTGAGGTATGTGTTCGGCTGCTATTTTTGACGACGTTTGTGAAGACAAATCAAGAATGCCAAATAAAGAGCTTCATTTAGAGAGCTGGCGAACGCACTTGAGAAATTCTCACCGGATGAAGGGTGTAAATTGCAACACAGAGATTCATTTTCAGCTCTGCTCTGAAGTCTGTGGTGTTAATTTAGTTTCATTTAGAAGTTAGTAGCACATTTTGTGAATGGATGTGTCTAAATGACCTGGCGAGACTTTACCTGCAGGAAGCTCTCTGTGTTAAAGAGACACTTTGATTCTGTAAATGCTAATGTGAAAACAATGCAACAATAAG
Organism: Cyprinus carpio; assembly: GCF_018340385.1. Classification (NCBI taxonomy): domain Eukaryota; kingdom Metazoa; phylum Chordata; class Actinopteri; order Cypriniformes; family Cyprinidae; genus Cyprinus; species Cyprinus carpio. The sequence goes on from NC_056615.1 coordinate 23,042,475, forward strand.
GCATGAAGATAGATATTCTAAACATTGATTTTATAAAACTGATTTAAATATATATATATATATATATATATATATATATATATATATATATATATATATATATATATATATATATATATATATATATATATATTTACACGTGTGCAAAATACATATCTCACAGAAATATTGCCTGGTCACATTTCACTGCAAAATAAAAATGAAGATAAGAAATAATATTTTGCATAAAGCATTTTGCATTCTTTTTAAAATAAATTTTTGGAATAATATGAATTCATTTTAATATTTTATTGTGTACAATGTATTGTTTAAAACAAAATACAAAAATACTGTAATACAGTGATTTTTAAAATGTAATCGTGTGTACTAATGTACTCTACAATTTGTTTTAAAATTAAGAATAAGCAATATATATAAAATTTAAAAAATTGTATCATAGTAATGAGAAAAATATTAAATATACTTAATTGTACATTGAAATTAATGTCACAATGCAAGTAAATCAGTGGTTTGAAGAGTAGCAATTATTTTTCTTAGGCAAAATATAATACTTTATTTTATTTTATTTTATTTTATTTTATTTTATTTTATTTTATTTTATCTTTTACTTTTGAAGCAAACTGTGATCTAGGGACATGGCCCCAACCCTCGCACAAAAAAAAAAAAATATATATATATATATATATACACATATATATACACATATATATATATATATATATATATATATATAAGAAGAGTTTGGTTCCAAAATGCAATACATCCATTTTGATTAATTTGAGTAAAAATGTGTTTTGAGTGGCTTGATGAAAACCACAATTTTCTGTTTCAAACTTTCACATAGCATCTTTAGGTTATAACATTAAAAATTTAAATCCAGGTTTTGATTTTCAAAGATTTATCGTAAAATTATATTCATGATATGTTTTTTCTTCTTCTCAAAATTCAATAAATCCATTGAATCAATATGAAAGTTATTTTTCATATTGAAACTGATGAAAATACACAATATAATATCAATACTTATATACAGGCACTGGACTAAAAATACATCCATCAGTCATCGTTTCCGAAATGAATTCAACTGGTCATCTTGTTAATGCTATAAATTAAGTACAATTAAAATTTTATCATGAACATGAACATTAACAATATCACATTCCAAAATGACATTTCCTTTACATTCAACTTCCAAAAGTGCATTCATCTTTGCCATGTTACATCCATTCAGTTGACTAGTGCTATGTGCTGTATTAACAAAAACATAAATGCCATTAATAAAAAATCTAACACTGACAAGCTATGGAATATCACGTTCATAATCGAATGTGATACATCTAATGAACGCGTTATAGTGCAGCTTGTCAGTGATCTACGGCTCTGTGTATTAAATTTCACTCCATCTAAAAGCACGTAATGGAGATTTACCGGTACTATTAATCACAGAACTGGCTTTACTGACGAGATGCGGATGACATTCACATGCGATTTATCGTGCAGCCCTTGTTTGTTGATCACAAAGTACAAAGTAGAGGAGGAAAACTAGGATGCAGACTGTATTCAGAGCGCATCCTAGTCTCGAGTGTGTGGAATGGTGCGCTGTGATTAGTTGTTACCGTTTACAGTGCTTGGAATGGTGCGCTGTGATTGGTTAAGTGGATATATAGCATTCTGCAAAAAAGGGAGACTGGCGCTTGTCGCGGTTTGGAAAAAAAGGGAGAAAACATGACCTAATAACTCTGCGAATATCGCATTTTGCGTAAAATTAAAAACTGACTTTTCAATACCGACCAGAAACAATACTAATTTTGGCGGAAACTCATTTTTTTTATTTTTTTTTTTTAATGCCGTTTATCGCGTTTTGGAACCAAATCTTCATATATATATATATATATATATATATGAAGATTACTATAAAGATAACGATATTAGCATCCACACCAGCGAACGATATCTTCTGTTTATTCTAAGCGCACGCTCGTCTGGCACTTTAAGTTCTCGAGCTCGTTACAGCAGGATGGATTCTGATTGGCTGTCAAATTTTTTGTCTTTATCGTTATAGTTGTGGTGTGGACTCTGCTGTTCTTTAATACTGAAAACGAATTTTAGAACTATATCTTTATTGTTATCTTTATAGTTATCATCCTTGGTGTGAACGGGCCTTTAGTCACTATAAATATGATTCTTATTATAAAACAAACAGATTTATTATATTTAATTGATACAGTGAAAACTATGCAGTGTTATTTTACGTTTGATTATTCAATTTCTGTACTTTAATACTGTTAGACGTACCTGAAAAATATAAAGGACTGTTTATTTAATTTGTATATTTGTTCTATTATATTTATCTCGTAATTTGTTTATTTTCTATGATGATTTACTCAACTACTAAATCACCCCAATCATTGATAATTTTTTCCCCCACCAAATAGAGCTATTCAAGTCATCTGGTGAATTTTTAATTTTTTTATTATTATTATTTTTTCATATCACAATATATATAGCAGAAAAACAAAATATTGCAATGTGAGTTTTTTCCAATGTTGTGCAGCCCTACTTTACAGCCCCTACAAGCTACACACTCACTAGAGCCGCGTTTCCACCGCTGGAACTTTACCCAGGAACTGGGGACTTTGGGCTGGTACTCGGTGTGTTTCCACCGCCGGAACCAGGATCTAAGTAAAGTCCCGGGTAAAAAAAATGCCCCTCAGAAAGTCCCTGCTCGCGAGGTAGTACTTTTTCAAAGTTCCGGAACTTTCGGGGGCGGGACTTGGGCACTAAACATGCTGATTGGTTGAGTTCACGCAGCATTGTGATTTCAACCACCATTTATTCGGATCATTTTCAAAATATTACTGTTATTGCGTCATGAAATGTAGTTTTAAAAGTATTTCAGGCGAGAATGTAGTTGTTTAAAACTCAAATCTGTGGTTTATTTATAAAGACAGCGCCTATTTAAAAATGTGTTTTACGGATTTCGGAGATGATCAGCTCCACGTGACCAGCGGGAGCTCAGTGCTCATGTATCCACCGAGAGCAATCTCAACTCGGCTAGTCCTTCTGACATCTGCCACTGGCTCTGATGTCTCTTTAGTGGTTAAAAATAAAATATAATTCGTTTTGGGTAAATCTAACAGGTAATCTTTGGTCTTTATTCAATTTATCTATATGTTAAAATAAAAATAATAATTTGTTTCATTGTAATATAGGCTGTATATATACACATTTCCCTGAACTAAGTACATTTCTGCAGCTATTATTATGTTTAAATGAAAACGAAATGAGGCAGTGGTATTTGATATTCTATTTCATCTTATTGTAAATATACAGTGAGGAAAATTGCAGTAGCCAAGGCAAGCTGACTGATGTTAACAAGTACGCTGCTGTTTGCAGAATTACCGGACTTGCGTCGTCCCGTCCGAGGGAGATCACACTCCCGACTCGAACTCGCAAAGTCCGAACTACCGAGGATGCAAGTCCGAAATATGAGTACTTTGTATTGAGAAACGCACACAGACCTACGTCACCAGACTATTTGCTTAATCTTCACGGTACTTTAGACCGCGGCGGAAACACAGAAAGCAACAGGTCTGGGGGGAAAATAGTTCCTGGGGAAAAAAGTTCCTGGTACAATTGTTCTGGGTAATTTTGGTGGAAACGCGGCATAGGTCTCTCTCATGGCCAACATAACACACACGCCTCTCACAAAACAACCTCTTTCTCACTTTCAGGCTCTTGTCAAAAGCACCTTTGTCCCTGAAATATTAAGCGCTGCTCTGGGGAGACTGGCAGAGGGAGAGACGTTTTTGACAGAAACACAGACAAGCAATTTGAAATGGATTTCAGGACGATGTACCTGGTGAACGCATTCAGAATATTTAGTGCTCTTTGCTAAGCCAGGCATAAATATTTAGTACATATAAATATGTACTTAAAACATTTCTAAGTTGTTATCAATGCCCAGGTACCACCCAAATCACACTAGCAACAGACTAGCAATGCACTGAAATTCACCAAATTTTAGAGTAGCGATGTGCTTAAAAGCACCAGGAACTCCTTAGCAACTGCATTATTTATATATGTATATTTTTACTTTCATTTAAATATGTTTTGTGATTTTATGTACCTTTGTCATTGTTATTATCATTTTAAAATATTTATATGTAGCTTTAATTTATTTTTGTTTTTGTTTTAATAATTGTAGTACTTAAACTTGCCTTGATGACTGACTGTTTAATGTTTTTATTTAATAACTTTCTTTTATTTTAATTTCAGCTTTATTTTAGCCCTTTTATTGTATTTAAATTTTATTTTGCTTTATTTTTTCAGCTTTAGTTTCACTTTTTACAATTAGAGTTTGTTTTCATGATATTTTAAGAGGTACATCTAATGGTGTACCCCGTGTTCTGTCATCTAAAGTCTCTCCCTCAGGGGCTGAACCCTTTCATTTGATACTTGACTCAAAAATGTGCAGTACATCAAGTTAGTGACCCATGTGTCTTCTCTCCAGAGGCTGTGCAAAGTCAGTAATTATACCCTGATCAGACGGCATGCAATTACATGCAGTTTGAATATGATGCCTTTTGTGACTGAAGACGTTCTGAAAAGAGACTCAAACCCTCATCTGAACATTTCAGAAATTGTTTAGCGAGTCACTTTTCCCTCACTGGTCCTTTCCTCACATACCCGGGTGTTGATGGTTTCTATAGCAACAGCCCTTCCCTCTCTCAGCCGAAAGATGTGAGGGCGTTCTGCGGACCTTTGCGATGGACCATAGTAACGTCCAATCTATTCCTGCTCACTGAACTGCTGTAAACAGCAATTTTCTGAGTCGGTTGTCAGTTTGCCGTCTCCTCCCAGCTTTGGTGGATCTCAATTGACAACACTATTTTTTATTTTTTTTTTGTTGCCTGCATTTCTTCCTCCAATTGAGAAGCATTTGTCAGCATGTTGCGTGTTTGTTGGGTTTAGTGGTTCTTCTGCAGTCGGTAATTTCATCGCAGTGGACTTCAGCGCCCTGCTTATGCATTATTCATAATTTATGTGACAGTCATCTTTGCTTATATCCCGTCAGCAGTCCTCGCATCATCCTGAGCGCTCGAGTTCATCTCTGCCGACAGCTGCAGGCTTTTTACCTCCTCAGTCATGTTTTTAGACTTTTTGTTGAGCCTGTGACATTTTCGCATTACGCACTTTCTTTTTCTTTTTTTTCTGTCCTGACCCAACAAAAACGCTTAAACGCAAAAAGTTAAAATGTCCCGCAAGGAAGAAATAGTGGTTTATTACAAAAAAAAAAATCATATATTTCAACAGTATTTATTTATTGAATAAATTAAGTAAATATGGTTGTGAATGTTGTTTTGTGGCGATGCTGTTTCTATTTATTTATTTCCATATATATTATTTATTTATTTATTTATTATAAGATATAAAGGTTAATATGTAATAGAAATATAGTTATAGCTAATTATGCAAGTCAGCCATTGCAAAAAAAAAAAACATTAATATTCATTTTATGTGTAAATATATTAAGGAAGTAAAGTGAATTGTGTGGCTTTATGGTGATGCTGTGTTTATTTGTATGTATGCATGTATGTATTTATTTATTTTCATATATTATTTATTTATTTCGATATTATTTTAGTAAATATCCTTATATAAGATTTATAGGTTAATATGTTTCAATATATTTATAATTATGCATATCAGCCATTGAAAAAGTCATTAATATCCATTTTATGTATAAAGAAAAGTCAAAGTAAAATGGTTTGTGAGTGCAGTTTAATGTCATTTATAGTAATCATAAATAACGTACTGGATGGTGTTTAGCTGTAGACTGGGTTTAGCAGCTTTTTGTCCAGATGTTCCTCTGAATTTGAATGAATTTTGATTAGGTCTGTTTTTAAGAAGTTTATCTGCATCAGTGAGACAAAGATCGTCTGTGAGATTTAGTTTCCTTTGTTCGATAAGATTTGGCAAACATCCGTGTGAGGTATTTCCTGCTAAATGAATCACTTCACACAAAAGACACCATGTGATTAGCAGTGACGTCGTACGAGAAAAATCTCAATGAGCGATTAACATTTTTTCACCCTGTTAATTGGGGTCACACGCAAAGGCCAGATCAGAAACTGTGAATACCTTATGTGTTGGTTTCCTTTTGTTGCAATGTTTTTGATTAATGCTGAGAACCGAGGAAGGAAGTGCTATGGAAATCATATGATATAACTGAAAGCACATTTTAAAATCATTTAAAAACTGTGCCTAGATGCATGGTGGAGATTGAAATATGATTCATGCATACTGTTTTATATTTTTTACTTTTATTTTCTCAAAAAAACTAAACCAAATAGTTAGTTAACAGACAATTTCCTCCTTTTGATGGATTTAAATGAGGACATATATTTATTTAAACTACTGTGGTTTGAGATTATAGCCAGACCCCTCATCATTTACTAAGAGAAATATTCTCACCTACTCACTTTCTCTCAATCTCACAGACACTTTAGTGTCCATTAGTAAGAATATGAATCACTTTGGCTCTGACTGGTCTGACGGCTTTTTAATCTCGTTTTCTTTCTTCTCGTTTATCTTTTCAAGATCATCTTTTTAACCAAGAAGTACTGATAGAAACCTTCGCTTTCTGCAATGGCCGACCAATATTGCATCTTAAAAAGGCTGAATTTTCTTTATATTTTACACTTCAAGTATAAAATAGAGAAAATGAGATCATGATAAGGCACGGTAAATTGAAAGCAGAAGTTTATGTGCTGTCTTTTTATGATTTGGTTTCTGTAAATAGAGCCAGTTGCTTTGAGAGTTCTCCAAGTAGATGGACTCTAAGAGTTTGGTTTTAGTTTTCCCTGATGTTATTTGAGATTAATGTTATGTAACTCAATTGTAGGCAGAGATCCTGTCCAACGGACATCCAGAGATGCACACAGGTCTCTTTTAGAGCTGTCAAACGAACAATGCACACAGAGAGAACATCTATTAAATAGTTGTTTTTAGATCTGAACTGTGTGGTTCGCATGTATGTAAGAACATGAAGTCTCTTTTGCAGTGGGCAATTTAAAGTAAAAAAAAATAAATAAAAACCCTGCGTTCTGACTTTGTTACATATTCATTTTATGAGTTTTTTGCATTTAATGACATTAACATAATTAGTTGCATCACACTCGTTCTTTAGATGAACTGACCACCTCTAACCTCATTAGAAAATTACAGAGGATTAGAATTCTTTTTTTTTTTTTTTTTGTAGTCTGGTCTTAGAACTAGACGGGTTTTTGATCTATTATTCCCTCAACATGAGAGTTGTGAAGGATGTTTATTACACCTCTTCTCATCCTTTCCTTCCCCTTCTTGTCATCTCAGACGGCACTTCACCGTGGGCCAGCTGCACCCCTGTGTGAGGAATGAGAAATATCGATGGGACTGATCTTTCTTGGGGTCATGTTAAATCATTAATGGCAGCTATAAGTTAGTTCCACCTTTCCGTCTGCCACAGGGGCCGGCAATCTGCCAGCATCTATTTTATGAAGCTTTCAATTCCCATCTGTTCAGGGTGCAAAGGATTCCTTTTGTTTGTAGAACAGCTAACCTAATAACAGTAGTAGTAGTAGTAGTAGTAATAATAATAATAATAATATTTTAATAATATTTTGTTTTGTTATTCATGTTTTGTATATACATATCTTTTTTTATCTTTTATCTAAAATATTTTTTAAATCTTTATATATATATATATATATATATATATATATATATATATATATATATATATATATATATATATAAAGCATATATTTTATTTTACTTTTAAATATAGCATTGAATTTTAAATATAAATAATAATAATAAATATAGTTATAACAATAATATTAAAATATTTATAATATATTGTTATTAATAATACAATGTTATAAATCATTAAATAGTATTATTATTATTATTATTATTTACCATTTATATTTTTATATATTATATTTAAAATTTGTAATAATTATTATTATAATAATACATTATTTATAAAATTTTGTTTTATTATTATTATTATTGTTTATTAATACAAATTGATAATACAGATATGTATGTAATGTTATTATTGCAAAATGTTATGAAAATTGTAAACTATTATTAATATTATACATTTTATTATTATTTTTATTTAATCTAATTTAAAAAATATATTATAGCCGTCCAATATATTTGTCTGTAAAATGTTATAAATTATTAAATATAATAATAATAATTATTATTATTAGTATTTATGATTTATATTTTTGTTGTATATTTATACTTTTATCATATTATTCATAATAATAATAATAAAACAATAGTAATAACTAAAATAATATTTAGAACATTTTGTATTATTATTAATATTTTTGTTGTTTTTGATTGCTTCCATTGTCCTCATTTGTAAGTCGCTTTGGATAAAAGCGTCTGCTAAATGACTAAATGTAAATATTTTTAATATTATTATTATAAATTGTTAATAATACAAACATGCCATGTTTTTAATGTTATTAATGCAAAATGTTATGAGATCAAGTTGTATTAATATTATAAGTTTTATATTATAATGTATAAGTATTATATTATAAAATAGTTTTTTTTTAGGATAAAAATCTGTCCGTCCATTATATTTGTCTTTGTCTGTTGCTCATTGCAGCAGGGATTCTCTCTGAGCGTTTGGATCTGATTGTGACTGCATGCGGGATCATTGGTTTTATCGGAAAGGCTGTGAGGTGTGAATTGATGGCAGAGTGAGGCCGTTAACTTTTTTATAGACAGAGCAGTTAGTCAATACGACACTCACCTGTGGAAACAGAGCTTAAAATAGACCGGTCGTGAGCCATGCACGTCTCCCCTCATGATGTACGGACGCTCCGATTATTTGCCTTGTTCAATTTATATCTCGCTCCGGGCTAGAGACCTGTGAGCGAGGATTGTGGGTAATTTCACCCCTTGGGGCTCTCAATACACTTTAGATGCATTTATGATCTGCTGATTTATGAGGTGTGGTGTTGGCTCTTAAAAACAGTGATGTTTCTGGAAGAATACTAGTCTTGATAGCTCATCCAATCAGATTGTAGCTCCATATCCATTTTCTAAATCATGTTTGTGCACAATTGTTTACAAGAACTTTTAACTGATTGTAAGGTGTCAAGGTGTTAACTAATAACAGTGTTATTTAAATATTTTTTTGTTATAGTACATTTTATATATAAAATAACATTTTAGTGTTATATTTGGTTTTTATATTTCATTTAGAAAAAATAAAATACTCTCTATATAAATTAATTTATACATAATATTATTTATTTTATTGTAATTTATATTTATTTATTATATTTTTCTATATATTTATTTTATATATTTATATATATAATTTAATTTAATATAATTTAAATATATATATATATATATATATATATATATATATATATATATATATATATATATATATATATATATATATATATATATATACATACAAATTAAATTTCAGTATGTATGTTGCTGTCACAGAAATAACAATACACATACTCTTTCTGTCTTCACAGAGAAGAAAGAAGTGACCCAGAGTCTGGAAAACTACACGTCAAAGTGTCCGGGTGGAATGGAGGTGATCAGCCTCCCTGACGGACTCAAACTTCCTCCTGTTCCCTTCACCAAACTGCCCATCGTCAGGTGAGAGAACCTTTTATTTTTTCCCCTGATGTCCTTGTACCAAACACAGTCATACTTGCATTTTGTACAACCAATCTAGTCCCCAATGATTTGCATATGTGGGAGGTCATATGTTAATGATCTCATGGTTGTGGCTTTATGCATCTTAGCTTCAGTAAACGCTTGTGAGTGTTATTGTACATCAAACGTTCTTCAGACTATTTATGATAAAATATGTCTGTTTTCCATGAAAGCAAAATGTTTTATTGTTTATTTGAACACATTTATCTCAATGTCCACTCAGAGGCTTTTGATGGTGTATTTCTACTGCTCCGTGTCTGAAAAATGACTCATCTGAACTCTATCTTTGGTTTAAAACATCTTTGAAGTTTGTTGGTTTGTGAGCCATAAGAACTCTGTATGAAAATTAAATATGCAGCTTTCATTTGTTTTATTCTCCCCAAATTAAACATTTTAATGTGAAGTGCAAACTTCACATATCATTTCATCTGTCCCAAGGAAGTTGCTGATGTTCTTTGTGCGTAGGAAAGAAAGGCCTATAAATGTGTTTAACAGATGTATTTCATAATCCCACCAGTGGCTAAAGCTCAACATGTTCGCTTGATTGAAGTCTCCATTTCTCCAAGCGCTCCTCTCCGAAGAGCTTGTTTTTTTAATTTTTGAGTTGTTCAAATGGCTTAATTTATCCTTAAAGGGATATTTAATTATAAAACTTCAGACGGGGAGTTTTCCCCCTGATAGTTATCTCCCTCTTCACATGTCATTAACATGCAGTATCTTGCTCGCTGCCTGCTGCCAGAGTTTACACAGAGGGCAGATTTTAAGTTTTTTTCTTTAAAAAGTTCCATAATGAAATCTCGCCGTTGTTGTTAACAATGTTAAAGTCTTATAGGAAAGAGTAAATGTCAGTGTTAAACTGCCCTGATTGCTGTTCAGAGATGTTGTTGCTTTGGCAACAGTGTTATGAGACATTTTAAGCTCTAACGCCGAGAGGTTCGTTGTTCAGAATCAAGTGAAAGTTCAGAGTGATTCTTTTTTTTTTTTGTCTCCTCGTGTCCTTTTCTATGAATATCTGAGAACAGGAAGGGTAGAAACAGAACTGAAGAGTGTTGAAAGCTGCTCAACACTTGAGAGCTTGATTTAGAAACTCAGAAAGAACACAGACTTACGCCAGTCTTTTTTTTTTTTTTTTTTTTTTTTTTTTTTTTTTTTTTTTAGAAATCACAGTCTTGTTTTTAATATTCTCTCTTTCTTGCTTCTTATATATAGCTTCTGTTATGTAAAGTGTTTGCTGGGGTGAAGTAGTTGGTTTGGGGTGGTTGTTAGGTGGTTGCTAGGATGTTGTGGGTGGTTGCAGGGTTTTTGGTCATGTTGCTAGTGTTTTGGGTGGTGTTGAGGCTGTTGCTGGAGGTTTGATGTGGTTCTCTAGGGTATGAGTGGTTGTTAGCATTTGGGATGGTTGCTGGAGGTTTGGTTGTGTTTTTCCAAGATTTGAGGTTGTTGCTAGGATGACTGGAGTTGTTGTTAGGTGATTGCGGGTGGTTGTTAGCATTTGTGTTGTTTGTAGGGTGTTGTGAGTGTTTTCTATGGTCTTTAGGGTGGTTGCTTAGGTGTTTGGTTGCTATAGGTTTGGGGTGGTTTTCTAGGGTCTGAGGTGGTTGCTAGGGTGTCTGGGATGATTGTTAGGTGGTTGCGGGTGGTTGTTAGCATGTGGGGCTGTTGCTAGGGTGTTGTGAGTGGATACCAGGGTTTTAGGGTGGTTACTTAGGCTAGGTGTTTAGGGTGGTTGTCAAGGTGTTTAGGTAGTTGCTAGGGTTTTGGGGTTGTTGCTAGGGAGTTTGGGGTGGTTTTCTAGGATTTGAGGTGGTTGCTAGGGTGTCTGGAGTGGTTGTTATGTGGTTGCGGGTAGTTGTTAGCATTTTGGTTTCTAGAGTTTTGGCTTATAGGGTTTGGGGTGGTTGCTAGGGTTTTTGGCTTGTTGCTAAAGTGTTTTGGGTGGTTGCTGGAGGTTTGGTGTGGTTCTCTAGGGTATGGGGTGGTGGCTTTAGGGTAGTTGCTAAGGTGCTTGGGTAGTTGGCAGGGGTTTGCTGTGATTTCTAGGGAGTTAGGGGTGGTTGCTAGGTGGTTTTCTAGGGTTTGTAGTGGTTGCTAAGGTGTTTGGGTGGTTGCTAGGTGGCTTCTTGGGTTTTGGAGTGGTTACTAGGTAATAGGTTAATGATTTCAGTCCAGACAAATTAGCCTTTTTTTTTTTCTATAGACCTGTTCGGCATTGCTGGGAATGCCCTCAAAAACCCTTTATTCTGAGGGGGAAAACAAACCATTCGAATTAAAGCATGGAGACCTTGTCAGGTGCTTGTCAGGTGCTTGATTTTTGCAATGATTTTGATTGATTTTTTGCTTAGTGCAATGCCGAAAAGTTGCTGTGTTGTGTTCTGTACCTCTAATAAGTTAAAAAACCTAATCTGATGATGTATATGACTGATACCCTGCAATGATCTGTCATTAGTCCCGTCCCCCTGCACCGCAACCCAGTTCTGATGGGACTTTACAGTAACCCTCCTTCGCACTGCAATCAAATAAATCTCACTCCCTGATATGTTATAATCTATTAAAACATTTATTTTATGTTATTATGCACAATCCCTTATGACAATTAGCAATGGTATTACTATAGTAAAAGTATAGTAGGTTAACCAAGGGTTTGTTTTTTTTTTTGGCGTTTTTATTGCCAATTGTAGCCTATAACCACATGGTTAGTATGGCAAAACTTTGTTTTTTACCATGGTTTAACTATAGTAACTAATAACCATGTTTTTTGGTATTTTATATACATATTTTCATGTTATCTTTTTATTTTACGGCATATATTCATGAAAATGATTAGGCAGCCGCAGCACACACCACATAGAATAACCTTGCTTATTTCAAGGCACTTCAGTGGAGCTTAATGTTACCTGTTTTTGTCAATGTTAAAAAACGTTTTAATATATCAATAAGAAAGTACGACAGGGTTTTACTCAAGTCTTTATCACTTTATTAAAATTAAGCAAAACAAAACGACATGTTTACTTTTACCGTCTCGTATAGGCTTGTAGTCAGCTGTCTCTTGCTCAGTTAGGGAACAAAAAATGTCGGGAATAGACACCTCTGGCCATTCCGTTGGGTGGTTTGTCCAGTCACAAATACCGTATGGACAGTCCGACCCAATACATCTCAGTTTTTATGTGTATGTTGCTCTGTTGAGCGCCAGAAATAATTTTATGTAGGCCATTCTGAGTCAACACCATGCTTTTCCAATGAGGGGGAAAGGACTGTTTTCCCCCACGCTGACTCCGCCCACACAGCTATGACGTGACACCGAACAAGTCTATTCTGATCTGTAGATATGGCTTCAGTATAAGTCTGTGGAATTTCTTTTTTAGCATATTTTATCATCCACCAGGTGAAAGTTGTAAGTCTGATCACATAGACTACCAGCACACCTCTCACTTGATTTGAGGAATCAATTGCACAAGCACTGTGGGAAGAGTTATGTGCCGAAGTTTAATACTTGGGGGTTTGTTGGTTAACCTTCCAGCATTTAATTGGATAGTTCATCCAAAAATGAACATTCTATCATCATCTTCTTCCAAAATATCTTCTTTTCAGTTCTGCTAAAGAAAGTCAAAAAGGCAAACAGGATTAAAATGTAAATCATAACAGAATTATTATTTTTTTTGCTTGAACTATCCCTTCAAATATGGGTGATAGTAGTGCTTGCTTAGCAAATGACTATTTGCATTGTCCACATGAGCGCTATTGCTGAATATTTCAGAGCTTGTGTTGTAATTGTTAGAGCAGGGCACAGATGATGGCAGATTTTCTTTTAAAGCTTTGACTTTGTAGATGACATCCAGATTGTTTTAGTTTTGCAGATGTAGGATGTGGTTGCTAGGGTGTTGTGGGTTGTTGTTAGGGTGTTTTGGGCTGTTGTTAGGTTTCAACTTAAAGCTGAAGTTGTGCTCTCACATTAAATATGTTTCTATTACATTATTTCCCTTTTCAGCAGTCATGTATTGTAAAAGGGTTATAAAAAATTCCATTACCCTTCAAATTGCACAAATTGAAATTGCGAATTTAAAAAATGCCCAACGGAAACGCGTCAATTTTGCAAAAACTCCCATATATCACAGTTTTTACACTCACATGAGGTGGTTTTGCAGGCAGTTTGAAAAAGGAATATATCAAAAGCTGCAATGGAAACATTTTTTTTTTTTTTTCGTTTTTTTCGGATTTACAGGTCATCTGGTTTACGTCAAAGTCACATGATCATTCTTTAATATACTATAACCTCCAAGAAACACCTCATACACCTCATAAAGGCCTTTCCTTGCCAATAATGCTTGGATATTTACACTGAAGACGTCTGGTGCAGTACGGCTCTGACACAGCCACTGGCCAGTCTAGTCAATGCCGGTGTTTATACCAGCTGCACCGAGGCACTTTTCCGAAGATTTCCAGAAGTGGCTCTCTGCACTGCTTCACTAAATATACACATCTACTTCTCCTTCGATTAAAAATAATGACTAGTGTGGTGGCTGCAATATACATAAACCTACCAACATCCTTTGCCATGACTTATCGCGAGACTTATTTGCAATTGTTTTTTATCGACATTTATGAAATATTGTGAAAGTTTTGTGCAAATCTATAATGGAAACCTTGCTACTGAGAATTATTACAAACTTAAATGTTGTGAAATTTAATTTTACATCCAAACGGTTGTTAATCTACACTGAGTAGACACTTAAACACCAGAGTGTAGTTATAAACTGCGTAATTTTGGAATCCTTATAAATGTTGTTTTATAAATTTTACAATACCGTTCAAAATTTTGGGGTCAATAATATTTATTTACTACTTTTATTCAGGATGCATTCAACTGATTAGCAAGTGTCATTCATAATTTTACAAAATATTTTTATTTCAAATTTATGCTGTTCTTTTGAACTTTCTTTTTGTCAGAGCACCCTAAAAGAAGTATATCATAGTTTTCACAAAAATATGAAGCATCTCAACTCTCAAATTCAACATTGATATTAATAAATGTTTCTTGAGCAGCAGCTGAAGGATCATGTGACACTGAAAAGAGCATAAGACACATTTCAGGAGCTTTCTGCTTACTCAATATGTGACCCTGGACCACAAAAGCAGTCTTAAGTCGCTGGGGTATATTTTTAGCACTAGCCAAAAAAAAAAAAAAACATTGTATGGGTCAAAATGATAGATTTTTCTTTTATGCCAAAAATCATTAGGATATTAATTAAAGATCATGTTCCATGAAGATATTTTGTCAATTTCCTACCGTAATATATCAAAACTTAATTTGTGATTAGTAATATGCATTGCTAAGAACTTAATTCGGACAACTTTAAAGGTGATTTTCTCAATATTTAGATTTTTTTGTACCCTCAGATTCCAGATTTTCAAATAGTTGTATCTCGGCCAAATATTGTCCGATCCTAATTAACCATACATCAATGGAAAGCTTATTTATTCTTTATTAAATCTTATTTCTTTAGATCTGTGTCTCTGTTAAACCTGCCGGTGAGTCTGCGTCCTCATAAGGTAAAAGGCCTTCTGGGACAGGGCTTGTCCAGCGCCAGCCCATTCATCTACTCTCCAATCACAATGCACAGCAGAGGAGACGAGCGCTCGAAGAAGATCGGTGAGTTGTTTTTCTTCTCAGATCACTCTTAAACTGCTTTTGTGTGTGTTATTGTTTTCTCTGAGACTTTAATTATGGTATATTAGCATGATCTTTGAGTTTTCACCTCACACACGGTTTATGCGGATTGGTATTGCTCTGATGGGCTTCGGTAGTGATCTTAATTACTGTTTAATAGATTCTTAACTAAACACACACCATTGTGCTTCCACGTGGTCTGTTTGATTCATGTTTATGACAGGCGCTGTCATTAAGTTGTCTCTTTGCCTGTTGGCAGTCGGAGGCGGCTGGAAGGAGTTGAAGTGTTTTCTGGATCTCTTAAGCAGCATCAAACAGCACAGGCACTATTATTTATAGACTTATTAAGGCAAATAGCAGAACAGTTTACCACATTAAATACTATGGCAGCGTAGTTGTTTAAAATCTCAAACCATGGTGACTAGCTGGTACTGTGACTGTATTACAAGCTAAAACTATGGTGCTTTGATACAGTAAATACCATGGTATTATATACCATGGTACTCGAATGAATGTACGATGAAATATGCCATGGTATATAAATATCAAAATCAAACAGCATCATGATATAATCAAATACAGTGGCACTTATGTTATTTTGATTTGATAATATTCATATACCATTGAATTTACATGTTGATAGTACTTCATAATTCAAAGTATCATAGTACAGTGCTGGAATAACCATACTAGTACAGTTTGATTATTGTATTTATATACTATGGTATTCTTTGAATTACTAAGAAAATACTATCTTAAATGAATACCATGAAATGTATTAAAGTTTCATGTTACTGTACTGTGTAGTTATGCTATAACCATGGTATATTAATATTTATCATGATATATTTTAATTTTATATCGTTTTATACACATTACTCCTGTTAGTACATGTTATAACATATAACATAACACAACACATAACATGACATATAACATAACATATCCAGAAAACATGGTTTTAACTTCTTGATACGTTTTTGAAAACTTTCCTAGCAGCTTTGATGTCAAAGATATATCACTCTAATAATCTTTCATCATTCACATGTCAGTAAAATGTCTATTTATAGTTCAAGCTCCTCCAGATTCATATTAAATTCATGGACTGTATCTAATCTCTCACTCTGGGTGTACCTTTCTCGAGTTCTATTGTTTTGGTTTGGATTTTTTGGGTGTATTTTTGGATCGTAGGGGCCCTGAGGAACTGGCAGGAATCTTATGAAGACAGATGGCTGTTCAGTGTGAGGTTGCCCCGACTTTTCAAACAAATCATGTTGTATAAGAGTCAGATGGCTGTTTCCAGCCTGTCTTATTTCATTCTGCCAAAACCCACCAACGTCTGCTGCAAGTGCCCGTTTTTATTATTATTTTTTTTCATGTGCTATCCCATGTCCACTTGGATACTCCCAGTGGTCCCGATTTCACTCTCAATTACGTGGGAGTGGTTAGTCAACTGCTTCCGTCACGGGTCGTGATTAGTCACAGGTGGGCGGGGAGAATCAACACAGGTGGGCACTTTCCTGAACACTTCGTCTTTCTGCTGTTGAAGCGAGGTTTAGAGTTGCCTCAATTTCCGGTTGATTACACAAGCACCTAGACGTCAAGAGATAGTT
The DNA here is from genome assembly GCF_018340385.1 of Cyprinus carpio. NCBI lineage: Eukaryota > Metazoa > Chordata > Actinopteri > Cypriniformes > Cyprinidae > Cyprinus > Cyprinus carpio. The sequence goes on from NC_056615.1 coordinate 23,059,512, forward strand.
TTCCAAAGAGGGATGGAGGGAGCAAGAATATGAAAGGACAAGGGAATTCACATTCAAAACAATCATTCTGGTCGTTTACATAATTGGATAATTTCCAATCAGGGTTAAATTAGTGCCACGTACTTCTGCTTTCGAGTGCAGCTTCACTGAAATGCCACTTGGACTTGTTTGGATTTGGCTTAAATGAATCCATTCAGATCCTGCTTTATTTTCTTTAAAAAAAATGTTGACATATTTGCCTTTTTAGTGGCTTTTGCAAGTCAAGCAGCACAGTTTTTTTAATGTTTATGCTTATTGTTAGTGCATTGTAAAAAAACTATTTTTCGATATTGTAAGTAAAACAGATCACTTAAGTACAAGAAAATATTATTACTTTTTTTTATACTTCAAAAATGTAATGTCTAATTTAATGCTTTAATTGTCTGTTTCTTTGTAATTGTTTGTGAAATTTACCTGAAATATCTGAGTGAAAATTGTTTCTATACCCTTTTTTTTTTTCAATGTAATTTTAACATGATTTTTGCCTGGCAGGTTTTAAGACTGGTGAAAAAAAAAAAAAAAAAAAAAACTTTAACATTTGATATGACTAAGCTCCCTCTCTGTTTTCAGTGGTGATGCTCTGCAAATGTGAATGACTCTTATGAGCTGATTCTTTAATGAGTCATTTAGAAAGACTCACAAGATGCCAGTTTGAATCAGTCAGATGAACGCTTTACTGAATGAACTCACTGAATCAATGTGACTCACTCACTCCAAGTTTTTATTGTGTTCAGTGACGAACGAATCAAAATGAAGCATGTTTTGTGTACTTAAATGGATTAATACACCCAAAAATAAAAATTGTCATATAAGACAATATTTTTCAATATAAGTCATACAGGTTTGGATCAACATAAGGGTGAGTAAATGATGACAGAATATTTATTTTTGGCCAAACTATCCCATTAAGGTTCTGAAACTTGAATTAGTATTATTAATGGATATTGTTCTTTTGAAATCATGTTAAAGATGTATGTATTTAAGTGTTTTTCTTTGTAATAAATAGTACAGACTGGACATGTTACTCTCCAGAAAGTCTGTTTAGAGACTTTCCAGGTCTGCGAGACTGATGCCACACCTGACATCTGTGTCCAATAACCATTTATTTGCTCTCCGTTTGCACACCCGTCTAGTAATCACCAAAGTCCTTCACCTCACAGTCGTGACAGGACATCACCGCTCTCATGCTCTTGGCAGTCTTGTCTCAAATCCACAAAATCCCGTTTTTCTCGTTTTAGCAGTTTCAATTATTCATTCCCTTCTTTCTTAATGGCTCCCATGCACTTTGCGGGGTCAAACGTGGCTTGTAAACGAGCCGCATTATACAATCCTCTCTCTTGTTTGATTGGTACAAGCCCACTTTATAACTTCCCAGAATGCCACAGGCATTAGGGGATGTGTCATGCCTGTCTCGGGGTAAGCTGAGCACCCAAGGCTATCATCTCTGAGTCACACACTTTCCCTGACAGAAAAATCTTTGGGCCGATGAAAAATGTCACTTGTTTGTTGTTTTGCCGTCAAGGCTCTATTGGTTTGAATATTTTATGTGCCGATGACGTGCCACACTAAATTTGGCCAGGCTGCATGTAATGAGCAGCCAGGTAAACACTTCTCAGTCTGATTTGGGAACTGAAAAGAATGTTTGCATTGATTTTGGATTGTATGTTTGTTTCTAACCCTGTGGTGTTGATATGTAAGCTAGTTAGTGCGTGTTTGTGCCGAATCAACTATAGGTGTTTTCTTTGATGTTCTGTTACTCTCTCGTTCTTGCCAGAAAGCAGTCTGACTCACACACACACACACACACACACACACACACACACACCAGATGTCTCTGGAGAGAAGACCTTTATCAAAGCGAATACAGCCTCCACAAACACACACACCGAGGCAGGGATTGCGTCAGGTACAATTAGTCGAGCATTAACTAAATCAACAAGGTATATGTGCATAATTGTATTTGACTGATTAGACTGAAGTAGGAAAAGTATTTTTGAAACATTTGCCTAAATATTTTGAGAAGTTATATTTTGTGTGCAACTTGAATAGGGATGAGGCGAAATCACAAATGAATGACCAATTCTGGTTCCATTAATGACTCAGGAAGAAATATTGGGAAGAAATGCAACTCCTTTGCCAAAATATGAGAGAATTTCAATTAAACAGTTCTTGCAGAAAGTGCAGAAACTTTTTAATGACTTTTCATTGTCTTTTTAGGGGTGGCATAAGTGTAATTCAATAATTGGCCTACTGTAGAACACAAAATAAGATATTTTGAAAACTATGTTTCCACACAGTGGGTACGGAAAGTATTCAGACCCCCTTAAATTTTTCACTCTTTGTTATATTGCAGCCATTTGCTAAAATCATTTAAGTTAATTTTTTTTCCTCATTAATGTACACACAGCACCCCATATTGGCAGAAAAACACAGAATTGTTGGCATTTTTTGCACATTTATTAAAAAAGAAAAACTGAAATATCACATGGTCCTAAGTATTCAGACCCTTTGCTCAGTATTTAGTAGAAGCACCCTTTTGATCTAATACAGCCATGAGACTTTTTGGGAAAGATGCAACAGGTTTTTCACACCTGGATTTGGGGATCCTCTGCCATTCCTCCTTGCAGATCCTCTCCAGTTCTGTCAGGTTGGATGGTAAACGTTGGTGGACAGCCATTTTCAGGTCTCTCCAGAGATGCTCAGTTGGGTTTAAATCAGAACCCTCGCCCCACCATTAAAGAACAGTCACGGAGTTGTTGTGAAGCCACTCCTTCGTTATTTTAGCTGTGTGCTTAGGGTCATTGTCTTGTTGGAAGGTGAACCTTCGGCCCAGTCTGAGGTCCTGAGCACTCTGGAGAAGGTTTTCATCCAGGATATCCCTGTACTCGGCCGCATTCATCTTTCCCTCAATTGCAACCAGTCGTCCTGTCCCTGCAGCTGAAAAACACCCCGACAGCATGATGCTGCCACCACCATGCTTCACTGTTGGGACTGTATTGGACAGGTGATGAGCAGTGCCTGGTTTTCTCCACACATACCGCTTAGAATTAAGGCCAAAAAGTTCTATCTTGGGCTCATCAGACCAGAGAATCTTATTTCTCTGTTTTTTAGCAAACTCCATGCGGGCTTTCATGTGTCTTGCAGTGAGGAGAGGCTTCCGTCGGGCCACTCTGCCATAAAGCCCTGACTGGTGGAGGGCTGCAGTGATGGTTGACTTTCTACAACTTTCTCCCATCTCCCGACTGGATCTCTGGAGTTCAGCCACAGTGATCTTTGGGTTCTTCTTTACCTCTCTCACCAAGGCTCTTCTCCCCCGATAGCTAAGTTTGGCCGGACGGCCAGCTCTAGAAAGGGTTCTGGTCATCCCAAACCCAAACGTCTTCCATTTAAGGATTATGGAGGCCACTGTGCTCTTAGGAACCTTAAGTGCAGCAGAATTTTTTTTGTTACCTTGGCCAGATCTGTGCCTTGCCACAATTCTGTCTCTGAGCTCTTCAGGCAGTTCCTTTGACCTCATGATTCTCATTTGCTCTGACATGCACTGTGAGCTGTAAGGTCTTATATAGACAGGTGTGTGGCTTTCCTAATCAAGTCCAATCAGTATTATCAAACACAGCTGGACTCAAATGAAGGTGTAGAACCATCTCAAGGATGATCAGAAGAAATGGACAGCACCTGAGTTAAATATATGAGTGTCACAGCAAAGGGTCTGAATACTTAGGACCATGTGATATTTCAGTTTTTCTTTTTTAATAAATCTGCAAAAAAAACAATTCTGTGTTTTTCTGTCACTATGGGGTGCTGTGTGTACATTAATGAGGAAAAAAATGAACTTAAATGATTTTAGCAAATGGTTGCAATATAACAAAGAGTGAAAAATTTAAGGGGATCTGAATACTTTCCGTACCCACTGTATAATGAAAGTCAATAGGGATGTAATGCCATTTTGGACTTTTTTTTTTATTCAATTAAACCTGAATTATCAGAATAAGTTTTTTTTTATTTTTTTATATTGATTCCATAAAAAGAACCAGCCCATAAGACTCTTTAGTTCATGAATGTTCTTGATTTGCATAAAAACCGACACATACGAATCATTTGATCTGTAGCATTTTAAATTCACTAAAAAAAAATACAGCTTACAGTATAAGAATCTTTTGTTTGGGAATCAGAAATGTCTTTAATTCACTCAAAGGATCCAGTTATAAGAATCATTCATTCTAAAATGTTTTCAAATCACAAAATAAAGAATCCATTCATAAGAATCATTTGTTTCAAGAATCTGGAATGTTTTAGATTCACTAAAAAGAATGGGCTTAGAAGAATAATTTGTTCTGGTGTCTGGAATATATTTGATTCACTGAAAAGAACCGGTGATCATGAGATTCATTCATTCTGAAATGTTTTTTAATTAGCAAAGAGAATTGGCTCATAAAAGTCTCCTCTTAAGAATTTTTTTTTTTTATTCCCATAAAAATCTGGTGTATGAGAATCATTTGTTTGGGTATCTGGAATGTTTTTGATTCGCTAAAAAGAACCAGCTCATTAGATTCACTCATTCTGAAATGCTTTTAAATTAGTAAAATGAAGTGGCTCATAAAAGTCTCTTCTTCTTCATAAAATGTTTTTATTCACTTAAATGGAGGTTGGGGGCTGGAAGATATTGGTTGCTGTTAATATCATGCTGTAGATGCTTATTTAGTGTGCTTTACACTCCTGGCTCTGCAAAAAAGAAATCCTACTCATATCCCAGTGGTCCTGCTTGTACTACAGTACATTGTTTTCTTGCAGCGTTTAAACTCTAAACCCTGTTTACACACCTGTGATTCAATCTTTCAGACAGCCCACAGCTATTTGGAGTGAAGCCATCGGTTCAGCCCAACACAAATCTCACACCTTGATCCAAATACAATTTCAGGAAGTTCCATTGGTATCTTCTCAAGCTTTGTCTCTCTAGTGCTTTCCATTTTAGAAAGTTTGACAGCCACCCTCACAAAAGCCTCCTTCGCGAAAGCTTCCCTAAATTCTATGGACAGAACCGAGAGTGAATTGTGAGCACTGAGGGGCATTTAGAGTTTCGGTCCGTTCTTCTCCTCCTCTACCTCTCTCATTTCTGCCTGTGATCAGATATCAGAGTTAACAGCCGCCTCTGCTCATCTGTCCAGCGCCGCGGCTGCAGACTAACAGAATATTTAATGCTCCATGTAGTGCTTTGCCTTCCACGTCAGATTCTATAAACGAGATTGATGTTTGCTGTAAAATAAAGGGGGTTATATAACAGGAGATGGGTTTTCCTGTAATTGCCCAGGCGGAGAATAGGTTTCAAGTTCTGCCTGATTCTGTTTGCGTCTTGAATCATAAAACGAGAGCGATGTCTTTCTTGGCTACATAGGGAAGTCTTAGCAATGGAGGGAGGGGAGATTAGGTTTCTCTTGCCGTAAAGTCAATTTCTTTATCTTACTGAGTGTGTGGAGTTTTGTGAGGTTAGTGATCAAAGTCGCCGTGTAAATAGTCTCCTGGAAATGCCATTGATTTTAAATCAAGAGATCATTATTTCTTCAGTGCTCGATAAAACCAATAAACATAAGCAGGCTTCTTACATTTATAGTAGAACAAATGCAATTTATGTATTTAAAGAGTTTTGAGACTTATTGTGACTTTTAAATGGTAGCGTATATATTCCGCATTGAGTAAATTCATTATTAACACTTTACAATACTTAAAATACAACATTGCTTTTCAAAGCTGAGTTTTGCACTTTCTTTCTCTGAGGTTTTGATAATAGACTAGTCAAGATTACTGTCTGGAAGGCCTGGGTTAATTTGCTCTCACGATGGATCTTAAAACAGACTTTTCAAGTAGACCCAGGTGTCAGGGGGTATATTTGCCAGTTTTAGTAAAGAAAATCATTAAGTTCAGATTTCCTGAAACCATGATGCTCTCTGGAGGTGTGTAGTGTTAAACTCTCTTGCTTAACTTGATATTGACGGCTGTTTAATTTGGGACTCATTAGATGAAAAAACATATGGCTGTTGGCTGTTTTGATACAGATGAAATATTCATTGTTTTATCAGAAATGGATGCAGTCGACTCCCTTCAGAGCAGAAAAATCAGACTTCAGATTCTCCAGCAGCCTGATGGAAACCCCAAACACTGTTCAATCTCAGCCCGATCCACAGAGCCAAAACTCATTTTCTAAATGTATGACTTGTTGTCGTCCCAGTGCGGGAAGAGAAACCATCTGCCTTCAAGCTGCTTCTCCTACAGTGAATATATTTACTCTTATTCCCAGAGAAGAGACCAGCATCCTTCAGGTGTGTGTGTGATATAGATGAGCCAAAGGGAAGTCCGTAGCTATTTTTGCCCATGCTGGATAGTTACGACTGGATTGATTCCTTCTCCCAGATGCAAAAAAATATTCACTCATAGCCAATAAGAAACTCGCAGCTTTGATCAAGATTTTGACTTCATTAACCTGTTGGGATTCAGTCTTGAAACTCTCGTCCAAGTTCAGTCTGTTACAGAGTTTCAAAACTATATGCACTATATGCACTTTTTAATCAATTGATCAAAAGTGGCAGTAAAGACATTTTATAAAGTTGATGGAATGATTTCAGAAGGATCATGTGACAACTTATATTTTAAAATATATTCAAATAAAAACACATATATATATATTTTTTTTAGTTTGCAGTAATGTCACTATATTGTACTTCAAATCAAATAAATGCAGCCTGGGGAATCATAAAAGCCCCCCCATATATGCATTTGTATATATATATATATATTTTATCTACATTTGTCTACCATAATTCCAACTGTCGGTAGCATATTTTGAGTGATTTTGTATGGACTCTTTGATTATACTGCTGATGCAAGCCAGCGCATCTGAATATTTGATATTCGGTCCAAAAGGAGCCTGTTTGTATGCAAAGGCTGTAAAACTGCTGGCTATGAGCCAAACAATTCTTCCCTCACCTCAAGGCTGCTATTAACAAAACACCCCGCTGTAATTTTAAATGGCACATTCAGAGATGAAAACAAGCAAGCTGCATTTAAAGATTCCCTGATGCAGTAAAAAGAAAGTTTCTTCATCTAAGGGCCTCACCATTAAAAAAAAAAAAAAAGTGCAAATCTGTATTTCCTTAATTATTAATTGCTTTGAAAAGATTTTTATGCATCTGTATTTCTGCTTCTAACCACAAAGGCTATAATATGGATTACAGAATGGAATAAGATATTTGTGCAATGAAAAAAAAAATCATCTAGACAGGCTGTTTCATCACATCATCCAGTGATCTGGGTTTTGTTCATCTACTTTTCCATCAATACTGTTGTTTGGACATTCTACTGTTTGATCATACTGCTTTTTGCATAGTGATGTGTGCATATTCAGATGCGACTTATCATTGCACATTAAACTGGATTGAAGAAAGTATTTAAAAAAGAAGCTCATCAGCGTTAAAACGTAGTGGCAGCAAAAGTTTTAGAGTACAACAGGCCTGTGTAATTATCTCTGTGACATCTAGTGGCCTTGTGTTCTCTTCTGAGTTACTCTGAACGAACTGTTCCTCTGCTAAAGCTTTAATCTGACGTCCAGATCTGTGAGCTTCACAGAAACTAACCAAAAAGAACAGAACGAGTCTAAGAATGTTTAAAAAAGCTTGTGTGCATGACAATCATGCCATTATTTCTGCAGTGCTAGATGTCTGTAAAGAACATGCAGTATTGATTAATAACATAGATATGCTATTAGCAACTGATTAAAAACATCACCGTAATCCACAAATCCCAAAAAGTCTAGTCCATCAATTAAAATAAAAAACTACGCGCTTGTGATAAACAAAAAAAACATTTTAAAGTTTAAAGGAAACTTTTTATGGAATATAGACTCATATTTTGGTCGGAAACAATGGTTTAAAATTTAAACATTTCTTACAAACATAGTTTTTCACTTCTCAAGATGTTAACTGATGGGCTGGAGTGGTGAGGATTACTAGTGGATTATTGTGATGTTTTCATCAGCTGTTTGGACTCTCATTCTGACGGCACCCATTCACTGCAGAAAATCTATTGGTGAGCAAGTGATGCGATGCTACATTTCTGCAAATCTCATATTTTCATGGCTTATAGTTGCATGTAGCAGATTAGAGCTGCTTGATTAATATAATTTATGTTTTGTGAAGATACAAGCAGTCAGTATAGTGTTCATTAATGGGTTCTTTTCTTGATAAATCTCCTGTCTGTTTTTTTTCTTCAGGGTTCCATTAATGTCAGCAGGCTTCATAACACATTTATCATTTGTAATTTGACACATTTGTGAGGGAAACTGAATGTTGAGCTGGACATAATGTAGGATGGGACTTGATTTAGTCCCTCGTGATTGTGCTTTGTTAGGTTGATATCATTGACTGTTATTACACAGCTGTCTAGAATACTTGATTTTGATTGGTCAATCTTGGCATTAACACTCCCAGTTTTATTTCATGTTGACTTTAAGTGAAAGTGTTGCTGTTTAGTCTAGCATTTCATGCAGGTTTCCTTCAAGTGAGATGATTTTATCAGGCGTAGCGTGTGTTGATCCCCCGTGGCTGCTGTTGGTGCTATCAGTTCATGAACTCAACCAGCCGTGCTGCTTTTGCCTGGTGTAACTTTCTGGAAATAGATACAGTAAACCAAAAAAAGTACACAGTGTCAATGTCATTTCATTCGATATAACATTTGATGATTATTTTGTGGATGTATGAAGTCAGGTCTCCTCATGTTTTCATTTTCAGCACTAAATGTACTGTTTTATAATTCAAAACCTACCAAATATCTCGAATCTAATGCATTGGCATTTGAACATTAAGTTTCTAAATGTTTTTTGAGGCTGCTGTATATGGATTTGTACTATATTGACTAGAAGGTGAGCTCTTGAAGGGTTCTTTTTCAGCATTGTGGTTTTATGTGGAGTGAGGTGTATCTCACAGGGAAAGCTGTGTTTTCAGAAGAGCCAAAGGGCAGATATCCTCAGGTTCTCAGCATGGACGGATCTCAGAAGCAGTGCAGGTGTCTGGAGTTGTGTGTCTTCCAGCGGAACAGCAGGAGGAGAGAGCTTTATCCTGTCTCCTAAACGGATGGCTATTGTAGGGAGAGAGAGATATCTCCTCCTCCATTACCCACGTAATGAGGCATTAAACACTCTTTAACATCTTTATCAGGACTTTGTCTCAGGCGGCCTCTCGGCCTGATGCTGTTTCAGCTGTTTGTACAAGCAGTCCAATTTTAGAAATACTTACAAATTGAAAGAGCCATATCAGTGGAAACAGCATTTTTTATACTAAATTTTTTTTTCATATTCATTCAGTAATTTGTTCATTCTGCCAGTGCCGACATGTAGCACAGTTGTGATTTGGGTGTTCCGAGTTCAAATCCCGCCTCGTGGACCTTTCCCGAACCCGTCCCATTCGCTTTCTGTTAGATCTCCAGTGTCCTATTAAGAAAAATCCAAAAATGCAATAAAAGTTCGTTCATTCATTCATTCATTCATTCATTCATTCATTCATTCATATTTAAAATACATAAATAATTATATAAATAAATGATACTTAAAATAAATAAAAATGCCTTTAAATACATAGTTTTAAAATATATAATTAGTAGTTTAAAATTTATTTATTTAAAATAAACTGATAAATAATTAATAAATAAAAATAAAGTTTAAATAAGTGCATAATGATTTAACATTTATAATGAATAAACCATTATTTAAAATAATACATTTTTGAAAATAAATAATTGATTTCAAATTTATAAATTAACAGAAAAGATACCTTTTTGTACAATTTATAATGAATTTTAAATAAATAATTTTTTAAATGAACCAACAGATAAAAATATATGTAAAAAAATCATTTGTTTTTAATCCTTGTTTATGTAAAAAAAAAAAAAAAAAAGATACATTTTACATAATCATTTATTTATTTACTTTAAAACATTATGCATTTATTGAAGTTTGATTAAATTTAATTATTTTTTAAATAATTGACAAATATGACTAATAGATGATTGCAAGCATAGGCTGTTTTTTATATTTTAATCTATTTTTAGTATCTACTTTAGCAGCACTACAATGTTGGAATTAATGCAATAATTCAGTGTTTGTTTATTGGTCATCTTAATTAATTTATATGTCATATTTTGCATGCATTTATGTTTGAGTAGTAGTATCTCGGTGTGTGTGTGTGTGTTGCATATGGGCGAACAGCTGCTCACACACTGTGTGCGTGCTGATAATCAGCACTTCCTAACGAGCCAATTCATCTCTCGTTAACATTTGTTATGACCTGCAGGAGTTCCCACGCGGGGAGTTCTCACTCTCCCATGATTTTCAGACTGTGAAAAACTCTCGCTTCCCCATATCTGCAATGTAGCCACTGGGCTGTTGTCGTAGTGGTCAGGCAGCGCTGCGATTGGGAAGAGAGCTGTGTGAAAAAGGTGCTTGTTAGTGAACAGATGGAGGTTTTCTCGCTTTCCCCACTCACTGTAAAAGCCCTGGAAGCTTCCTGACCCCTGCAGATGGGATTCAGTGACATTGACAGGTGCATCCATCCTGCGTCTTGGGTCCAGGTCCACATATGTCTTCACCTGCCAGATCTCAACACCACTTAGAGCGGTTTATCGCAAGGCCATGCTCAAAAGGGCAAATATTTGACGTGCTTGTGTATGTGGGATGGAGCTCTTACACCAGATGATGTCCACAGCAGACCCACAATCCCTGTTTGCTAAGCTGTAATGGACAACGACACAGTGTGGGGCTGTATAATGACTGTTGGCCTGCTGGAGACAAACACACACCCAAAACCACAGGTCGTACATAAAGAGGTTTTAGAACAGATACGTCTAATGTAGGCTAGAAGGGCTTTTTAATTAGATTTGCAAGTGCATGACCTTGGGCATGTTGGGAATGACGTATTGGAAGTAGTTTTAGTATGCGTACTGTATTTTCTGTATGCTTTACTGCAATTTTCCAAAATATGATGTTTGCAGAGCACACTGCACTACTGAATCCCACAATGCATTGCTCTCAACTTGTCCCTTTATTTTATTTATTTTTTTGCTTTATTTGATCAGACTTTTACACAAAACTGTAACAATACAAGTGCATAACTGAATTATGCCATTAACATTTCATTGAAATCATTATAATTGCAAATGAATATCTTTATCAGGACTTCATCCTCGAAACCTGATGATGTTTTAGTGGTTTGTAAAAGCAGTCCATCATTAAGAAATCATATCAGTGGAAACAGGAATTTTCAGATTCTTTTAACGCTTATTGTACTTATTGTATGTAGGTAGAGCTTTTTTATTTATTTAATTATTTAAAATAATTCATGTTAAATTGATTTTTAAATTATTTATTTTATTTTAAATCCTTATTTATTTTAAATTCTCATGTATTCATCTATTTTAAATCATTATGTATTTATTTTTAAATTATTTATTTTAAATCCCGTAATCCAAAATAGCCTCAAAGCAATTGTTAATTCATGCTAACATTTTAAGTAAGAATAATCCACGTTCTCTTTAAAAATATTGAAGGTCTAAGAAAGGGATAACATGATGATAATGTGTGTAGTGTTATCTTCTTGACTTCATGTAATTGTTACTGTTGCCATTTATTATTTCTTTATATGATGTTTTATATTTTTAGTAGGTAGAATACAGTGAGAGCTGGTAACTGATATACATGTGATCTGGATTATGTAATCAGATTCTAAAAATTAAATACTTGTAATTAACTTACATTTTAAAACTTGAAATCAGGCTACAGTTACTTTTTATAAATTACATAATTACATGTTTTAACACAATATCAATAAATTATTCATTTTTCTAAATTTACCTTTCTAAAATAGAATATCACTTGCATACATTCAGAAAGTCTTGCATTTTTGTGAATATTCAAAGACCAGTCACTATTATACTTACATAATAGTCAATTATACAATTACAATAACAGTTAGATGGTTTTAATCAAAATAATGAAATTGAGAGGCCACACAGCATTTGAAAAACAAACAAACAAAAACATGTACTTAATGTGTTAACTGTGTATTACTATGTCTTTGGAAGGCTTTTGTCTTTCAAACACATTAAATTGCACAAACTATTTTATTCTCAGCTGAACCTCTTTTAACTAATAAATCTACTTGAAGTAATCCTTGAGATTTTAAGGTAATAAATTAATAATTAAGTAACAGTTGCATATTCATAGTTCAAATGTTATCTTAAAGTAATCAAAAAGCAGTGATTATATTATGTAAAATATGTTATTAATTACAAATTTTGTCATGTAATTTAGAATTGAGACTACAGTTTGTAAGTAATCTACTCAGCAATGAATGCATTACATACTATACATTTAGTAAGATAGTATTTCATCATGAACAACAGAGCGCAGTGGTGGCCTGTGAGTGTTAATCCAACCCTAACAGCCTCGTACACTTATTTAAGAGAAATTTCACTCCACTTGTAGCATGCGCTCATACACTCAGGGCTGCATGATAGTAAACAGTTTTGCTTTTGTGTAGCTGCAGAGGTTTGAAGTTCAGCTCGATGTGAGTCATTCAGAAGAGCAGCACTGATACAGAATTAATGGTGAATCTGCTTTTATATCTTACAATTCTGTGTTTATATCTCACAATACTGTGTTTATATCTCAGAATTCTGTTTATATCTCACAATTCTGTATTTATATTGCATAATTCTGTGATTATATTTCATAATTCTGTTTATATCTCACAATTCTGTGTTTATATCTCACAATACTGTGTTTATACCTCATAATTCAGTTTGTTTCTCACAATTATGTTTATATCTCACAGTTATGCATTTATGTGCATTGATATCTTGCAAATTCTGAGTTTTTCTCAGAAAAAAAAGATAAAGACTGAATGTCGGAAATGTGAGATTTAAAAAGTCACAATGAAGTGAAATAAAATTAATAAATTATTTAATTAATGTGTTTATATCTCACAATTCTGTTTATATCTCACAATTCTGCATTTATACCTCAGAATTATGTATTTATATCTCACAATTCTGTGTTTATATCTCACAGTTATGCATTTATGTGCATTTATATCTTGCAAATTCTGAGTTTTAAAAAGTGATAAAGACTGAATTTCAAGGAAAAAAAAGTCCAAATTGTGAGATTTAAAAGGTCACAATGAAGTGAAGTAAAATTAATCAATTATTTAATTAAATTAATTAAATAACTTGGTTCGCATAAGAGACCTTTTTCAAAAAAATAAAAAACAATTCTTACTAGCCCCAAACTTTTAAACAGTAGTGCCTGTATATACTGTATTGATATCTCTCTATATTTCTCTCTCTTCCATCTCCCTTCCACTCCAGTCCCATGTATGTTTCATGTTATAATGTGTCATACAGCTTCAAGTCAGTGTCTCCTTTAGGTCCTTGTGTAAAGAGAGCTCTAGTAACTGAGGAGGAAAGTTGAGTTGGAGGGATTTCTTTCTTTCTTCACTGCTTCTCTCTGTGTGGCATAGAAGAGCATAACAAACCCCCATCTCATATATCTATCACAAGTTCACTTGTTTTTACTTTTCCCAATTTTACATTATTTAGTGAGTTCAAGGAAATATTTATGATTTATCTTGCTGCTGATTAAACTGAACCCTTGAGCCAACAAAAAGTTTTCCTTTTCAGATGATTTCACCCAGTCCAAACAAACTATAGGATTAATATTAAGCAAAAGTAAAAAAAAAAAAAGCCTTTTACTCTTTATTTTTATGCCACAGTACTGAGGTACAAAAAATTGCGATGGCTGTTTGATGTTGACCTAAACTCTCAGATTTCAGACTCAGCAGGTGGATTTGTCTGTGTTCTCATCCTGTGGTCTTCATGAGCAGAGTCACAGGGCCTTTGTGTGTCATCCAGCTCAAATGAAATGCTTAAACCGCCTCGTGGGCTTCTCTCTTAAGGGGGATATTACATTTAATTGGCCTGGCCTGTCCTGTCCCCTTCTCAGCATTTCAGAGGTCTGTGCTGTCTTCTGATGCATTCATCATATGGAAAACCGTCTTCATAGCATCTATAATAAAGAATCTCCTTTTTCAACCCTGCTTTAATTTCCCTTAGGAGTGAAGCCTGGTGTTTACACTGTCATTTCAGTGTAGCCCAACAGTGCGTTCACACTGGATTTATGTACCAGTTTGGAATGGATTATTAGATTCCTGATGGAAATGGAAAAAAAACAGTGTTTGGAAGAGAAAATCCATGATGATCCACTTGAAACTATTTGCCCTAAACTAAAAGGTTTTTTTAAATGGAGCAAAGGGGTGGCTTCTACACACACTCTCTCTCTCTCTCTCTCTCTCTCTCTCTCTCTCTCTCTCTCTCTGTCTCTCTCTCACACACACACACACACACTTATTTTATTTATTGTTAATTTTATTTTTATTTGCATTTTTCTTTTGACTATTATTTATTTACTTCTATGAACTTATAAGTTAATTTATTAACTTTTTTTAGTGTTACTTGTTTATTTACATTTCTGATTAACTTTTATTTACATTTATGTACTTGTTTGGTTATGTATTCCTTTTTTGTTTTAGTTTTAATTTATTTACTTTTGTTTGCTTACCTTTATATACTTGATTGGTAATTAAATTGTTTTATTTTCTTATTTTATATGTTTACTCCCATTTGCTTTCATTTATTTATGTACTTTTATTTTATTTTAAATTTTTTTTCTTGTTTAATTTTTTATTTATTTACTTGTTTATTTTACATATCACTATCATGTTCTTCTCACATAAATAATTTCAATATTTCATGTTCATCATTATTTAGGTATTTGGTAAGTGGCTGTGTGAAAAACCTGGATAATGTGCAAAATGATCTCCCTGTATTTTTATTTTTATTTTATTTTATTTTATTTTATTTTATTTTATTTTATTTTATTTTATTTTATTTTATTTTATTTTATTTTATTTTATTTTATTTTATTTTATTTTATTTTATTTTATTTTATTTATTTTATTTTATTTTATTTTATTTTATTTTTTATTATGTCTGTCTGTCTGTTATATAGTTATTTTTGAATTAAGAAATTCAACCCACAAATAATTTAATCTGTTTATTCAAGTAACTTTTATACAAGTAATTTTTTTTTCCAGTTTTTTTTTAAACTCATCAGCAAATTAGTCATTTCACAATGACAACCATTTCTTTTTAGTGTGAAATACACAATGAGCTCCAGGTTCATGGAAATTATGAGAAATGTCAACAATAACCATATTTCAGAGGCGACGGACAAGAATAGATATAGTTGGTTTTCTTTCTATGAAAATAATTCATGCGTTCTAAACTCCATATGGCCTTCAGCGGCGGATGATTATTAGTGTGAGACAGGGCTCTGGTTAATTTGAGCGTGAAATCTGCGAGCATACTGTAGATAATACAGTGAATATATCTCCTCCCGAGGGAACGAGGGGCCATTGTTTGGAAACGCTTAATCAGTATCAGACTTCGTCTCTGGATTAATGGAAAAGCTCAGTAGAGTAACTCCAGTCCACTAGCTTCCAGCTCTGGAGGATTTACTCAGAAACACAGAGCAAAATTCAGCTGAAGAGAGTCATATAGTGTTCCTGTTGCTTAACTATAGCAACCGTAGTGCTAGGAACACCAAGGTCATGGGTTTGATTTTGGTCGTCATTTATAGAGCCGTGCATGCAAGCATACTGATCAGGCCTGTCAACATTAATGAATCCTCTTATATTTAAGAGCTGAATGCTTTTCATTCTTTATGCATTTATACAGTGTGCTGCTTTTCATTGATGTGTGTGTGTGTGTGTGTTGCAGATTTCCAGTGGGTGCAGGGCGACGTGTGTGAGGTGCAGTTGATGGTCTATAATCCGATGCCATTTGAACTTCGGGTTGAAAACATGGTAAGCATACAGTATTTGATTTATAAAATATTTGATGTTATAAAATGAAATTAGTTTTGGTTAATGAAAATAATTCCAAACAAAGATCACAGCAGAACAGCCGCGCATCTCTGAGCAACATACAGCAGTGTTTCCTTACTGAATGATACACGTTTTTGAATTTTGAATCATTTGAGTCAATGATTCAGTGGTCCGTTCATAAAGATTCTTGAATGAACCAGAAGTCTGAACGAATCATTTGAAGGCATGCTTCAATGACTCATTAATTAAGACTTTCATTGTAGCTTATCTTTGCATTTTTTCCAACATTTCATATTTGTATACATATATATATTATTATTGTTTAGTGTTTTAAAATAGTTTTATATATATATATATATATATATATATATATATATAAACTATTTTAAAACACTAAACACACAAGATTATTTATGCTGTTATAATTTTGCAGTGCATGTATTCCTGCCACATTTCATTTACCTTGAAGTGTCTGTGTAAATGCATCTGAATGCCATTCACTTCTGTTTCTTCTGCAGTGGAAAGATCAGTTTTGTAGATACTGATTTCATTTGATTGGTAACAGTCCTTTTTTTATTATAATAAGTAAAATTATTTATAAAATATAAGAATTTGATATGAAAGATGATGCATGCATTTAATATGGTTAGGGAAAAATGCCCTTTAATTAGGGTAAAAATGACCTGGAAATCAATTGAAATAAATTTTAATAATAAATAATATAATTGTATTCATAATTTTACTTTTGTTTTTTAACTTTTGTAATATTATTGTTTATTGTTTTTTAGATACAGTTTATTAAAAACAAATATTTTATTCATAACTTTACATTTACATATTTTTATTTTTGTATTTTATTTTACTTTTTTAATTGTTTTTATTTTGTTTTATTGCAGTTATTTTTATGAAATATATTTTTCTGTCATATAAATTATTATCTGCATGGCCAAAAATGATAGAGCATTTTAAGTTCTTATTGCTGCTATCAGGAAAAAATGCAACTGAACACGCCGACACATTCACTTAGAGGGCTAAATAACATTGCTTGCTGCAATGCATTTTTTGGATTTAAGCAACATTTCACATCCAGAGCAAGCATGTGATGACTTTAAATGTTGGTAGCGAGCTTACTTATTTTCAGAACAGAATTATTTTATTTTATTTTATTTTATTTTATTTTATTTTATTTTATTTTATTTTATTTTATTTTATTTTATTTTATTTATTTTATTTTTAACTTTTTGTAATTAAGCATGAGAAAAATGACAAAAAGAGAGGGAGTCCATTATACACACTCATATCTCATCTCCGTATAGAAGAGAAGAGACATTTAGCTCTCTAAGTGCATGTGCTCTTTGGTTTAATTACTTTTGCAAATATTCAGAAAACCTGTGCTCGACACTTTAATATCTAAATTTCGGTAGAAAATAAGATCTTACATCAGAACCCTTCAGAGGCTTATGGTGTTACTCTTTATGTTGATCGCTGTAAGAGAAAATGCTAGAAACCGATTTTATGCACGAGTACTTATATTTGAAGCATTAAAAATTTGTATTGAGCACCATGGAGATCTCTTAAAAAAATTAATTGCTTAATTTGTAGAGGTTTTGTCACTATTTATGGTATTTTGCTCTCAGTGAGGGCAGACAAATTGTGCTGGAAACTTGTCACAGTGCACCTAGTCAGGGCATGGTGTGTTCATTGTGTTGCTTTGTGATTAAGCCACTGCACCAAGCAATGGGATTGTAATGCAAATCTCATTGCCAAAAATCTTTTTGTGTTTTCCTCTTTACATATTAACTGCACTTTAGAGTTCGACCCAGACAACTGAAACGAGACTGTGCAGCTTATCGGTGGCTTGGGGGCCATTTAGGCCATAGAAGGTCACCCCGACCTGCCTATAATGACATGGGAATAGAGGCAGAAGCACACTGAAAAGATGGGGACGGTTTGTGTGCATGTGGGAGAGGGGTTACAGTGTCTTCCTGACACTATAATGGGTCTCTCATATGAGACCCAATTATCAGAATCCAGCCATGTGGAGACGCTCCTAAGGAACCAACGTAATCACGTATCAAATGCTGGCTCTTCTAGTGCTGCTTTGTTGTCTGCTCTGTGCAGTCGTTGCCAAAATTTTGGCAGTGACATAAATTTTGTGTTTTACAAAATTTGCTGCTTAAGCTGTTGTGGTGTTCATTCACATTGTTTCTAGATTATTGTGTAGAGTGATCAGATGCATTTTAAATTATTGCTAAAAGCTTCATTGGCCAAAATATGTACTTTTCACAAAAATAAATAAATAAATACATTTCATTACATTTTTTGATCCTGACACAAAATGACCAGCTAATATTAATTGACTAATCATATCAGCAGCACATGTGAAAGTGTGAATAAATACTAGTCAAGTTAATCATTATCATACTAATTAGATTGTAAGAGCAGACTGATTGCTATAAAAGGAGGGAAGAAACGCTTCCAATTATGGTGTTCTTGTTCGCAATGGTTACCTCCAAAGAAACACATGCAGCAATCATAATTTTGCATCAAAATGTCCTCACATGCAAGGAAATTGCTACAAAGAATATTGCACCTGAAAGAACCATTTAATGGATCATCAAGAACTTCAAGGAGAGAGGTTCGACTGCAGTGAAGAAGTCTTCAGGACGTCCCAGATTTTCCATCAAGTGCCAGGACCATCTCCACTTGAGGAGTCAGCTACATAATCGTGTCTCCAGCAGTGCAGAGCTTGCTCAGCAATGGCAGCAGGTTGTTGTGAGAGCATCCGCACGCACAGTGAGGCCAAGACTTTTGGACAACAGAGTCAAGAAGGGCAGCAAAGAAGCCACTTCTCTCCAAGAAAAACATCAAGGACAGACTGAAATTCTGCAGGAAGTACAAGGATTGGACAGCAGAAGACTGGTGCAAAGTTATTTTCTCTGATGAAACTCCCTTCCAACTGTTTGGGACATCTGGAAAATCGATTGTTCAGAGAAGAAAAGGTGAACGCTACATGAGTCCTGTGAAGTGCCAACAGTGAAGGATCCTGAGACCATCTATGTGTGGGGTTGCTTTTCAACCAAGAGAGTGGGCTCTCTCATAATTCTGCCCCAAAAACACTGACAGGAATAAAGAATTGTATCAAAACGTCCTGCAAGAGCTATTTCTTCCAACGATCCATGAGCAATTTAGTGATGATCTTCCAGCATGATGGAGTACCATATCACAAAGCAAGAGTGATAAAGAAGTTACTCGAAAATCATTAGATTGAAATTTTGGATCTGTGGCCAGGCAACTCCCCGGATCTCAATCCCACAGAGAACCTGTGGTCAGTCCTCAAAAGGCAAGTGGACAAGCAGAAGCCCACAAATTGTGATCAACTCCGAGAATAAGGCAAGAATGGATCGCCATCAGTCAGGATTTGGCCCAGAAGCTAATATCCAGCATGTCAGAGCCAATTATAGAGGTTATGAAAAAACAAGGGTCAATACTCTAAACTTGTCACAAAACTTTTGGCCACGAGTGTACATGGACATGGTACATGGTACATGGTACATGGACTTCTGAGAGGCTGTTCACATCAGACACATTATCGTTTTCCATCTGAGCTTTTTATTTTTGGTCAATACAAGGCATTTTAGCAACCTTTCTTTTCATTGAGACACCTCAGATTTTATGTTTTATATATACTGTATATTTCTCTTCTATGTATTTTTGAGGTGCCATTTTATTTTATTTTATCTTGGTAATTTATTATTATTATTTATCTTCTAGGTATTATTGAGGGGCCTCAAATTTCTATTCTATTCTATTCTATTCTATTCTATTCTATTCTATTCTATTCTATTCTATTCTATTCTATTCTATTCTATTCTATTCTATTCCATAACCAGGCTTCTCAGAATTTTAGCAGCCTTTCTTTCCATTGATATGCATCAGATTTTATTAGTATTTTATTTTACTGAAAATATTCTTAGAACATTCAAAATAAAATCAGTTTTATTTTGTTTTCTTCTATATTATATTATTTTTATTTTGCACTTTATTTTTTATTTTATTTATCTTATCTTAATATTCGTCATTTATTATATTATATATAATCACTTATATCAGTCTTGTTCATTTATATATTTTTCTTCTTGGTATTATTGAGCTGCCTTAGTGTTCTATTCTATTCTATTCTATTCTATTCTATTCTATTCTATTCTATTCTATTCTATTCTATTCTATTCTATTATCTTAGAAATTTAGCTGCATTTCTTTCCATTGAGGTGCATTAGATTGAATCTTTTTATAACAAATCATTTAATAAAATTAAAATCAGTTTTATTTTATTTGTATTTTATTTTATTTCATATTATTTAATATTATTTTTATTATTTCCTTTATTTGCAGTTGTAATCTTGTTTTTAATTTTTCTATTTTATATTTTCCTTTGTTGTAGTTATTTTTATGCAATATATTTTTTTCAGTCATTTCATATCATTTTCAAAAATATAAAAAAAACTCACAGCAATACATTCTTAAGATTTCACATCTGTAGCAGACCTGTGATGCCTTAAAGCGCTCTCTAGGTAGGCAGCTTGCTGAGTTTTAGAACAGAGCTATATTTGTATCCCCCAAAGGAGCTGAATACCCACTTTTCATCCAAAAACTGTAGAGAAAGTCTTTTAGGAGCAATTCAGGGGTGAAGTTCTTTTCTCAAGGGTAGGATAGTGATGGAGCAGGTCTGTGATTATTGTGACTGTTGGACTGAATCTACTGTCTTTATGTTAGCAGCTCAGATCCATAACCATTAGAGCATCACACCCGCAGACTCAGGGCACAGGTGTGCACTCCAGCTAGAGGTTAAACTCCAATCCAGAAGGTTTTTTTTGTCCCTTCTCACCAGGGATGGACTTAACTGTAGATGTGTATTTGTGTTAAAGGAAAAATGATTGCATAGGTGAGTTGTGTTCTTCAGACATGCCCAGATCTGCCCCAGATGGAAACAGCATGAGACCCTATAAAACGGTCATAACCTGTGTCAGATGGCACCGCGGATGGTGCCAGGATGAACCAGTGTGACCTTACTGCTGACCTCATGTCAAGCACAATATGTATCCAGTATATCTCAATGTTGTCTGTTTGTTCAGCATCTTCATGGCTACTAGGCCTATAATTATTCTTTATATATATATATTATATTATATATATATATATATATATATAATATATATATATATATATATATATATATATATATAAAATAAAATAATTAATATAATAAAAAAAATACATTTATTGATTTTTAAAGATGTATTTTTGTAATATTTAATAATTAGCAGTATTTGTATTATATTATATTGTATTATCAGTATTATGTTTTAATATTAAAATGTAATATAATTGCTTATATTTTATAATCATTTTATTTTATTATTTTTGTAAAAAATAACATCTAATTAATATCATTAATCATATTTAAATATTATTAAATATTTAATGTATAATGTATAAAATAAACATATAATTAATGCCTTCAAACACTTCTCTCATTTTCTAATGTCAGTTCATGAAACTGCTTTGAAAATATTTCACTTCAAGGTATTAATTTCATTCACTCTCGGTTTAATTAAGTGTCTATGATTATGTTACGGTGCTTTTAAAAATGGCTTGTATAATTTTTGTCTAATGAAAAGGAAAAAAAAGACACAAAGAGCAAATATTTCCACAAGGTCTTTGTAGCAGCCGATGAAAGTCTGCCGTTAGACGTCCAGACCAGAAAAGAAAAGAACAGATCGTTAGCATTAGCTGTCAAGCTAATTAACCTTTTCAAGAAGGAAATGCAAATGAGATATTTTAAAATAAGGCTCATACAATACTGAGACCCTCCACATAACATGGTTTTACTTAGTACCTGTAAAGTATTTTAGAGATTACTATTTTAGACTACATTAAACAATACATCCTTAATTGCATTACTATGTGTCTTTATTGCAAAGCTGCTCAATTGTTCAGGGTCTGAATGAGAGATCTTTGAGTTCATGTTTCTGCTGTCTGCCTCAACAATGGAGTTGATGAAGTTGCTGTAAGTGATTGCAGACATTTTACTAACTTCAGTCAGACTGGATTATTGACAGACACTTGATTAGATAGCCATCATCCCTTCAGCCATACACCATCTCTGCAAAACCTCCCCATTCAAAAACATGTCAACAAAGCCAAAGACGACTTCTTTTTTTATTTATTATTATTTATTTTTTATAAATATTGGCTAAAAGTGTGGTTTGCTCATGTTTACATGTTTACACCTCATGTTTATGTGTGTATGTGTGTGTGTGTGTGTGTATAACCTTATTCGTTATTTACATTTTATTTTATTTATTGTATTTTAGTAATTTAGAAATGGAAAAGTATTACATTTTAAATATTTTTTTTTTTCAGTTTCAAAATTGATCCTAATTACCTTATGAATTTAATATATTACTCATTCGTTTCTTGTACTGAATGTATTGTTTTGTTGATATTTCAGTAATAAGTATTTTTTGTTACTGCTAGGCTTAAGATTCAATTAGTTTTTAATTAAATTATAATTAATTTAAAAAAAAGTTTACATATAAATTAGTTTATTATAGAATATTACAAAAAAATGTGTATTTGTGTATGTAAATCTTTAATTGTATTTTTTATTATATATGTATAAAATTTTATTTTGTTACATTTTTAGTTTGACTCCAAAATATGTTGCATCTGAAATGGAATTCCAAATTGTAAAATAAAATGAGTAAAATGGCTTGACATTAAAGCCCTATGTTATGTTCTCTTTGGATATATACTGTATATACAAGTTTTATGTCACAGAGACATTGGACACTGAGTATATGAGATATCAGGAGAAATGGAAAATTCTTTATTCTTTTCTGTTGAGTCCAGAGTTTAATGGTTTCATTCAGGCTAATATGATAAAAATCCCATAAAGCACATTTGGTGGAGTCTGAATGATTTCAGGAGTATGAATAGAAAGTGGGAAAACTCTCTGCGGAGAGCAGCTCGACTTCTCAGGGCATGTTAATAATCGGCCTTCACCTCCATGACGAAGGTATAAGCGTCTCCTTTTCAATCTGTCTCTGTCTCTCGCTCTCATCTGCCGCTGTGATTCTGCTAACGCTGTTTCCTTTCTCTGTAGTGCTGTGAACAAGAGCTATTTTCTCCATGGGTAATGGGGAGAGCATGCTGGGAGTGATTTCATCTCCTCCATATCAGATTGATATCAGGATGATTGATTATGTGATGTTTGGAGTAAAAAAAAATGAGAAGAGAAGAGAAAGAAAACCCAAAAAATCTCAAACCATTCTATGTCACCAGTTGTTTTTTCATTGGTCTATTCCTTTCTTCTCTTTCTGCTTTGTTTCTGCATCTCTTTCTTCTCTTGTTGTTATCGTTAAAACACACTAACACAAAAACTAGCATAAAAGACCATAAATCTGTAAAAGACTGACTATTTATGTATTCTGCAAAAAAAGTCTGAATAAGGAAGTTGAAATTGGAAAATTAAAATGCCAAACAACATATTCGCTGCTAGGTTGTTATTCATATTTGCTTGTTATTTTAGAGTTTTGCTATTTTGCTGTATCTGGTAAATATATGTGTTTTTATGATGTGTTTTTAACTGAAGTGCTGGCTTGTGACAATGTCACGTGCCGTTTATGTTAATCGTCACCTTTTTGCTCCGAGGACATTGAAGGATTTGTTTTGTTTTGTGTGCATGTGTTTTATCTTTTAATAACATCCACATGTGCATGACATTCTGATTCTGTCCTTGAAAAGCTGTCGGTGGCTGCATTAGTTTTATACTTAATCTGCTTTTTAATTGCATTTTTTCCCCTTTTGGTGAGAAAACACCATAAGTGATAAAAAGAGAAAAAACAAGAAAAAGAGAACAATTTAAACACTAAATTCCTCAGGTGCTGAACAGCAATACATTATTATTTTTAACACAATTTACTGAGCTAATAATACACTTCAGGCTTTTCCCCCACAGTGTTAAGATTTATTTATGAATTGTTTTATTGATTTTTAAATTGATTTTTTGTTTTACATTTGTTTATTTTTAATGAATTTATACATTTGATTTAATGTAAATGTGAATATAATTGTATTTATTTGAAATGTATTTTAAAATGCTTTTTAAATTGTATTTTTTATTTATTTTTATATTTATGTATCTATTTATTTAAAAAAATAAAACAATTCAATAAATAATAATTATTATGATTTTTAAATTGATTTATTTTGAAATGTATTTTTATTTATTTTAAATTTAATTTTTTTTTACTTTATTTTTTTATTTTTATATTCATATATCTATTTTCTTTATTTATTTTAACATTTTTTTGTTTAATACCAATAAATAAAACCATTTTGTAAATAATAATAATAATAATAATTATAATAATTGTTATTACTATTATTTTATTGGTATTAAACTGAAAACAAATAAAATTTATAAATTATGTCATTAATTACTCATCCTTGTGTTCTTTCTTACATGGAACACAAAAGGAGATGTTAAGCAGAGCATTCATGCTGCGATTATAGATAAAACAAATAATTCTACTATATAATGACCACTATATAATACTCTGTGATTGTGTTTGTCAGGGTCTGTTGACATCAGGGGTAGATTTTGAGTCTCTTCCTGCTGCTCTGTCTCTGCCAGCGGAGTCTGGCCTCTATCCGGTCACTCTAGTTGGAGTTCCTCGCACCGCAGGCAACATTACAATCAATGGTGAGCTTTACAACACCTTAAACACAACATACAACTGTAATTTAACTTCTGAAATGTGAACAGATTGTTCAGGTGGGGACGGGAAATTGACTGGCTCATGAATATGTATTCTGTATAATGTGCAGTAAATATTATTGAGCAAATACTGAGTGCATTAATTAAATAGGGTGTCAATATTAAATTGTAGGTAAACGGGGTTCAGTTTGACTACATCAGTGCTAAAAAAACAATAGACGAGTGAATATTCTTTTATAAAATGAGAAACAAGTTTGTACTGAACATGTATTCTGCACCACAATGCAGAAATCAAGTCTGCTTAGAAATTAAAAACAAGTCCAGCATTTCCCTGCTTGAATAAACCAGCTAAATATCCTCTCATTAAAATAGGATAAACTCACTGATCCCTGCTTTATGGCCATTCCAGCAGTTCTTAACGTCTACAAATCACACGCGTGTTTCAAAGGACTTTAACGAGCTCTAATTGCCTTCAGATCATTAGCGCGGTCTGTTATTACGGAACATTTTTAAATCAGATTTTTGCTAATATTGCAGGGTATCACACATCCGTGTTTGGGGTGAGCAGCGACTGTCTTCTGGAGGGTCTGGTGGGGGTGAAGAGCAGCGGCTGTATGGTGGAGGTGGTGCCGTCGCTCCCACGACTACAGCTCTGCACGTCCTTACCCAGGTTTACACACTTTTCTTCTTCAGAATATAAAATAAGCATTAGTAAAACAGGGATTTAATTAGATCACATTGTCTTAGGATGTTTTAGTTGCTCTAACCTGCTTGCACAATCCAGTTTTATGGAGATGTGACTCTGCTCAGTGCTGTCACAAATCAGAGGAAGCGTTCAGGTGGTTATTCTCAGCTCAGACATCATGCTCGATTGCTCATGGAAAGCCCACGGACCGCCTGATGCATATTGCGCACAAAAATAAAGTGCTGGCAGAGAATCTGTTGTGATTGGCTGGCTGCTGTTGGCAGGTTTTGGGAGTCAGGATTGCAGAGGTTTTTATCAGCCTAACAGCTAGCAATGTTTTGCAGTAAACTTTGTTGGTTCTTTGAAAGATATAAAAGATTATTATGGTAATTGTTTGAATAAGTTAGCAGTGTTTTAAGCCATGTGACAATAGTACTCGTACCGTATTTATAAAATACTAGGTATAGTTCCACTTTAGCACAAAAAAATATACTTCACCCCCCTCACCACTCTTTTCATTTTTTCTTTAATATGGTTTGTTTGAGAAGATTTTGGCAGAAGGCTCTGGATGATCCCAAAGCACCCGGAGCTAATTACAGTAATTCCTTATAGGCCTACACACACATACATTCACAACCTTATATTTCATTTGACAGGATTGTCAGTCATTTTAATCAGATTTAGCTCTGCAGAGGCTGCTGTAAACATATTCATTCTCAAGTACATTTAAAATATTATTCTTCAACACGAATGAGGCAGTCTGAACTGACAGTCAGAATAAAATGAAATGAAATGAAATTGGTTTGTTTAGTGTGGCTCTGCCGGAATAAAGTTTGGGTCAAAGACCAAATAAGAGGGAGGAGACGAAGCACTCATAAAAATGAATGGGAGAATGTGTAACTCTAAATATAGTAGTGGTAGAAATGTAAAGTTGTCACTTGCCTTTTTCATAGTTTTTTCTCTCTTGAATGTGCATATGCATTGTTTAACCTCTTGAGAACTAAAGTTTTTAAGATCTACTTTCTTTTTTTTTTTTTACTTTTTACTGTTCAATTTTTCCTCAAAGGAACTTTTAGTCTTTTTTTATGACTAACTATGACTATGACTTATGACTTTTATGAATTGAAAACTTCAGAAAACTAACATGAAGTACTCTTTTCGAGACAAAAAGTGCACAGTACGAAGACATGAAAAACGGATTAAAACTTTTTAGGCAATCGACTAAAGGTTGTTTAGGCTCCATGAGTGGAACAAACACAGCGGTCGAGGGGAAGTTGATGGAATAGAACATTGGCAGCATACTTTTTTTTTTTTTTTTTTTTTTTTTTTAAATGGACTGTTTATTTTAAGGGTTCCCTCATTTCGAAGACTGTTATAATGATAAATCTGAAGTTTGCAGCTTGCTTTCGCACATCTTGTTTAACTAGACGGCAATGCCAAACTAGAGGTGAAATAAGAAGACAAGCCACACGAGAAATCACTAAGTTGAAGCCCTAATAAGGAGATTGACCCTTTTAATTGAAAAGCGGCTGGAGAAAAGAAAGTTCCACCTTTCAATTAAAAGAGCCATTGACCTTATCGACATCATCATCAGCAGGTCTTTATGATAGTCCTCTAGGATGTGCATTAGCCAGATCAGCATGAAAATATGTTTAGTGTGATTTAAGAAGAAAAATTGTTATTATTTATTTGGTTATTTTTTTAAATAATTTTTTTGGTGATTGATATGTTATTGAGATATTAGCTTGAAAAATAAGTTTTACTAGTTTTTATCCTTCCACAATACTTCTTTGACTACAAAATAGCTGCCCAAATCATTTATTTACTTTATTTATTTACTTAAATATTTGTTTATTCATTTACGTAGCAATTTGCATATTTATTTATTTACTAATATTTTTGCTTATTTACTTATTTTATTTTATTTATATTTAGGACTTTAGGGATGTAAAGGCTTCAATCTGAGAATGCAATTTCAGTATAACAAATATGCAAATTAATAATTGATTATAATTACTATAACAATAACCCTGTGTTTTGCAATTATTTATTTAGCAGACACTTTTCTCCACAGGTACACTCTGAAATGATTGCATTATTATTGTTATCCAAAGCAATCAAAAGTCCATGATAACTTTTGAACTTTTTAAAAGTGAAAACACATTTCACATTTTCACAGTATGTTTTAAATTGTCCCTGCATTTATGTTTGTGTCCCCAGCAAGTCTTTCAGAGTTTATACATTTATGCATTTAGAATCATATCAACATTTAAAAAATCGCATCAGATTGTCACAGAATGTGATTATGCATCACATTTCTTAATAAAACTCAGCTGAATTGTTGTCAAAGACAAACCCCTAATAAACATTTAATGGTTCTATACTGTGTATTTTTTGTCTTGGTCCAGGTCAGCTCATCTGTCCAGTGAAGACCTGTCCACAAGCGTGT
Organism: Cyprinus carpio; assembly: GCF_018340385.1. Lineage (NCBI taxonomy): Eukaryota > Metazoa > Chordata > Actinopteri > Cypriniformes > Cyprinidae > Cyprinus > Cyprinus carpio. The sequence goes on from NC_056615.1 coordinate 23,087,450, forward strand.
CCCTGCAGCTGTTTAACGGAGAGACGCAGCAGCTGACCATCACCCTGGAGAATATCGGCACGGAGACGCTGAATACCCTGGAGCTGACGTCTAAAACCCTCAGCACTAAAGGTACACGCAACACACAGTCTAAACGCCGCGCCGCTCTTTATAGAGCAGTAAATGCCACAGCGTTTTTGATACAACGCACATCCTGTAATGGGACGGAGGTTCAAAGGCTGCGCTGATTGTTGTGAGTTCGTAATAGAGTCTGTGCATTAGTCTGATCACTCGAGCCCATCTGAGGTTTCCCTGTGACTCCACTGTTTTGATGTGCTCTCTCTTTGAATAAAGACGTCTGCTTTTACGCACCTCTGTCTCTGCGTCTTTGAGGATGGAAAATAAGACTGTGCAGTGCTCTTAGTGGTATTCCACACACACGCGAACATGAAAAGCGTTGTCTTTGGACTCTGTGTGTGTGTGTGTGTGTCTCCTCTAATCCCAGACTGCTTTCAGCATCGGTGACTGAGCAGGTGGCCTCTACAGGCACGGACACACACACTGTCTTTCCTTTGAAGTTGTTGTGGAGGTGTCCTTTGACTGAGCCGTGTGTGTATGCGTGTGTGGATTTACTTAGCAGTACTTTAGTGAGGGATTTGACCCATGCCAGGGTCCTTTAAGATTTTGACTAGTGTTTTATGTAACTCACCAATGAGTTGAAGTTTTGCACATGCCAAGTCAGGTTGAGGTTTTGATTGGGGAAAATTTGTAATAATTGTAGTTAGCTTGATTTAAAAACGAAATAGAGAATCTCAAATATGAATTCCACTCTGTTGCTATAGTGATTGGTTTCCAATGTGTTGTTTAGTTGTTGCTAAGTTGTTAGTGGGTTTAAGCATGTGATTGCCAGGGTTTTCTGGGTGGTTGCGTTGCTTTGCGTTTTTTTTTTTTTTTTTTTTTCATATATATTCTGTTCCCTAATATGACTTGAGATCCTCCTGCGCAACAATAACAAAGATTGAAAAAAAAAACAGTCTTATTTATTGTCTGTCAGATGAAGATTGTAAAACGACTCACACTCTGGAGTTATAATAGTTAAAGGTTTGTTCACTGACCTAAAATATGAGCAATAGCAATGCTGGACTTAGTAAACATCACTAATAAATAAATAAACCCACCCAAATATTTGGCAAAGTGGAAGAAATACATATGAGGTCAAATGTTCGAAAATGTGTAATTTATGAGAGGAATGATTTAGAATTTTACTGTTATGTTTTATCTAAGAAGTCTTGTTAAGGTTCAGTGGTTGTATCTGATAGGACATGATATCTGAAATAGGAAAATAACCAATGTCTCTTCAGACATCCTATTTTGGTTTCATTCAGGAAAAGAAAAAGAGAGAGAAGAAAAAAACATCAGTTTGCAACTCAGACAAAATTACTTTCCAAATGTTGTAGTGATTGCATTTTAATGTCCCTGTTAGTCTCACAGAGCTGATCTTTTGACAGTTGGCAGGTCTAGTCCACTTTGTAGATTATTCTGGCCAAGAATCGCCCATTTTGAGTTGTTTTTAATTGCTTAAATCAAATGCATTTGTTCGCACCTGACAAAACACCTGTGTGGTTTGCGATGAGTCAAGAAATGCATTTGAACTGCATTTAGCTGGTTATTAATGCTGAAAGATATGGATTGGATGCATCCCTATAGAGGTTTACTCACTCAGTTGAATATTGCATGGCATGATTTTTCAAAACATCCTGAGGGCGAGTTCACACACACACACACACACACACACGCACACACACATTTGTTTGTATATCGTCTCTCTCTTTTGAGAGTTGAAAAGCCCAAGAGTAGAGTGAGCGAACGAGAGAGAGAGACAGTGAGAAGATTTCCTGAAGGCTGCAGTAGAACTATAAATATCATGTCTAGTTTCCTACTAACTGTTGACATGGCCAAAGGAAAAGAAACCAGGAGAGAGAAAGAATATCCATGAATCGTGTCCCATTTGGATCTGGAAATGTCAAAGCACTTGCTGTCTCTGCTGTGCATAAACCAGGATCTCCAGACACTAACTAGCTCACCTGTCTGTTTCACATCTTGGGTTTTATAACTAAACATTTTTAAATTTGAAAAATACTTAGTCTCTTAGGATGCAGGAACTTCAGTTATTATTATGTATACAAATTTATATAATTAAATATACTTCCAATGAGCTACCAAATGCCTATCCCCAAAATAAACCTTTTTTTAAACATCATATTATATTACATTATAAACTCACTTAAAGAGTATAGTATAATTTTGCCAGAAAACTGTTAGAATTTTTTATCATGTTACTGTAAAAAAATCTTGTGTAATGTAACTTGTGTTTGTTTGCTGGTTTACTTGTATTTTTTTAATTTCTTTTATTGTTTTTGACATGAAAATATCCTAAGATGCTGACATGGCATCAAATAAAAATATACTATATTATATTATATTATATTATATTATATTATATTATATTATATTATATTATATTATATTATATTATATTATATTATATTATATTATATTATATTATATTATATTATCGTTAAGGCGCTTCAAAATATATTTAATAATTTATTTAATTTTTAAATATATATTTAATAGTGAAATGCATTGATAAAAATGGTTTAATAAAAATAAAAATGGACTATTTTACACAGTATTTGTATGTGTTATCTATATTTGTGCTAATTTCTGTATCTTTTCATTGGCTTAACAACATCTTTAGGGGCTCAAAAGCTCATTTCAGTCAAAAGTTAGGGAAGCAATAGAGGGATGGAGAAGAGGAAGTGGATGTAGACAGGAAATGAGAAGCGAGGAGCTGCTGTGGTTTAATTAAAGAATATAGTTCTGGGCACGGCGACCATGATTAAATTCTCATAAGGTCACTTCAGCCCTACATGCACTTACAGTAGTCTTTATGTTTCTTTCTGTTCTCGCTCTCTCTTTTTCTCTCGTATTTCCGGAGCAAATTGTCCCCGTGGCAAATGACCCTCATGTGGAAATTAAAGTGATTCTTTATTGAGGCATGAAGCTAATGGTGTTTTCTTCCTTGATGAGCCTACAGGTCTGGACTTGTGAGCTCATCAACAGCCAACAAACACAAGTCTCAAACATCCACAATTATAATGTGTGTCTGTCTGGATTTTGTAATCATTAAAGAACAATGCTCCAAAAACCTCTCCAGTGGGCAGCACATAAAGCCTCTTAGGTTGTTTTTACATGTTTTGATATATATGTTTTTGTGTTTGGTTGTGACACTCTTTTGACTTTTACAAGAAAATGACTTTTACCTGCAGTACAGAGTCGTTCCTGCAGGTGCTAAACTTACTAAAGTTTGTGAATGAACTGTTGAATTGATTCAGACTGAACAGCTAATTGTTCAGATCTCAAACAACTTCAGACTGATTCTCACGCTGATTTAGGCTAAATTGCAAACTGATTCAGACTGATACACAAACAACTTTTGGACTGAATCACAATGATTTAATTAATCAACATCAAATTAATTCAAAAACTGATTCAGACCCACTTGGTTACGTTTAACTTAAACATTTAACATGTTTAATTTATTTAAAAGAACAGTCTCAAAATAATTATTCATTCACAAATCAGACACCAGCAGATTTGATTCTAAAAGCAGTGTTACAGAGGGAGTCAGTGGGTGAACTGTCCAAATGATTCACATTCATGAATTAATCTAAACTGCAAACTATTTCAGAAATAACCATGAATCACAAACAGTTTCAGTCTGAATTGCGATCTGACTTGGAATCTTGAATTGATTGTGGTTGAATAACAAAGTGATTTGGGCTGAACAACAAGCTATTCAGGCAGAACCACAAAACAGTTTGGACTTAATCATGAGCAATTCAGAATGAACTACAAACTGATAGTCACAGGTAGTCTCAGACTGAACCATGAAACAGTTAGGGCTGAACCACAAATTAATTCACAATGGATTACGTCACGAATGGATTCAAAGTGAATTGCAAACTGTTTTAGGCTAAATCACAAGCCAAGTCATGCAGAATCATGAGTGTTTTGACAACATAATCAAAATAAAACGGTAATTTCCAGACAAAGCAATATGAAATCATTTACTTACAGTGTGATGCAGCTGCAGTCAGATCTAGTAATACTTCATCTCTCAACATGAACTTTTTGTGAACTCTCCATGACACTGTGCCTCATTTACAAAACAAAACACAATCCGAGATGCCATTATCTGTAAAAAAGACATGAATAAGCTATTTAATCCAAACACGTCAAAGTTAAAGTTTTTTCACTCCATTTGTCCTGACGACAGACTTGAGCATGTGGACTGTATACTGTATCCAGTGTAGACAAGATAGCGGCAGTGATTGTAATTTCTATTTATTTATTTTTTGATGCGACACTTGCATTCAGTGCGATCAAGAGGCAGCCATAAGGGACTGAACACTGTTGGGTGGGGCCTATATCGATGTGTAGCTCAGGAGGCGGAGTTTATGCAAACGACTGGTGCTTAATGACGTCATCCCATAGGATCCAATTCAAACCGTTTTAGAGCTTGATTTAAATCAGGTTTATAATGAGGACGTCTTAAGCTATAAAAATTCCAGGATGTTTTAGTGGTACAAAGACCTCTTATATGCCAAAAGATCCAGGCAAATTTGATTTCTCATGTCATCACACCTTTAAAAGAAATCAGACCTCGCTAGTTCAGTTTCTAAACAGCCGACAGAAAATACCGCACACCAGATCGGATTTCTGAAGTATTTCCAGGAAAAATGTGATGTGAAAATGCCCTTAGAGTCTGTCTTTCACCAGACACATTTAGTGAGCGGATCTGTCCATGTTCTCGCTGCTTAAGAGAGGGCCACTGTGACAGAAACCATCAGACTCGGCAGCTTCTGGACTCGTCTTTACCACGTTTCTTTCTCTCTCACCTTCTCTCTTGTTTCTCCATCCTCTAGTGAGTCTCTACAGCTACATGAGCGCTCAACAGCAACCCCAGCTTGTTTCCCAGGCAGCCTGAAGGCACAGGAACACACACGCTCTCGCTTTCCTCCGTCGCAGGTAGAGCCAGAAACGGGTGCTGTATTTGACATTGAATATGTCTGAACAGAAAGCTGAGGAATGAGATATGGGGATGGACCGCATCCTGTGCCGCCCACAGCAGTCTTTATTTATGCCACCTGATACAGAAACCTCCATACCTGCACCCATATGCAGCGCCGCTGCTATATTTCACCCCTGACAGCATGTTCCAAATGAAAAATGATATTTCTCAGGTCTTTGTAGTGTTGGAAGAAAACATTTTCCTGTCTTTGTGAGGAATGCACCAGCATTTTCTTTTGTTAGTTAACTTCAGTAATTACTTTAGCTGGAGTTTTCCTGTTTCGGCCCTGGCCTCAAAACTTAGAACCTGATTTAGCTTTCTACATTGTCCTGTCTTCCTACACGTATCAAAACTGCAGTGCGGGACGCAATCATAAATCCCACTGTCAGACTTTATCTTCCATAAGCTCAGCATGCAGTCAGTCTCTCTGGGACGGGCCTATCTGCAATGTGATGTGATACAGCTTGACTGAAGTTCATTCCACTCCGGTGGAGACACAAGGACGTGCACTTCAGTTCCCTTTTTAGCCGTCGCTTTTATGATTGGCATTCTGTCGCGCTGTCAAAAACACACGCCTGTTGACCTGCTGTGTGTGTGGTCGAGACCTGGCTTCGGTGAGCAGATCTGTGAATCACCTGCAGTTTTGTCTCTTTCCATCTCAATGATGTTCAGGCACAGTGCTGCTCTTTAGGTAGCTCCTTGTGTTCTTGCTTCCTGTTGATTTCATTTTCAGGTGTCTTCTGCTGTTTTCTATTGAGAATGTTTTGCTTCATCTTATCTCATCTTGCTTCATCCTAATCAAATAGAATATTCATGGTAATGCTTTATAAGTTTCAGTCGGTTAACGCATTAGGTCATGAACTAACAGAGAAATAAACAGAGATCTGTTTGTTTGTTTGTTTAGTTATGCATTAACACATGCATTTGTTGATTAATTGATGCATGTATTCATGAATCTTTTTAATTTATGCATTTATTACTCTGGGTTAATATTAATTCATAAATATTGTACTATTCATAACTAACAGTGACTGTTTAGTTAGTTATTCATTTAGATATTCTTTTATTTATACATTTAGACATTGATTTATGCATTTGTTAATTTATTGATGCATGTATTAATTGTTTATTTTTTATGCGTTTATTAATTTAGGTTAAGGTTAATTCATAAATATGCTACTATTTATTGTTAACTAACAGTGATCTATGTATCTATTCATTTATTTATGCATGCATGTAGTTATGCATTTACACATGCATTTGTTGATTTATTGATGCATGTATTTATGCATGTATTTTTTATTTATGCATTTATTAATCTGGGCTAATGTTGATTTATAAATTTTCTACTATTGTTAATTAATGCTTTTATTAATAATGCATGAACTTGTTTTATTAGCTACTGCATTAATTTTGGTAAATTTAACCTTATTATTGAACCTAAAATATTACCATATGCACTGCAGTAAACACTAAGATATATGCTTGAAAGTGTGAAATAGTGCACCATATTGTCCTCTTAAGAAAGTATTTACTGGAGTCACTTAAGTATGATAAGGAGTATATACTATAATGTTGCCTTAATTAGTGTGTACACTAATTCTCTGTTAAGTAGGGAGATCCAATAGTGCATAATTACAGTATGACATAGCATACTGTACCCTTAAAAGGGTTGAAGCGAAAAGTGGTGATTTGCTCACTAGGTAAACATGTAGTAATGAAAATGTATTGAGAATAAAGTTTCTAAAGCATCTCAAAACAGTGTTTTGATTGGTTCTTTACTAACTTTATTTGGCACTCAATTATTAAAGCTATAATTATGTGCTGATCCAATAATCCTTAAAAAACAAATCCTGGGTCACATTTAATCCAGTAATCAGGCATCACAGTCTGATTGTGATGTGTATAGATTAACATTTTTTATGTAATCTAAATTAAAATCAGTATTAATGCTCAGTATTATTGCTAAAATTACTTTTTTAGCGGCAGGATTTGTGCCAATATTGTCCAAAACCCCACTTTGCCTAGGGCACTGACAAACTTTTAGAGGGCACTATATAACTCTAGTGCATAGTTTGCTAAAGTGAGCCAGGTTAGTGCCCTCAGCATTCAGCCACAGTTTTATTTTATTTATTTTAGTAACTAAGCTCAGAGGAGACAAGAGAGCAGTTTATTTATACATTTATTTACTGTATATTACGCTGTTGCCACACAGATCTAATAGAAACCTGCACTTTCTTTCCCAGCTGTTTACCTTCAGAGACATAACCAACTGTTTTTGTAACTTGTGTTTTTAACATAAACTTGTGTGTATTTGACAGTTTAAGTGCAATAAGACATGAAAGAGAACTTCGTTTAGTACTCACAAGGCGTGTGACAGCCACTTTCTGTGTGCCTGCTTCTTATTTATGTGCTCAGAAAACTGTCTATGAGAATTTTAAACTAATATGGTTTAAAGTGCATGATTTCAGCGGGAGAGAGATGATAATCAAAACCGAACAGATGTTTTGTAGCCGAGTGAGGTAAGAGCTGTAAAGGCACAGCCCTATACTGAAAAAGGGGGCGGGGAGCAGAAGCTCATTTGCATTTAAAGAGACATGCACGAAAACAACGTGTTTCTGCTTACAATCAAAACAGGCATTTTCAGAATGATATAATAAATGATCTGTGGGGTATTTTGACCTGAGCTTCACATACACATTCTGGGGACACCTGAGACTTATCACATATTGTAAAAAGGGGCAAAAAAAGGTTTCCTTTTAAGACTATTTCATAAACTACCGTCCAAACATTTGAGACCAGAAGAAATAACTTCTTTACATGCTTTACATGTCAGTCTGATGGTTTCTTGAGGTCTAAGTGGGTTTTGAGCCACCACAAATACTCCAGACATGACCCGGGTTGTACTTGCATTTCTGCACTACATTCAGTTCCCTGGTGAAATGCTGGGTCATGATTGAGGCAGTAGATCAGATGGCAGCTCTCTGTGGGCTAAAGGAAGCTTTGAACGCTGCATGGCCCTCTAGCTCCTGCCAGCACTCTTAATTAAAACAGATTGCTAGACGCTTCAGTTAGCTTAAACACTACTACTCTTCTGGCTAGCCTAAATTCCCTGGAGCATCAGGATGCTGACTAATGTTTTTTTGGATTTGTGAAGTTCTTAGATTGTAGAGCTCTTTTTATATTGTCGGTCAACAATTTTGAATAATTACAGTTTTAAAAATTAGTTTATTTTACTTATGCTCACTACAAAAATAGAAAAATAGAAAAAATAGTGATATCATGAAAGAATATTACAATCTTAGATAACTACATTTTAAAACATTTTGAAATGTCATTTATGTCATTGAATTTTCAGCATAATTTCTCCAGTCTTCAGTGTCACATGATCCTTCAGAAATCATTCTAATATGCCGATTTGCTGCTCAGTTAACAGTTTTTGCGGATTAATATTTTTGTGAAAACCCTTATACAGTTTTTTCAGGATTGATAAATAGAATTACAGCATGTATTTGAAATGGAAATCTTAATTAACATTATAAATGTTTTACTGCCATTTTTGATCAATTTAGTGCATCCTTGCTGAATCAAAGTTTGTATTTATTTTTGAATATTACTCAAACTTTTGAATGGTAGTGTATCAAGGTTTCCACAAATATATATTGATATTCAAGTTCACTGATAATAATAAGAAATCTTTCAAATTTCTGAAGGATCATGTGACACTAAAGACTTTAGTTATGATGCTGAAAATTCGGCTTTGTATCGCAGAAATAAATGAAATTTTAAAAGATTTGAATAGAAAACATTTATTTTAAATTGTAATACTGTTTTACAGTATAGTGGTTTTTACTGTGGTTTTGGTGAGCATATAAGGTTTTGAACATTAAAAAATCTTAATTATTCTGATTTCTGACTTTCACATAACCTAGGGTTAAATGTATTTCTCAAAAGCACAAATAGCCCATTTCCTTGCGGTTGCCAGCGCTGATACCATCCAAGAAGGACAATTTTGCAATTAAGGCTGCATTTACATACAATTTAGGCCCCATGGTTCTCTCATGTCTAATCACTAATTGCAATATGCCAACTTTCAGTATGTGCGTGCATGAATGAGTGTTTTCATTGTTGGCTAAACGAATCCTCTAACCGCTACACCACCCCACAGTGCACTACAGAATGGTACGGAGCTCCGTAAAGGCTTTAGAAGACTCTGGAGTGTTTCGAAAGACTCTGAAAGGATTCCAGAAGAGCCTGGGGAGCTTTTCTGTGCACTCTCCATCCATGCGCATACACAGATTTTCTTGTAATAACTCTTCTGTGCGATGCACGCGCTGCCTTCGGGGGCTCAACCAGCATGTAGCGGTGGATGGTCCAATTAGGGCTTCTAATTACCCAGCAGTACTGTAATACATGGGAACAGAGCTACTGTTAGGATAAAAAGCTCTCACTGTTCTTATTGTTATTGTGGTCCAAGTGCTTTCATAATCTTAGCCAAATGGATGGAAGCCATTAGAGTCACAACAATCGTCAGAATATCGCTTCTGGTTCCTATTCATTCTTGTTTTCTGAGGATAAAACTGCATTTATCATCAAGTTGTGACCCCCTGAGATGTGGAGGCTTTGCTAACTGAATGTGTAACATATATTTTACGTTTCTTCAGCATGGTTCAGGCTATTTTTACTACTGGAATACGTAAGAGTGTCTTCTGAAGCAGTGACGTCCATGTTTTAAATGTCACCCGTGATATTTGTTGATGCTGCCTGCTTTTTCCTCCTAGACCAGTAAAAGTTATTTTACTGAAGTACAGTTATTAGTTTTATGATGACATTGTGTCTGATTGCTTGATCTAGCTATTTTATTGAGACTATAAAATGGAGGAAAATAATCACAACATTAATGTGTAATAATGCAAGACAGCAGTAGAATTGTTAAAACTGTATCGTAAAATTATACGTTGTGTATATAAAAAGTAGCAATAAGTTTACCTATCATTTTAGCCAGTTTGTGTGTGACAAAACATTTATCTTTTTTTTTTTAGTAATTTTCTAATTTTTATTTTATTTTATCTTACTCTATCATATTTAGTTTAGTTTTTTTTAATTGCATTTTATTCTATTTTTTCCTTTTTATATTTTATTAGTTTTATTTTATATCTATATCTGGTTTCATTTTTATATTTTAGTAAAATTTTATTTTGTATAATTTTTTAAATAAATTTTTAATAAATTATTCTATTTTATTTTAATTTAATTTATTTTCATAATATTTCTCGAAACCTTCCTTTGCGATGAAAAGGAAGAATGAAATATCTGTTATAATGTGAATCCTTCTCATTCTGAAGTTAAAAGCTGTCAAAGAATGTCTTTGGAATTTGAAGTCAGCGTGAGATTTTCAAACATACCAAGAAGCTCTGGAATATTTGTGCAAGGATTTTGGAATTCTTGGAAAGATTCTGTTGATCTCCAGACGTGTGAGAGGTTCTGGATGGAGAAGATTTGGATTTCTGATGTTTGTGGGTGGTTTTGGATAAAGGCCAGTGACTGATGTAGAAAGAGCAGATGGCAGCATGTCTTAACTAAAGGATGGAGGCCCACGAGGAGCAGCCGAGGTCACCATGAACTCCGAATCACACACACACAGAATGAGCCGTGGGGTTTAGATTGGTGGGTGTCGGCTGCAGCACCTTTGAAACACACTCTCTCTCTCACACACACAGCGGTTGTTTTGGCTTGTCTGCAGCATGGTCTCCTGTAGCCCGCACAAGCAAACAATGAATAAAATATGAGCAGAGAGCGCTCTGATGAGACATCTGTGTACAAACACACGCACGCTACAGTTTCTTCCTCAGCCAACAGAGGGCAGAGATACCAGCATCCTTAAACTCAATTATGCTTCCATATTGAAAACATTGGTTGTTAAACTTGCATTCTTATACCTTGCAGAAGAAATATGTACTTTCCTAGTAATGAAGAAGTTCATCTTTTGACTATCCATTAGGAAATCCGTGCTCTTAAAAATCTTTTTATTTTTTATTCTCTTCTTTTTGGTTCAGACATCTGAAAACTGTTGCAGCAACTTTGACCTCATACAGCTTTACACAGATTATGAGCAATTATAATTTAACACAGGGAAGCACAAATTAATTGAATTTCATACTGCAAAATGTGTTTTTTTTTTTTTTTTTTTTTTTTTTTTTTTTTTTTTTTTATAGTAGAAATGGAAAATTGGTCAAGGCACAGCTTGAAAGTTTAAAAACAAAATGTGAAGTCTTGTTGTTTGAAGGTTTTATATGATGGTTAGAGAGATGTAGATAAATAGAGATGGATAGAAACACCTGATTCTGTCTGTGTTTGTGTTTCTCCGTGATTCATTTTTCCATCTCTGATCTCTACACATTTTTGACATCTCTCTTTCTCTTTCTCTTTCTCTGCAGCTATCAGTCTTTCTACCTGTCTTTCTCTCTGACTCCAGATGGTGTTCAGCGTTGGCCTGGCTGTGTCTTTTTTCAACATATAGATGTATAATTTATGACCTTGGTCATCGCAGTCTGTTTGATATCAGGCTGTGATTGATGGATGTCAGATTACATCAGCTGTCAGACTTTTTTGAAGTTAGCGATGATGCTTTTTTCTTTGACGATGACATTCGCCGTGTATGAGATATGGTGCAATATTATGCAATGAAACGGTTTTATAACTAAAGGCCATTTGAGCAAACCCCTCACCCCAAGTATCAGTTAATTCTGATTAGACCTTGATTTTCACCTTAAATCGAAAAACTGGCTTAAGCTCGAAATGCAAAAGTCTGTTGGACTCTTTTGTCCACCCAGAATACCCAAGTGGAACACTAGAGCAATTGTTTACAACTCCTTCAAAACTGCATAACAATTCTCTGGAATCCATCTATCACATTCTTGTGTTTGTTGGTGACTTTTGAACAGGCGAACCCCGTTCACATTCATTTAAAGTGTAATTGTGGTGAAATATGAATAAGATTTGTATTTGTATGTGATTCTGTATTGTATTGAGGAATGCATCGGAAGCATCAAACTGTGTCCAGCTCTCCGTGAGAATCTCATGGCTGAAGCAGTGACCTTTCATTGTCTAACCAGGCAGACGACTTGTGTGCTGCTGTGTGTATGTGTGTTGCTTTTCGTGTCTTTTTTTATTTTTCTATACCAATGGGGAGTGTTCAAATGAATGACGCTGTGCTGCTTTCACTTGCACACACAGCATGGCTCTGGATCTGCATTTTCTAACGGAAATTACAGCACTTGCAAAGCAGCAAAACAAATAAATAAATAATTTTGAAGTATTTTTTATTTTATTTTATTTTTTAAGACAGATATTGGATGTTGTGGTCTTAAGGCCCGTTCACACCAAGCAAGATAACGATAAAGATATAGTTCTAAAAATCGTTCTCAAAATTAAGAATAGCAGAGTCCACACTACAGCTATAATGACAAAGGCACAAAGAAATGATATCATTGGAATCACTTTCAGAACGTTTTTTTCTGTCAGCTGATGAATGATAAAAACCTTGACAGCCAATCATAATCAATCCTGCTATAACGAGCTCGAGAATTTAAAACAGCAGACGAGCGTACACTTACAGACAAAATCGTTTGCTGGTGTGGATGCTAATATCATTATCTTTATAGTTATCTTTAAAGTTATCATTCTTGGTGTGAATGTGGCTTTAGACCTTAAATACTGCCATCCTTTGAAATATTGAAGTATTGTATAGCCTATTTTAAATCATTTCTGTTTTAAATAGGTTGTTTTCTGTTATTTATTTTATTTTTTATTTCTCTAAATTATTACAACTTAAGTGATATTTTAATTTTATTTTTATATTAAATACATTCAGAAATGTTGCAAGAAATTTGTACAATTTATATAAAGTAAATATTTAATTATTTAAATTTGTTTAATTTTTAAATATTATTTGAACTAAAATTGTATTACTAATAATACAAATATAAAAAAAAATCCATCCTTAAACATTACAAAAAAATATAAAAATATATAATCAAAATATATAAATATTGTCCGTTTAGACTTTCCATTGTCTCCACTGTATACTTCTGACCTAAAATGAAAATAATTAAAATAGTTTAAAAACTAAAAATAAATGACTGGATTTACTAGTGAGTAGTTTGTAAGGTTGTCCTACTAAAAGAGCTTTTCAAGTGCTGTAAATGTTTGCTTTGTGTCTTTAAATATTCCAACAAATTTCTTGAGCACATCTGTAGATTACGCTTTGTTTTAAGAGTGATGTCTTTAAAATATTCATTACTACATCTCGATGGAGCAAAGTCAATACAGTTACCTCTCAGTTCTTTCCGTTCTCTTTTTATCTGAATTGTAATGCTTTGGGATTTTATGCGCTTCCACTTTGTGGCAGAATAAACAATGTGGTTTTAAATTGCAAGGCATGAAAAATATAAATATTAACTTGGCCCACTCACCATCACTCTTTAAATGGCAAACATTGTCAATGCAATCCAAATGGAGATTTTCACACTTTAAGATTCCATTTATTATAAAGTGTATACAATAGATGGCACACCTAAGGCTGGAATTATCACACAGACTTTGAGTGGAGTCTGTTGAAGTGGTTTGGGCTGAATTAATTTCAGAGGTGTTTGGAGAGAATGAGAAGAGGAGGAATCTGAATCCAGCGCAGGAGCTGTAGAGCCATTCTCATGCTGGAGGTGTAGGGCAGATAAAGGCAGTGTATCAGAAAGAGGACGGTGTTGCAGTAATAATGTGTTATTCAGTTTTCTTCATGCTGATGGAGGATTATTATCATCCTTCATGTGTCTCTCACACACTCTCCTGCTCTTTTCACTGTGTGTTTTATATTTGCTTCTCTCTGTAGTGAGATGTGATCTGAGGGCTGTTATCAAAGTTTTACCTTAGTCTGACAGTGACGAAACATTTGAATAATTTGTGAAATCATGCTCAGTGCTGTTGGTTTATCTATCCCTCCTTACGTCCAGAACTTGATTTAAAGCCCTCAGTATCTTCAGTCATATGGCTGTAGATCTGTGTTTAGGTCAAAACAAGCAGCTTTTATTAGATCATTTTAACAAGCATAACACTGTATTTGTGTGTCGTACTAATATATACCATCCATCCATCCATCCATCCATCCATCCATCCATCCATCCATCCATCCATCCATCCATCCATCCATCCATCCATCCATCCATCCATCCATCCATCCATCCATCCATCCATCCATCCATCCATCCATCCATCCCACTGTCCATTCTTCTGTCTATCAATCCATTGTTCTTTCGTTTTATCTATACATTTATCTGTTTATTTGTGTTTGTGATTAAAGAAGGTTTACATCCAGTTTTTAATTTTAATCATTCCAGTAGCAAAAACAGATGTGAAGGTCAGAGATAGAGTTGAATATAGTCATGGAAAACTCAAATAAAAAACTCGGCTAAGATTATATGTGCACTTAAAATGTTTTTATGTCATCAATGCTTGTAGAATGAACACACAAGGTTTCCAATTACTGTATGTTTTCAGTACAGAAGCCACAAATTTCTCAGAAATGTTAAAAATCTCCAGAAATGTGCCGGTCAGTGTCTTGTTTGTCGTCTCTGTTAACACATGAGTCTGCAGAAGTCACTGCCATCGGCAGCTCTGTGTCTCCTAGCAACGGCGTTTCAATCCCAGCCGTACCGTGGTGAATTATGGTCACTGCTCAGCTGTTTATAAAGCCGACTCACCCGTCTACACGCTGTTTTTAGCTTTCACTCGCATAGAATTATGAATTATTGAATATTTGCGTCCCCAACAAATTAGTAAGGAGAGCTTGAGCTGTGGGCCTCTCCTCAGCTTTTGAGTTAGAGTTTTATGACATTTGATTGTAATTTTGAATAATTTAATTGTACACAGAGGCTATTTTCAGACTGTAGTATATATGAAAATTAGTTTCATGTAGCCAGACTTTTTTTTCCTTATTGAAAGTCTCAACTTTTGAATATCTTTCAAAGATTCAATGCCTTGGAAGCGCTCATCTTGGCAGCTTGGGAACAAAAAGCAAGCGTGACTGTTTTTCTGTTTGGTGACTCACAGAAACTGGGAGATAAACATAAAAAGGTTGAAAAAGATTCCCCTAAATCACGTAAAGCTAGCCAATCTGAGATTATGATTTTGGAAAGCTCCAGTATTATGCACAATATGCTTCAGATGATCCATGAACGGTCTGTCAACACGCCGCCTGAAACCGAGACTGTATGAAATCGCTGTTTATATGCTAATATGTTTGGGAAATTAAAATTCAATCTAGATAAAAACACTAGAAAAAAAAAAATCCATGCTCTATTTTTTGTTATTAACTTAGCTCTATAGGCCTCATTAGCAGCATGCTAATTGTAAATTTTGCCTTTTGCAGAGACTTTGGAGATTAAACTCGTGGTTTAAGAGCTCCAAAAAAAAAAGAAAAAAAAAGGATTGTAGCGTTGGCAGGCGTGTGCGCTCGGGTTGGATGTAGTCTGCCGTTCTGATCCGTTCAGGACCGCTGCCAGGAAGAAGCCCTCCAGGATGATGGCTCGCAGGCCCGGGAGCGTGTTGTTGCGGAACAGGGTTTAACATCTGTCTGGGTTGTTTATTTCCATCCGTGTTGTTCTGAAGAGAAGATCACGGCTCTCGAGAGACAGCTGGAATAGATAACCGCTGTGGGGAAGAGCAGACACTGAGAATTAAAATGCTAAAACAGCAGATTTATAGCGATTGGTGCAATGCTGAATATTGTTACCCAGAAAAAAATTCTTAAAGAAGCATTTCATATATATTCAAATAGGAGCTCATACAGGTTAAGTTGGACTCTAAGTGGAATCTGACTTCAGACACTCTTTTGTGACTAAATCAAGGTTTTGGGTTTGTAAACCCAAGAGTTTAGACCAAATTGGATCACTGCAAATAGACACCAGAGGTTATCAATCAGATTAAGTGAAAATAAGCATCAGTTTTGTTCACTCAGAAATGGTCAAACTCTTCGCCAGGCCTCAGATAAACAGGTGGCAGGTGTTAATACGAGATTAAGCGAGTTGAGTGTTTTCCTGAATGTCTGATGACTGCCATTGTAATGCAGCATCTTATTCATGCGTTCTTCAGTCTTTCATGTGGAAATGAAAATCAAAGTGAAAAGTGAAAAGTGAAGTGAGTGAAAGTGAAAGTGAAAGTGACATTCAGCCAAGTATGGTGACCCATACTCAGAATTCGTGCTCTGCATTTAACCCATCCGAAGTGCACACACACAGAGCAGTGAACACACACACACACTGTGAACACACACCCGGAGCAGTGGGCAGCCATTTTTTTTATGCTGCAGCGCCCGGGGAGCAGTTGGGGGGTTCAATGCCTTGCTCAAGGGCACCTAAGTCATGGTATTGAAGGTGGAGAGAGAACTGTACATGCACTCCCCCCACACACAATTCCTGCCGGCCCGAGACTCGAACTCACAACCCTTCGATTGGGAGTCCGACTCTCTAACCATTAGGCCACGACTTCCCCAAAGCTGTGATTCATGAGGACTTCCCCAAAGCTGTGATTCATGAGGATCGTGTGTCTGTAGGGCAGACGCTCATTTAAACGTTCACAGACGTGTTGTGCGGCACTCATTCGACTTCGTTATTTGGCCTCTGTCTATTATTCATCTTCAGTGAGGTTTGGGAGCTGTTAGCATCTGAATGAAGCTTTGAACAGCCGTTTCTTGTGTCTTCACACAGAGAGACGACGACATGAACAGAGAGAGCGAGTTTGTAAGATTCTCGCTACGCACCGGGATCAAACTCTCACTTGCATTTCTCCTTAGGCGGCAGCAATGTAAACAATTGTAATTTTTTCTTTTATTATTGTTAGTTTAAAATCCTTGTTTGTCACTGACATTTGCAGCTCATTTCATTCCTTAGAGCTGTAATGAAATATTTCCCTTTTTCTGTCTTACAGAGAAGCTGTTTGGGGAGTTCTTGACCTGGGACCTGCAGGACGCTCTGTCCCATCTGCCTCTGAAATCCGGTCAATCCGTCTCCATCCCTGTCAACATAAGCGCCAAACTGGACTTCTCCGGTCAGGAGAGCCTGTTAAATGACCTGAACGACGGTAAACATCCACATGACACGCAAAAACAACATCATTGGGGTCTGTTCTGGTTTGTCCCATTCGATTTACACTCAATTTCTGAGAGTGCATCACCGGAGCCATCGCGCTATAATCAAGACTGGCTTGATTGCTCTCTGATAGATAGAAAGGCAGTATTCACTTTGCCCTGTTATGGTAGATCTGATCCAAGCGAGGTGATTTGAAATGGTGTCTGTACCCTCTCATTTCACATTCTACAGAGACATCGGCTGTCTCTCTCCTGTAATACCTGCTCTCCGTACCCTCTGCCCTCTCTTATTTCCTCTCTGGATTCATATCTAGTTCCTCTTCACATCTTGTCCTTTTGTCTGTTTCCTGGTTATTACACTTATACCTTCTTTCTTCCTGTCTAACCTCTTTTTTTACCTCTCAAACGCACTGAAAAGGAGAAAGCACGGTTATCACAGTTGTTTCTCCTAAACAGCACTGAAGTGCAGTTTAAATCAGTTTAAAAACTGAAAATTGGAGTAATGATGCTGAAAATGTATTAATGATAAATATTAAAAATAATAATAATAATAATGCACTGTATAAATTAATATAAATTAATATAAAATGTTACAAAAATAATTAAAAATAATAAATTAATATAAAATAAAATATGAAATATCAATAAAAATAATAAATATTAACCATTATAAAAATATCTTGTTAAACTATATTTTAAATAAATTAAATAATTATTTTAAAATATTCAAACAGAAACAGAAAAAGTTTTCTTTTTTAAATGGTAATAATATTTAACAATATTAATGTTTTTACTGTATTTTTGATCAAATAAGTGCAGCCTTGGTGATCAGAAGAGACTTGTATTATACAAATTATAAACTGATGTAAGTGTGGCCTATCATGTTAATATTTAAAATTTTTACAAATTTGATTGAGTACTTGGTCTTTCTTTAGGAAAAAGATGGAAGGAAATTAGATGTTCTCTCTAACTGAATATCAACAACTGAGTTTTTTTGTATATTTTTTAAAGGAATTAGAGAAGAAACTCTTGCAATAAAGTATAAAATGTCATTAAAAATTATTTGCAACCACTTTTGAGCCCAAAAGAGCAACCTCTGAGAATGGGAAATGTCCTGCAGGTTCTCCATGTCTGTTAGTAAGCACATGTAAATATTAATGAGACACAAGGAGAGCAGACTGTAGCAGACGAGCGGCGGAGTGCGTCTGTCTGCTGCGTTTCTGCTTGAATAACAAACAGGTGCGCTATGAACAGCCTCCTTCCTTCCTCTCTCCTCTCCTGGGTCTCTCCTCAGACGCTGCTAAAATGTTTTCATTATTGTTGAAATAATAATTTTCTATGGATTAGGCCGATAAGACAGCTTAAAGCCTGTCCTATTAGCGCAGCATGTAGAGGGCAGTGAATTGTAAACACTGCTGATGTTATCGCAAGTGCAAATACATAATTGCTGTTATTTAGCATTAATATTAGCACTGTTTGCTATTGGTTTTCTCATCATTGTGGATTGTAACTGTAGAAATGATTAAAAAAGATCAAAACAAGTCATTCAAATGTCAAAACGTTTGAGGTTGCACTTCCTCATCTCTGATTGGCTGCTTAACCTTCTCTCCATTGTGATGTCATAATGGGATGCAAGACATCCTTGGTGTTGCATGTTTTGCATGAAGCCACTTCTAGGTTCAACATATTTACACACATTTTAGACATATCTGTACAAGTTTTTCTGGGCTGCGTGAATTAAGTAAATCCAAGGGGAAACTTGGAACTTGCATTTGAAAATGCAACATGTGCTAGACGACATATTTAGTGTCTCCCAGTGCTTCTCTGGCAAAATAAAAGCCCTAAAGTTTAATGTTTGACAGCAAAGAAATTAAGACAACCATAATTATTATATTGAAATTATTGTAATTATTATAAATATTATAATTACAATTATTATTAATAATAATAATAACAGGTACTTCTTCTTTATTTTACAGTAGTCATACAGTAGTATAGTATATAACAATTTAATTACAATTATTGCAGTAGTTTTTTTATTTAATGTATATAATTTAAATAAGAATATTTTGTTTATTATTTTTTATTAAATAATATTTTATTTTAATGGTTTTTATTTTACAGTGCAGTAGTGTTATTACTATAGTTTAACGTTTGAAAGCAAAGAATTTACGACAGCCATATTTATTGCTATTTATTGCCATATTTTTGCTGTTTATTATTATTATTAATATTAATAATAATAATAATAAATACTTTTTATTTTTCAGTAGTACTACAGCAGTATAGTATTGTTACAACTGAAATAAGTTTATATTTAATTTTTCTAGAATTTAAATAAGTACTGTTATTATTATTATTATCATTATATTGAATGGGGAACCAATCCTCATTTTTTCCCCTTATTTTTCGTCCTCAGCCGATCACATGCCTGCAATATTTATTTTCTTAGAAATAATTTTTAAAGGTTCACTGAGTAAATTTGTTGTTAACCAGCTGATAAGTGAATGAGTTGTTTAATCAAGTGAGTTTAATCAAACTGATACATTAAAACGAATAGGCTTATGGAAAACATTTGTTAGTTGAACACACCGTACATTTCCTTTCTGTTTCTTTGGCTCTGTTCTCTTCAGCCCTTTTTCTTTGCCCTTTTTTGTCTCTATCGGTCTCTCAGTGTCTGTCTCCATCTCTCCTGTCAGCATAACTCAGGCTGTGATGGCAGTGATGTCATCACTGTGATGCAATGCTCTGTCTGTCTCTTAGGAGGCCGTTGGGTTCAGTCCGTACGGGAGTATCTTTAACATGCCGCGCGCTTCCGTTCATTCATCCGTCCTCTATAAATCGTCTCCCCGTCAGAGAGCGGCAGAGCGCGAGGGCCAGACAGTCAGACTAAACACATTAGTGCCTGAATGTTAAAATGTCAGCGCAAGAACAACATAATGAGAGAGGAGAGCGGCTCCATTAAACTGGACGTCTCCCCCTGCTGAGAGCCCGCTGGAGGTAAACGTTTACCCTTCATGCGGGACGTCAGCCGACCGCAGAGCCCCGGTGTGGATGATGTCACGCCGCCTCATAGGGATGAACTTGCTAGCCTCATTGGGTAACGTCTGGTAAGCGCTGAGCACCGCGTTTTTCAATGCGACCCACTGTGTTTTACTTAAGCAGGGGGAGTAAATGAGGTCTGTTAGACATAAGCTGTCCAGGATGTTTATTAGGTGGGTCATTTGAGCTGATATTGAGCTCCTAGACTCTATTTCTTTTGTATACATTGAAAAGGTAAAATCTAATTATGACAGAAAAACAATCAATAATGCAATGCTAGTAGGTGTTGATTATTTGTTGTAATCAGGCTATCATCACATTCCCATTGTAGTCCCTTACTAGAGCCAGATGCCAAAATAATCTTGCCTTGCTGGGCAACTGGCTGTTTTGTGTTTTGTTTTTTATTTATTTGTATTTATTTTTATTTTAGACTACCTTTTAGACTTTTAAAGGCACTATATATATGTGTGTGTGTGTGTGTGTGTGTGTGTGTGTGTGTGTGTGTGTGGTGTATATATATATATATATATATATATATATATATATATATATATTATTATTATTATTATTATTATTATTATTATTATTATTATTACTTCTATTAAAGGTGCTATATAAATATTTATTTATTATTTTAATATTAATAAAGTATTTTATTTTTTATATTATTATTATGTTTATTATTTATTTATATTAGTATTATTATTAAATCATTAAAAGTACTGTATGAAAATAGTTTTTTTGTGCATTTTAATAATAAAAGATTAATGTTGTTTTTATGTTAATATTATTAATATTATACATATTAAAAATCTTTATGACCTGTATTATTACTAGTAGTAGTAGTAGTAGTAGTATAAAATATTTATATAATATTTTATATTTATTTTTCATTAATATTTGTATTTTTTGTTCATTATTATTATTATTAAAACAAGCATATTTATATATGTATATATATCTTAGCCCCGCCCTCTTCTGCTTGTGTGACATTCTTAAGTCCGCCTCCTCTTACCTCATGTCACTCTGTTTGCTCTCACCTGGTATCTGGGCGTCTGCATCTTGTAAAGTTAGCAGCAGACATTACGACATATTGTGTCAGACACTCTTGAAGGGACGTGATGTCATTTCGGAGGCCGTGGGACTCGTAATGAGGACCGTTAGTTCTCTGTGTGCCAAGTGATTGAACACCCTCTCCTTCCCTTTCAGAACCCTCGGGTGGTAAAACACAAATACTGACCAGATCTGTCCTGATGTGAGCTGCTGCGTACGACTCTCTTTTACCAAGCAGCAGAGAGGCAGCATTTGAAAGATGACTGAAAATCACATTCTGTTCTACAGACATTCGTTTCTGTTCAAATAGTGATGAGCCGCATTTTTGTACATGCACCTTTCAGCTGCCGTCTCATCTGCTCTTCCTCCTCTGTGGTATGTCAGAACCCATCTGAGTGTATTGGAGCATCTGCATGAGATACAGAGAGAAATCTGTGCATGGCAAATGCTGCAATTTACCCTCATTTTTTTCCCTCAGACAGAGCCAAAGCAGGTCAAATCCAGAAATGTCTGCTGCAGAAAAACCTTCAATTAGAGAAATCGTTTTGTTTGGCAGACAATGCAAAAAGTGTTTGTTTGTTTTATTTAGTAATATTTTTTTAAGACATAGAGACACTACCTTTAAACATTTATTCTTATTATTCTTATTATTATTATTATTATTATTATTAACAAAATATTATGATTATTATTCTTAAAGCTTTAGAAGCGCTTTATAAATTAAATTTGTTTTAATTATTTTTTATTTTGTTTATATTATTATTATTAAAAACTTTTGAAACTGGTATAATATTTATTATTATTATTATTATTAATCTTTAAATGTGCTATATAAAATTATTTATTTGTTCATTTATTTATTCATTTAATTTAATTTTAGCACTTTGACAATAATCTAACATATTTCCAAATGATACAGGATAATTAATGAGAATAAGTTGGATTTTGTTTCGGCACTTTTCCGTGAAAAGTGGCCTTTAAAATGTGAACGAGGAACATTAATTAAATAAGTATATTGGATACATTTTGATTTCATATTGACTTTAATATAACAAGCATGCGAGGACATTTGTAAGCATTTTTGTGTGATGCAAATATTTTAATAAATGTATTTATTTATTATGAGTTTAATCATTTTGAACTGACTTGCAGAAATGAATCACACTTTCCAACTCAACACCATTTATTGTACAAAAGTTTAAATTAGATCTTTAAAACATGTCTGTTTTAATAATCACAACATTATACTGACACACTCTATAAGAAACGTAATGTCCTAGTAAAATGGAGTAATGGGGTATCATAACAATGTTGGTTAATTTTATATAACCAGTGAAATCATTGCAGATATATCTTGTATATTTCATATACCGCATGGCCCTTCTGCAACGGATGTCGTACATTTAAGGATTTGTGTTCTTTAGTTTTGTGTTTTAATATTCTTGGAGTCTTGCAGACCATTTAAGTCCGTGTTGATGAAAGTCTCATTCGTCATATTTATGTCCCGTTTCTAAAAATAACCCAGAATGTTTATCGCTTGAATGAATTTGTGTGTGCGTTTATAAGCTTATGCTGTTATCCATATGCGCTGCAGAGATAAAATATATCCACCTGAGTGTGTTCCAGAGAGTCACTGTGGCGCATGCACTCCATCGCCTTATTTATTACCAAGTTTTTCCACCTTATCATATTTCAAACTGTCACGTTATGGATTTTAATTTTTATCTTGAGTGCTAAATGCCGACAAACAGATGCGTTGAGAGATCGAAAGGCGGATGGAGAAAGAGATGGATAGTGAAGCGTTTGAGCGATGTTCACGTCCTCTGAATGTGAGGAATTATTGCTGTATAATAGCGTCCTCTCCTCACATAAGTCCCAGAAGATAGTGATCTCTCTTTTCTCTTGCACTGTTTCTCAGGCCTCTGTGTTCACGTTTTGCCATATGTCTAATGTATGTTGTTTTGTGCTTTCAGATGGTATCAGCGTAACAGGTCTGCCTGTCTCCAGCCCGCTGCGGCAAGTTCTAAAGCCACGCACTGAAAATAAACCAGTCGGCAGTGATGCCAGCAAAAACGAATTCAATCACGTCAAGGTAGGAATTCTGTCCTCGACCTACACACACTTTACTTTTTTGCTTATGCTCTGCTCTAGAGCCGTAGTGCATTGATTGCTGTAGAACACTTGTAAGTACACTAGCTATGGGTGGTGCTGTTTTAATGGTTACTTGGGTTCTAATTATGACATCACACTGGAATGCTCCGCCCACATTCAGGTTCATTGTGAATTAGTCAAGTCAAGTCTGCTTTATTGTCAATTCTTCCACATGTACAGTACATACATACAGAGAATCGAAATTGCGTTACTCTCAGACCCCCGGTGCATACAGATAACACTAACAGTAGAGCCTAAAAATCTAGATCAAATATAAAATATAAGATAAAACTATACAATAAGGGAATGTAAAAAAAGACATAATAGAAAAAGTTAAATAAAAGCAGCGCAAGGCACATGGCAGATGAACAAACCAGTGAACAAACAGTGCAGATAAAAAGATTTTTAGTGCATAAAAAAAAGCTTATTCAGTCTGATTAAAGTGACAAAGGGCTCAAGAGCAGTTATTTTATTTAAACTGACTGATGAGGTGGCAGAATGACGTCAGTTCCATGGTGAATGAGGTAGTGAGCAATGCTGCACAAAGTGACTGGTGCGTGTCATCGTATGTTAGAGGGAGGGGGGGTGGAAGGACCTGGAGATGTGGGATCTGGGTGGGGGGGGTTCATAGTTCAGTGGTGCCTGGGGCAGAAGAGGGACAGGGGGGCAAGTTCGGGAGCGAGTTCGGGAGCGAGTTCAGCTTCCTGACAGCCTGATGGATAAAGCTGATGGATGAATTAGTCTTATACTTATTCTCTTGTTTACTTATACTTATTCTCAGTCTTATAAATATTTTTTGTTGAATCACGTTTTTTCCCTGCATCGAATTCGTAAAACCTGATTATTTCTTCCTTACATCAGTCTGTAGTGAGCAGGGGTATCTGGTTTGGTTTCTCTGTCCATGGTGCTGAAGTTTTGTGTGTGTCTCTGTCCATGGTGCTGGAGTTTTGTGTGCGTCTCTGTCCATGGTGCTGGAGTTTTGTGTGCGTCTCTGTCCATTGTGCTGAAGTCCATAATAATTTTAGCAGAAGTTAGATTTGAGTTGACCTGTTGGTGAGATTTCAGTTCATAGGAGCTGAGCAGTTATTGAGCAGGTTGAGATTTTCTTTTCTGAGTAGTACATTTCTCAGTATATAAAGGGCAAGAATCCCTCTGGCAATCATGTTTGAGAATATACACATTGAGACTGCTGCTGTATGAAGACAATTTGTTTTTTTTTTTGTTTAAACAAAATAAATATAAATAAATATATTTTATTTTATTTTGTTTTAATGGTATTTTTTTAATTTTATTTATATTTATATTATAATTTTATTTTTATATAGTAATAATCAATCCAATATGTATTTTTATTAAATATTTATTTCTTTTTTTATGTTTTTTTAAATTTTATAATTCACTTTTTTATTTTGTAAAATTATATTTTTATGTATTACATATATATATATATATATATATATATATATATATATATATATATATATATATATATATATATATATATATATAAATACTGGTCAGGGGAAGTGCTATAATCAATCCAATAATGGAGGAATGGACCATCATCTGAAGGATTGTTCAAGCTGACAGTGATCTGCAGTTGCACAAAGACAGGTGGTCATTCATTTTCAAAGTTTCTGGCAACCTGAGTGCACTGCAAAAACAATTTTCTTTCTATTGTAGAACAAGCAAATATGATAATAAATCTTTCAAAGAGAGAACTCTAACTAAAGTATGCTTCAGATGCACAGCAAAGACAAAATAATCATAATTTAAAAAGGAAACATGTTTATTTTGTCTCACCACATTAGCAAATCGTTTTTTTTTTTAATTTCTTGTTTAAAGCCTAAACTAATTTCTGCTTCAGGATGCTTATTTTAAGACTCAAGAAAAATAAATTGTTGTTGAATTATATTACACATGATTTTTGCAGCTATTCCCTGCAACATTGGGATGTCCAGCCTCAGGAACGCCCAGTAGCGACCCGCGACTATAGCGGCAAAATCACTGTCAGTGTGAACGGGGCATGAGACTGACAATCCATCTACCTCCATCCCTCCTGTCATCACTGCATAATACAGTGCCATTTTCGGCAGAAAGAAAGAGTTTGAGGACACCAGGGTGAGAGTATACAGATGCATCCTGAATGGAAATGAGACGAACAGGCAAGCTAGAGTAAGTAATGAGAGGAGGAAGTGTTGAGTGACAGGACACATCAACGCTGCAGGATATATCCCAGCCTGAGACACTCTGAATGTTTGAATCCAGACGAGCTGAAGGTAATCATTCTGCCGCCTGACTGACTGCGTCCAACTGAGACTCACAACAGGAAGTGTCTTTACTCACTTCCCCTCTCATAACCCTATCAGTACTGTCCACTGAGAGAGAGAGTGACTGTGTCCCGGCCCATACTATCTCCAAACCCCCAAACGGCTTAGCAGTGAAGAGAAGAAGTCTCCAGCTCAGCTGTTTCCAGTGCAGTCTTTCTTTCTTCTTGTCCTGGCAGGGACGGAAGAGTGATAAAGGAGACAGAGAGAATCCGGTCTGCTCTGCTGGGCAGGCCGAGCACAATAAGAAATGGGATTGAAGCTGTTGGAGAGGGAAGATTAGGGTCAGATACTTGAGAGAGAGAGAGAGAGAGAGAGAGAGAGCGAGAGAGAGAGTGTTTGTGTGTGCTCAAGAGGAGAGATGATTAGCTGCTCAGGAAACATGGCTTATTATTATCAGTGTTGAAAGTAGTTGGCACCTAATGTTTTTGTGGAAAATGTGATACTTCTTTGTTTCAGGATTCTTTGATGAATAGAAAATCAGGAAGGACAGCATTATTTAAAATATAAGTCTTTTTGTAACATTGAATGCCTTCATTGTCACTTTTGATCAATTTTAAGTATTACAAGTATTAATTTCTTTTAAAAAATCTTACTAACCCTAAACGTTTAAACATTAGTTTATGCTTAACCACATCACGTCACACAACTGAACTAGACTTTTATAAATTATCTAAACAAATAAAACTGATCGAATTTAAACAAATAGTTAATAATAAATCATTTCCGTTTTTAATTTATGAAATGATTTTTATATAATTTATCAAAATTATGATTGGCTAACACCTCTAACAATATTTTAACATTGCTAATATTAATACTAATATATTTTGTATACTTGTTTACTAAAAAGACAACAGTGTCAGTGAAGAGCTTGAGATAAAGTTTGAGACATGATGTGTGAATGAAGACAAATGATGCTAAATATAATTTGTGAACAGAATATTTTATTGTGTCTCAGAAAAGTGTGAAAGTAGTATTTAATTGGGTTTATTCAAGAAACACAAATGCAAGCTATGAAATAACCCTCAGCAAGACAAATGAGCTGACTAGAAAAAAAAGTAAAAAATCACAGAAAAACCCATAATTGAAAAATCTTATTGTGCATTTCCTTTAAAGCCATATGAGGTGTTACAGTCACAAAAATAGCCGTTGGATCCAATTCCAGAAGTGCTAAAACTGGGTTCGGCTTTTTCCAGCACAAATAATAATGTACAACCTCCAAATTCAGATCGTATCAGAAGTGTTTTAAAGCGATGGTTCACCCAAAAATGAAAATGAAAATTTGCTGAAAATGTGCTCACCCTCAGGTCATCCAAGATGAGTTTGTTCGTTCATTGGAACAGATTTTGAGAAATTAATCTTTGTATTACTTGCTCTCCAATGAATCATCTGTATGGGTGCCATCAGAATGAGAGTCCAAACAGATGATAAAACCATCACAATAATCCACAAGCTGTGTTTCTAATAAATCCATAATCTAGATGTTTTAATCTTCAAATGATGTTTCCAGCTAAAAGACATATCTATTGCTTTCTCCAGTGAAAAAGTTATCTTGTCTGTATCAGGAAAGAAATATGCACAGATAAAGCACCTTTTTTCATTCTTTTTTCTTTTTTGCGCAATTAGGGATTATGGACTGATATTTTGGCCAGAAGTGACAGTTTAAGTTTTTTTTTATTAAAAGTGGTGTGGATTATTGTGATGTTTTTATCAGCTGTTTGGACTGACGACACCCATTCACTGCAGAGGATCCATTGGTGAGCAAGTGATGTAAGGCAAACAAATAGGTGAACTGTTCCTTTGATTTGTTTGATTCACCGTTTTACTCATGGTTGTATCCCTTTAGTTTTAGTATCAAAGCACAAGCTGTACAGAATGCCACATGCATCCGTCTGCTGTCAAAGCATCGCAAGAGATGCAAAGAATGCACGCTGCTCGCCAAGGGCAATTTCTTCGAAGACAAACAGCAGTGATTCAGTGGATTTCGGTACAGTTGGAATGTTTGTCATTCACAAACTTCTTCACATTCACTGCTCACTGCATGTTTGTTCATTGATTATTTTGGCTGATTTGATCGTGCTTTACAGCTAAGGATGCTGTGCACTCGATCCGTTTAACATAAACGAATCAAGTTAAACATGAAATGAATTGTATACCATTTCCAAGCTGGATTAAGAATTTTACACTCTTTCTCCCTTTTCAATCTCTTTTTTAAAGGATGTTTTCCTCCATATGTATTTTGTCCTCAGGTTTCGAAATTTTAAAAACTGCACAAGCAATTTCGTCACTGTTTCTTCGGCCAGACGGTGAAGAAGCATTTTAATAATTCCTCAAATGGTGCTGGAGGGAGAGCGAATCAATACGAGCTCTGATGTGAGTTCATTTCAGTAGATTAATGACTCATTTTCTGCCGGTATGGAAACGGATCATCACATGTGACCCCTGACGGGACCTGTGTGTGAATGCGTACGTTACGGCACAATGTGCTCATGACAGATCCTGCCGGGCACAAACTCTTAAATTAAGCTGTTTGGTTTCGACATGCTCCGCTGCGTTTGTGAGTTTGCAGTTGTACAAGCACACACACGCATAGTATATTTCATCATCTAGCCTCGTGATTAGTTTGTTTACTTGTTTTGTGCATGTAAAGGAAATGAAAAGCACTCTTTTTCCCATCAGCAGCTGATATACAGAGCTGTTTTATTGGAGATGAGCAGGAAAGTTAAAAGTAAATGATCATAAGGATTTATGAAGTCTGACATGCTGCTTTGGCTATCTATCTACACACACGCATAGATTTGCATAGCTAGATGCTGTTATTATTATTATTTTTTTTACTTCTGCTTTTGTTGTGGTGGTAGGTTGGTTCGATTACTTCTGATTAAATCAACCCATAATGCAGTGTATAGTTGTTGATATCTATGCACAGATGTAGCGCATCTTCATTCAGAAATCACAGAAACTTTTCTTTCTTTAAAGTTTAAACAAAGTCATACATTAATTATATGAATAAGAACACATACTTGTTCTCCTTCCCTTCAGGCCAGTGTGTCTTTAAATTAAAGCTCTAAACACTAAACACATTAGTGATGTGAGGAGATATTTTCACCACAGACTTCTTATCTCAGGATTCGTTCCAGCACTATGTAGCAATACTTTGAGTCCGTAGAAGTGAGCTAATTTTGGCAAAATCTCTCTATTGGAATTTTATGAAGGTAAAAAGTATTTGATAATATATATGTGGTATATTGTGGTAAAATAAAATAAAAAAGTATTTTAGTAGTGTGGTGAGGGTTTGCGCTAAAAGTTTAATGGTCAGTAAAACTTATGGATAGCAGCATACAGTACATTGAAAAATCAAGAAATATTTGTTTCCCTGTAAAATAAGCCTTGTAAAGTAAAAAAAAGAAGTACACTCTCCCACCTATCTTCCTCTTATCCTGCACCTCTCATACTCATTGGGTCCAGTTTGAGGTGATTCACTCTCACTGTGTGGGTCTGAGAGGGGCAGCTGGGGCATCAGGAGGCTGAAGGGGCAGTTAAATGCTGTGAAGAGGCAAGTGATGTGATCACTTAGTGGAGACTGGAGAGACTAAAGCCAGCGAGAGAGGGAAGATCCGTATCAGCAGCTGGAGTCAAGCCCGAGTGTGTGTGTGTATCTGGCAGCTCATCTGTGGGATGATGTATGGTAGTTATTCTGTAGCTCTGACTACTGTGTAAGCACTTTCAGCAGCCAACCGCAGGGAAACACACACACACACACACACACACACACACACACACACACATACACACATAGTACAAGAAGATGCACTATGCTTCAACCTTCTATCAATAGCGCAAAAAGTACGCATTTGGCGTGAGTCTATGTGTATGCGCTTTGACTCCAAAACCCTTATTGGACCGGATTGAAAAATGAAGCAAGTTTACAAACCAGTGAGAAGTGAAATTAAATGCACTTTTATTTAGCAGTTATGCATGTGTGAGCATGAATGCAACTCAGTCTTTTCTAAAGATCATCTTTGCAGGACAGATACTCATAATCAAGATATGACCTTTACAAATGAAAGGAGATGAAAAATATTTCAAAAGATTTCAATTTAAAATTAAATATTAAATCAAAACTGACCCTGTTAATATTCTTAACTCTGGTCTGGTCATATTGTGCATGATTTATCAGTCTATGTTATTCTAATGTAATAAATATATAATCTCTCAAAGGAAAATAATAATATATATAGTTGATATCATTTGAAATATTTAAATATAATTAAATAATATTAATGTAAATAACATTTCACAATCTACTATATGTCCCGCAAAATATTCAGATTCATGTTTAAAAAAGAAACATTTTGCAACCCTGACCAATGTAATGTTAATGTTTTATGTTTTCAATTTTCTCTTAAATACTTTATAGAAATGTTGAATCCATTAATATTAGTTAATAGAATTTTACAACATTTATTAATGTTTACTTTCTGCAAGTTAACTGAACAGGAGTTGACCTGATAACAGGATGTGTTTTCACAATGACATCTGCCAGTAACAGTTTTTCAAAGGCTTGTTGTTGTTGAAATAAAAAAAAAAATAATAATAATTAAAATGAAAAAACAAACAAAAAAAAACAACAACAACAACAAACCATTATTTAGGGCAATATATTAGTCAAAATATTGTAATTGATAAAGTCTCTTACGCTCACCAATGATAAACTAGTGTAACTTAGAGTGATTTACTATTAATATATATTTTAATGGCAATAAAACTAAAATAAAATATTATCAGCATTAATACTAGTGGTGCTTTCCTTTATAAACACCACTTAGTATAAACATTAATTTCAGCTGTAAAAAAACATCCAGTTGGTCAATTCATTAGGTTTCTAAAAAAAACATAAAGGCATATGCCTACTCACATTTCTGTTTTAGCCAGTCAAGAAATGGAAGGCCATTTAAGACAGACATTAAATGAAAACTAAAAGCGGCGGGTCTGAAAATAAACATTGAAAATCCGCCGAGACTCTGAGCGCACCATCTGCATCTCCATGGAAATGCTAACAACACTGTGCAGCGCTGCAGTGTGTGTGTGTGTGTGTACACGGTTTTATTTAGGACTAGTTTTGTGGGGTTTCATGTGTTAGAAAGTGCACATACAGTTGTGTATTTGTGTATTTATTTGTTTGTTTCAACTTTATGTGCCTACAGAGGCACAAAGCACACAATTGTATCTTAGCAACTGGTGAGTGTGGCATTTTCATAGTTTTATATGGCTGGCATCGGCCCTCAAGAAACAAAACACACAGACACACACAGTTACCTAGCTGTCTGAATGAAGACATGCCATAGACAACTAAATAGTTGAAATTACTACATACTGTCTATGTCAAGTTACGACTTGTAGATCACTGTGAGTGTGTTTTACTGCATTTTTGTGTATTTGTGTATGCATTTATTTGTGTTTTGAGTGTCTGTGTAAGTGTGGCGGAGTGCTAAATTGGATTTAATAAGACAAAAAGATTGTGTATCATGAAATTAAAAGGGGAAAAAAAAAATGTTGCACCCAATAGAAAACATACAGCACGAGCAGTGTAGTCCGATTCACAATGAGCAGATTTTTTAAATTAATAATAATAATAATAAAACTTTTAAATGTAAGTATATATGTTAGAATGAAAATGAGAATAAAATTGGCACCAAACATTTGAATAGTAGTGTATAGAGTGATGAATATATATAGATATGGTAGCTGATTGTGGCTTTGAGTGTATTTTTATGCCGTGTTCGTCTCAGTCCATGTGTGTAATCTGGCCAACCAGACCAAACAGATTTCCATATGCTTACACACACACACACACACACACACACACACACTCAGTCATGCGTGTGTGATATTTGATGGATGGCTCAGTCTGGCTTGTTTGTGTTTTACATGGATGCCAGCGTGTGTGTTTTGTACATGAACAGCTGGTTTCCTGGCTGTCAGTGTGTCAGAATGTGTGTAGGACAGCAGACTGTCACTGAGACAGGTTTGAACGTGCTTGGTTTGCCTCATCACTATTATTATTTCTCATTGTTAGGGTTATTATTTGAAACAGATAACTCTAATGCCCTGTTCACACACCACTGAACTGTATTGGTAGTTTCTAGCAGACGTTTCTGCCTTAGACTTAAGGAGTTTTATCTAGAATTTTATATTGTGTTGGTAAGGGTTCAAAATTCTGCATGTTTTTTTGTTTTTGTTTTTTTCAATTAATACTTTTTATTCAGAGAGGATAGATCAAACTGATCAAAAGCAACAGTAAAGACTTTTATAATGCTACAAAAGATTTATATTTCAAATAAATGCTGATTTTTTTTTTTACTTTCTTATCATCAGAATCCTGAAAAAAATGCAAATAAGCATTTGATCTCTGAAGTATGTTGTGCATTAGTGCACAACACAACGAAATCTCCACACACAATGGAAACAAGTCAGAACACAACAGAAATAATCCACAACAAGCTGCAACACAACTAAAACACTCTCTATCTGAACAGTGTTATGGGCAATGTTTTCTTAAAGAGAAAAAACCCAGTAAATGACTATATAAACTATTTATGTTCTTATTATTGAAAACAATGAATTAAACATTATACTAAGCATTTATGAGTAATATTAATCTAATTTAAGTCACAACACAACAAAAAAACAAGCCGCAACAGCAGAATTATCTCAACACATTGAAATTAGTCCTGTGCATTGTGTTGTGGCGATTTCATTGTGTTGTGCACTACAAGGTCACCTTACAGAAGAATCATGTGATGTCAATACTGGAGTAATGATGCTGAAAATGTGTTTATTGTATGCTGGACACATCAGCATTGGTCACTGGTCACTGACATTAGAAATCGGCAGCTTCAATTGACACTGAATTTCTTCCGGTAAACCTGCGTGTATCTGTGTTTGTGTGTGTGTGGGAAACCTGATGCCATAGAGACCTGCTTTTACAACATAAAGGTCACTAGAGACCAATGTTGATAAGCATATCTGAGAACCTGCTGTTATCTGGATCTGACCACACACTTACATCTATTCAGGCTATCTGAGAAATAGGCTGTAAAACATGAGAATTCACTTCTTTTCAGTCTTTCATACACACTGTGTCCGTAAAATTATGTCTTTCTCTTCAGAACAGCTTAGTATGACTAGAGATGAAGAGATGGCTGTGACAGTCAGACAAAACACCTCATGATGTGTTTTCCCTGTATGTCGCAATTTTATGCCTCTCAAAATCAAAGTCCTTCTCCTGCTCAATACTAGTCTTGTAGATCAGTCCATACTACAACCATCTTTTGACTGAGATGTAGTAACATGAGTTCTTTTTTAAAGGCATTTTTAAAATATTTAAATTTTTTGCATATGAAAATGACATCATTGTTTGAATTTTCTTCATTTGTTCCTTCATTTATCATTTGAGCATTTTTTGTATTTTTTATTATTTAGTCATCTGTTCTTTAATTTTGTTTGTTTGTTCATTGGTAAATTAATTATTTTGTAGTTTAAATAATTTTTGTAGGAATGTATTAATTGGTTTGTTAATTCATTATTTGTTTGTCCATGAATGTGTTCATTCATTATATATATATATATATATATATATATATACCCCACTCTCTGCTCTCTGTATCCAGTCTATTAACTCTTTAACTTTCTCTTTTATCTCAGTTTAGTTCAGTTTCAATTCAGCGCTGCTTTATTAGCATGACTATTGGAGTACAATATTGCAAAAGCATTAAGGACTCTCTCTCTCTCTCTCTCTCTCTCTCTCTCTCTCTCTCTCTCTCGTAATGGTCTGTAAGGAGGATGTAAATGAAAATGTCAGAGATCTTTATGAAGTGTATTAGATTTCACATCCTCCTCTTGTAAGCCGTAAAACTCTGGGGTCTTAATAACCGTTAGGACATGACTGAGGGGCAGTGGGCTAAACGAAGTGTTCAGAAGGGTTAAACGAACGTCTGCGTTTGCATGAGCAGGATATTTCTGTGGTTAATATTGCAGCGGTGCAGCAGTGATATTAGGGCCATTTGAAAGCTTTTGACAGTCTGAGGCGATTCTGCAGTGATCACCTTCACGCTCCCGCTGGAGCTCTTCAACATTCATCCATTTCAGCCTGAAGGTCTTTGCTCTGTGTTTATGAAACCTGAAGATCTCGTTTCACACAAGATTTAGTTTCAGTACATCCTAGAGTTTCATTTCGTCTGCCTGCATCTTATTTCAGTCATTCAGTTAGTTAATAGTTAGTTAATTTATTTGCTTGTTCATTATTGTCCCTTCATCTGTTGATGCCTCTTATCGAATGTATTTGTTTTTCATTCATTATTTCATTCACTCACTTTTTGTTTGTTGATTCCTTTGTCTAAGTGTTAGTTTCACACAACAGGAGGGTGAATGTGGATCTCTCCAGTGGGCTCTCATTTGTCGTCTTCTCTTTCTAGAAAGCATCACACACACTCTTTTTCTGTTCTCTCAGAGCCAGAGGTCTGCGCAGGGCGCGTGAGGCGGGAGGCCGTCAGAATGATAAGGCCAATGAGATCTGTCTTCCCTTTAGATCTCTTTCTTTCTATCTTTGTCTTCTGTTCTTCCTCGTTCTGTAGTTTTATTGCCTCCTCATCCTCTCAAACTCAGAAGTGATGCTGTCGGTCCCTCATTTAAGATAATCTCTTAAGATCAAGTCCTGCTGGAAAACAGATCTTTCTCGCCCTGAGATTGTGATGTTCCTGTTTCACATTTCATATGTATGGACATGAGTCTGTGATAATAATCCCTATAAATGGTTAATTTTACATAAAAATGACGAGATTCCTCAAAATAAAAAATCTTGGAGTCTGTGCACTGGATTTCATCAGTCAGCTGGGAAACAAGTCTTTTTGTTTTGAGTGGTAGATAAAATTTATAGCTGTGAATATAAATATTTATCTTTATTTTCTGCTTTTATTGTGTTATTTTTCTGTTTATGTTCATCTATTAATTACTCTTTTTTTTTTTGTCTACACTGTGCATAAAGTGCAACGGGAATTTGTCTTTCTCTTACACAGTTCTCTTAATTGTTTGTTTGTATATACAGTACATTTACTTTTTTAATATGTTTGTCCAGCACTTTTTGTTCATTCATATTTGTATTTGTTCCTTCATTATCTATACCCTATATTATAGTGTTATTATATTTGTTCGTTCATCAGTTTTCATTAGCTAATTTGTTCATTTATTAATATTATCATTTATTATTTGTTATCTTTTTATCTGTTATATTGTTATTTGTTATAATTTGTTATTTATTTTATCATTTGTTATCTTAATTATTCTCTATACACTACCATTAAAAAGTCTGGGCTTTTCTTTTCTTTTCTTTTCTTTTTTCTTTTCTTTTCTTTTCTTTTCTTTTCTTTTCTTTTCTTTTCTTTTCTTCTTTTTTTTTTTTTTGCTTTTCTTTTTCTTTTCTTTTTTTCTATCTTTTTTTTTCTTTTCTTTTCTTTTCTTTTCTTTTTCTTTTCTTTTCTTTTTTTTTTTCTTTTCTCTTTTCCTTTTCTTTTCTTTTCTTTTCTTTTCTTTTCTTTTCTTTTCTTTTCTGAACAAAAAGCTCACCATAGCTAAATTAATTTGATCAAAAATACAGTAAAAACAGGAATGATCTGAAATATTATTACATTTTAAAATAGCTGTTTTCTATTATATTAAAGCATTTGATGCTCAAGAAATCATTCTTCTTATTATCAATGTTAAAGCAATTGTGCTGCTTAATTTTTTTATTTTTTTTTTTGGAAACTTTTTTCCAGAATTCTTTGAATAAAGCTTGTATTATATTAAAATATAAATCTTTTATAACATTATAAATGTCTTTACTGTCACTTTTGATAAATTTAATGTATCTATACAAAATAAAAGTATTAATTTATTTTAAAAAATCATTTGTTTATTCATTATTGTCCATATAATAGCCTATTGTTTTGTTGGTTTGTTTATTTTGTTCAGAAGATGTTTATTCATTTTATTAATATGATCATTAATTTGTTACCTGCATAGTTCTGCTTGTCTTTAATTTTGTTCAAATGTTCAAATTTGTTCATTTCTTATTTGATTTACTCATTCTTCATTCAGCGGTATATTCATACATGCATTCCTTCATAGCTCTTGGATTTTTGTGAGATGCTGTAGTTTATGAGGTTCAAATGTTTTGTTTGAGACATGCATTGTATGTTGTATACTGTGTGTATGTTCTGTTTTGCCCCTTCAGACAGTGTGATTTTGATTTACCCAGGCCTAAACTTCACGTAAAACAGCCATGTTTACATCAGATGTTTACATCACCTGTTTTAGTGGGATGTTCTTGGTCAGCATACAGTATGTATAAAGTGGACCAGAATCCAATCTTTGAGCAGTCTGACGGTGCATCTGCATGAAAGCAGTTTTCTGATCCGATTACACTTCCAAACCCAATACACTTCATAAGACCACACTCGTTATTATAAACCACTCTATTTTAAAAACCGTTTGCTCTGGTGAGGTCTGGTAAGACGAGGGAAGATGAGTGACAGCGATGATGGAATTTTAAAAGGATTCACTGTTGCTTTTTAAGCAGGAAATGCACTTATAACTATTTAAATAATGTTTACATGATGCTCCCCCTCTTAAGTAGATTACAGAGATTACAGAGATATGGGGAAAATGGAAAAGTTTGTTCTGGAAGAATCTGCAGTTCTGGCAATATGCAGCGATGCAGAGAAGGCCAAGATGAGAGACACACACACACACACACACACACACACACACACACACACACACACACACACACACACACACACACACACACACACACACACTTTCTCTCAGCCCCCAGACTGACTCAGCTTGTCCTCTTTCTGCATTCACTCCATTCACTCTTTCATTACCAGAGCTCCCTCTGTTTTTTCATCATATTTTTTTAATCTCTTGTACTTTCTTTTCTGCTAATATTTATCTTCTTTTTAGTCAGCACCATGGGATAAATAAAGAGAGTTGCAATTTTTTTCTTGCAATTCTAAGTTTATATCTCACACTTCTGATGTTTTTTGCAAGATAAAACTCTGGAATTGTGAGATATGAAAAAAAAGTCAGAAATTAAAAAAAAAAAAAAAATTGCAGTTACCTTTTTATTTTTTGTTCTGTGGTGGAAAAAAAAACTCAATAGTTAGATATAAACTCAGAATTGAAAGAAAAAAGTCAGAAACGTGGTGTAAAAGATCACAATTAGCTTTTTCCCTTATTTATTATTATTATTATTATTATTATTATTATTACTATTATTATTAATTATTGTGAACTCGGAATAGTGAACAGAAAACAAATTTGCACTTGTGTGAAAAAGCCAGAATTTTATATCTGAAAAAATAAAATAAAAGATAAAATAATTGCATATTTGATATAAACTAAGAATTGTAAGATATATTCTGTACTCAGAATAGCAAGAAAAAAAAGTAAAAAATGTGAGAAGTCTCAATTACATATAATATTTTTTTTATTCCAAGGCAGAAAAAAAAAATGCAAGATGTAAACTCAGACTTGAGATATAAATTCAGATTTGCAAGAAAAAATTTCAAAATTGTTAAGATGAGAGTTTATGTCTTGCAATTCTGACAATTCCTTTGTACCGGTAATGGAAATAAGCATTATATTTTATTTTTTCCACAAATTATTTACCATTCAAAACTGGACTTTCTTTCATTTGTTGAACATAAAGTAAGAATTTCTGAGCTGCTTTTTTTCTGTACAACTAAAGCAGTAAGTGACCAGTGCTTTCAAGCTCTATAAAGGGGGAAGTTTAAGGGGGAAGTCGTGGCCTAGTGGTTAGAAAGTTTGACTCCTAACCGTAAGGTTGTGGGTTCGAATATCGGGCCGGCAATACCACGACTGAGGTGCCCTTGAGCAAGGCACCGAACCCCTAACTGCTCCCCGGGTGCCGCAGCATAAATGGCTGCCCACTGCTCTGGGTGTGTGTTCATGGTGTGTGTGTGTTTACTGCTGTGTGTGTTCACTTTGGATGGGTTAAATGCAGAGCACGAATTCTGAGTATGGGTCACAATACTTGGCTGTACTGTATGTCACATCACTCACTGACTTGTCACTTAAAGGACAAAAAAAGCACCATAAAAGTACCAAACAGTAAATATGATTTCTGCACTATACTTCAAGTCTTTTGAAGTCACAACATCATATTTGGGTCTCTCATACAAAGCTATCAAATGACTGGGGGCAGGACACAGGATACATGGACTACTTATACGGTGCTCTTAGAAATTGACAGCCTCTGCATGCTTTCATGGTTTGAAAAAGACCTGCGTGAAGAGTTTGAAATGACGTGGGATATGAGTAAACGATAACAGTTTTCTATTTTGGGTGAGCTGTTAAAGGTCATGTGATCATAAGCAGCCATTCAGGATTTATGATTTTGTGTCACTGATTTGCTTTCTTCAATTGTAAAGGAATTGGTCTGTGCTTCCATGATTCTGGTCTGTTTCAGTTTCAGTGATTTGTTTTTTTCTCTCTCTCTCTCTCTTTCTGTCCGTCTTTCTGTAGACGCTGGAGGCTGTGTTGACCTTTAAATACAGCGGAGGAGCCGGTCAGGTGGAAGGCTACTACCGTGAGCTCAGTCTGGGGGTCAGAGTGGATGTTGAACCTTCAGTTTTCTTCACAAGAGTCAGCACTTTACCTGCCACCAGGTATCAAACAATACATTTACTCCATACTCAAGAGACAAGCCTCTGCCTGCAACATGTCTTAAACACACCATATTTAGCTCTTTGTAGCATTTTCATTCATTATTAATAACGATTATGATAATTCCAGGGTTTGCTGCAATTGAAACTTTGTTTTACTAGTGATAATGATGATGTTGTTTTTAGTGTAAAGCAATAAAGCAACCTGTCATTATCTCAGATGGAATATGATAACTGTAAACAGGTTAAAGACAGATAATAGATTGTGCTTGTGTCATCAAACAGCACCAGAGCACTCCGAAACCTCACCGTCCATCCATTTAGGTATTTTACAGCATGACATACTGTACAAACACACTGTCCTTTAATGGTAATGAGTGCTCAGTTACATTATTAAGGGCGAGGTCTCGTCTGCTGAATGAATACAGCCACAAAGGTCATTTATGAAGGAGCCGCTCTGCTCTAGTCGACCTGAACGCTGATGTTTAGTGTGATACAGCAGAGATGGATATGAATGACTGCTGCTCAGACAGAGAGATGGAGAGAGGGATAGACTGATGGAGATGGATGGAGAGAGAGAGACTGATCACACCTTAGTGATGACCACTTGAAGTGACTCATTAGCTGTAATAATATCTGCTGTCTCAGTCATTTAGATCATCTATCATTTCTGTCGGATGGACCGGCTGCTCACACACACTGTGTTTCTCTCTACAACACTCTGGAGTAACCAGCTGAATGTACTGCATGTATCAGTAACTCAGCTGTTTAATAATAGTCTAGTTTATCCAGTATCAAGCTCATTTTTTAGAAGCTATGTAGATTTTTTTTGTAATGCGTCTTTTTTAAATGTTAGGGGTTTGATTCATCTTAGCAAGTCAGTTTGTTGGATGGCTCATTTTATGTGCCATTTTATCTTTTTTTTTTTTTTTAAGCAAAATAAATATTATAATAACATTAAAGTAGCTGAATATTACTGTTCATCACTGTTTTATTTATTAGGTATATTTGGTTTAAAAATATGTGTATTTAATTCCTTGGTTTATAGCAGTGTATATTTAATTAATGATAATAATAATAACCAACAACAATACAAATAATAAATATGATCAAATGTAACTAAAATAAATATTAAAATATGTGACTATTTCTAGTTTTATTATTATTATTAAATGTCTTTTTTAATAGTCACATGTAGTGTTAGTTTATGTATTTTCAAACATTTAATATATATATATATATATATATATATATATATATATATATATAGTATATATATATATATATATATATATATATATTATATATATATATATATATATATATATATATATTATGATGTAAAATAACAGTTTTCTATTTTAATATACATTAAAATCAAATTTATTCCTGTGGTGGAAAGCTGAATTTTCAGCATTATTACTCCAGGCTTTGGTCAAGTCAAGTCAAGTCATCTTTATTTATATAGCACTTTAAACAAAAAAGATTGCGTCAAAGGAAACTGAACAAACATTTAATTAGGAAAACAGGTGTGGTCAATAATGCAAAATGACAGTTAAAGGAAGTTCATCATTGAATTCAGTGATGTCATCATGCAGCTCAGTTCAGTTTAAATAGTATCTGTGCAATAATTTGCAATCAAGTCAATGATATCGCTGTAAATGAAGTGTCCCCAACTAAGCAAGCCAGAGGCATTTTATGATTTCACATGATAGTTCAGAAATCATTCTGATATGCTGAATTACTATCAGTGCTGGAAAGAAAAAAATAAATGTCAGCACAACTGTTGCCAGCATTGATAATTCTATTAATAATCAGCATATTAGAATGATTTCTGAAGGATCATGTGACAGCTTTATACTGGAGTAATGACTGATGGAACTTCACCTTTGCATCAAAGAAATAAATTATATTTTAAAGGATATTAAAATAGAAACCATTATTTTATATTGCAATAATATTTTGCAATATTACGTTTTTGTTTTTTTTTCCTGTATTTTTGATCAAATAAATGCTGCCTTGATGAGCAGAAGAGACTTCTTTAAAAACACATTACAAGTCTTACTGATCCCAAACTTTTGACTGGTAGTGTATGTATATATACAGTATATACGTGTGTGTGTGTGTGTGTGTGTATATATATATGGCTTTACTGTCAGTGTAGTTGTACTGCTGTGAATTATGAGCAGATTTGAACTTTGCTGCGGTTTGAAAGTAGCTTCCTCAGCACTGCTCTGTGTGTCTCACTCTGAACTTTATTTATTCAAGCAATGACTGTAAACCTCAAATTATGATTAGCTCATTCTTCCACACGAGG
Organism: Cyprinus carpio; assembly: GCF_018340385.1. NCBI lineage: Eukaryota > Metazoa > Chordata > Actinopteri > Cypriniformes > Cyprinidae > Cyprinus > Cyprinus carpio. Next base: position 23,128,329 of record NC_056615.1, read on the forward strand.
CCAAGAAAGTTTCATTCGGCAGACTGGACACTGGCCAAGAACAACAGCGGCACATAGAAATGCAGAATCCTGCTTGTGGTGAATGGGTGTGAAATATTCAGCAATCGGTTTTTTGGATGTTTTTCTCTGATGGCTTCAGGCGCTCTAAAAATATAGCAGCACTAAATGTGAACACACCTCATTACATCCCTACGAGGACAACAGGTTTATAAAAGGAGTGTGTAATGTCTTTATTCATGTCTAAAAATGCTAAGAAGGTGTTATAGGGTTAAGGTTAGACTATAGGAGTTATAATTATAATCCATAAAATATGTGTGTGCGTGCATGTGCGTGTCTATATGTGTGTTATAATCTTTATAACATTAAGATTATAATATTTCTATACATTACTATATACTACAATACCTTTAAATGATTAATAAAATAAAATAATAATAATAATTATTATTCATTTTTTTATAGTTAATACTTAACATTTAATTCCATTTTTGCTTAGTTTAATACTTAAACATGTTAAGGCATATATATGTTGATATAATATAATTATATATATCATAGATATATCTATATAATATATATCAATCTTATATAGTCATTAAATAAAAGACAATATCTGCAATTATATTAATATTTTTATTCAATAATAATAATAAGATTTTTAAAATTCATTAAATTTAATGTATTTATTTGTTATCTATTTTTTTTATTTTAAAGAATTTTAAGTCTAACATATACAGTATGTTAAGGGGCAGTCGTGGCCTAATGGATAGAGAGTCGGACTTGAAACCCGAAAGTCGTGGGTTCGAGTCTCAAGTCTGGCAGGAATTGTCAGTGGGGGGAGTGAATAACCAGTGCTCTCTTCCACCTTTAACCTACAATGGGTCGCCACACGTCACTTCACTCACTTTATATTACATTATGTTCTTGATTTATACAAATTGGAGTTTTCTAAAAAAAAAAAAAAAAATAATAATAATAATAATAACCACTTAAATTAAAACTCAAATTAAATACTTATTCAATACAATATATAATATAATAACTTTTACTTTTTTACTTTAATTCAAAAAATAAACTACTCTACTCAATAAAAGAACATGAACAATAAAATTCAGTATTTAATAATAACTAAACTCTTAACAGGTTAAGTAACTATGAATGGGTAAATATTGTAGAGTTTTGTTAATGTGCTAATTATTTATGAAAACATTTAATAAAATTTGGTGTGTTTTATAAGCCATTATAAATTTCTTCTATAGAATTCCTTCTATTACACATTATATGTACAGTACAGGCTTGATAGGAATAGGAAGCTTTTACACACGTACACTCTCAGACACACTAATGTCCACATCCTCTTGAAGGATCCACTCGAGCGCGGTGCAGTTCTTCAGCTCACTACCTCTGAGGAGATGAAATAATGTTCCTGAGATGAAAATCTTCTAGACATTTCTGGGCGGTGGGTCTAGACAAATGGCCCATCGTCTGCTCTGAATAATGCAGGCAGAGTAGAGGTATGTTCCACACCACAGATCTGATGAATACTCATTGGTCTGCCTGGATTATTTATCTTTAAAGCTTCTTATAGATGCGGGAAGATGCTTTCCTAACATGTAAAGCGGCCTGTGACTAATGTCTGTGTGTCTAATTCACACCCACACCTCTTATGTGTGGACAAATGTACAGCGTGTGTGTCTGACCAAGTAAATTCAACAGGATGTTGTAAAAAGCAACAGTTTAATTACTGAACTCAGACACCATTCACACACACCCACAATACACAGTTCGTCATTGCTTTTAGACACACCTCAAATACACAAAATTACTACAGGAAAGACCATTTAAATGCAAAAGAAACCTGTCTTATAAAAGCTTTTATCCTCTGGTGTGTGGTGTGCAGCGTGATGTACTGTTAGTGAGACGAGGAACTCCGGAGGAAAGAAAACATTCAAATGCCAAATAAAAGAAAGCTACTGTGTTCATGACATTTTATCTTTCACAAATCCAGTGCTTTAAAGGATTGTTTGGGGTTCAATACAGCTTAAACTCCCATCTTAAAACATGTGCATTAATGCAAAGATGTTTGTAGACTTTTTTTCTCACAACTGATTTTTGTCAGACTTTTTATATTTATATATATATATATATTATACTATTATATATATATATATATATATATATATATTATATAAACTCAGAATTCTGAACAAAAGAACAACAACTTTAAATTGCAATATGTTACACTCAAAATATGCAGAAAAAAAAAAAAAGGGCAAAAAAGTATCTTGTGGAGAAATTGTGAGAAACAAGTTATTAGCTTTTTTTTTTTTTTTTTTTAAATTTTACTATCCCATTATTGAAAGAGATTTATTTAGAATTGCTAAATATAAATTCTGAGAAAAAAAGGCAGAATTGTGTGACATAAACTCAGAATTGCAAGAAAAAAAGTCAAAATTTGAGTTTATATTTCTCAATTCTGAATGTATTTACGAATTTAAGTCTGAATTGTGATATAAAAAGGCATAATTATCTCTCTCTTTTTTTTATCCCATTATGGAAACAGGCTTCCATAATTCTTTTTTATCTTGAGGTGGAAATGGGCTTCCAGAATTAATATAGTATTATATTAATATATTATAATTTTTTGTTAAATTATTACATGTAAAAATAGTAAATATAGCTGTTTATAATTGTTTTTGAGTCATATAATCGTAACATAAATTTATTGTAAATGTCTGTGTACTTAAATGTTAAGTAGCAGTAGTAGTAGTAATTAAGAGTAGTAATTGATGATAGAAGGCAATATAATAAATTTATGAAAATTTGTTATTGTTGTTTACATTTTTTAGATATTTTGTTATGGTGAATAAATATATTAATGTGTATTAAACGTATTATTGTTATAGTAAAATATTTTAATTCTGTATAAATAAAAATGTATATATGTTAAATTATCATTATATCTTTTTTTTTCTTTACATTGTTGCTTTCATGTAAACAATAGATGGCACTCACAATGGCAAGGTCATAGGCAATGACTGCATCGGATATTACTTTACACAGCCAGTGTTAGCAGTTCTTTGACATTCGGTCAGCAGGTATAATCTTGTGGCTATGCTGTCGAAATAGTGTGTACATTGTTTTTTGCGTTCACAGTACAGCGTTTTTCTCCACAGACTTCTACTAAAAGTGCATTACATGTTTATTTGTAAAACACTTTTCACAATCCATGCTATTTCGAAGCAGCTTTGCAGAAAATCTCACCTTATTGTCTTGAAACCTTGAGTGAGCAGCCAAAAGGGAATGAGCTAAACAAAAAATGTTTATTTTGTAGAAAGATTATGAATGCAAGCCATTTTTTCTTGCTTTTAATGAGATCCAGAATGTGTATTAAGACACAAGTGAATGGGGTCAAATTCATGATTTGTTTAACTTGAAACGTTCCTCAGTGTTTTCCAGCGGTGACGTCATTGGACTCCGCTGCGGGAAAACTTTGGGCATCTGCTCACGAGTTGAGAGAGATTGATGGAGAGCGAGAGAATGAGGGATGCTCGGTGTTGAGTAAGCATTGGTTGGCATTCGCTCTCAATTTCTCTCTGCTATTTAAAACTTGGCAGCATCTCTTGTGATGATTCATTCCCTACTGAACACTGTAAGAAATGAGAGAGAGAGAGAGAGAGACTGTATGTCTTGACTGCACTGCTTGTGTGTTGACACACAGCGGCCATCATATCATTCAAAATCTCTGCTCACTGGGGTTTAAAGAGGTCATCTCATGGTAAACTGGCCCTTTCTAGCTCTATTGAAATTTGATGCACAATATTCGTTGTACTGATCCTTAAAGGTACACATGCAAAAACACAGACTATTTAATTCTAATGGCCAGAGAAGATCAAGATAGAAAATAGTCACCAAAACTAAATTATGACTGTTTTTGCTGCAAGAAACCGTGACTAATGTTATAAGTAGACTTTGGGGTGAAAATACAAGCAGGGTAAAATTTGATTTGTGTGTATTGTGTTACTGTGGTGGGTTTGATAAATAAAGATGCAGGTAACACACACACACACACACACACACACACACACACACACACACACACACACACGCACACAGCTTTCACTACATGAAAGAGATGCTAACCTTTGATGTTTGGACAGAAGATGACAAGTACATCTGCATGACCTCTTGTGGCCATCTGGTTTGGTGTGTGTGTGTGTGTGTGTGTGTGTGTGTGTTTATATGTGTGTGTGTGTGTATATGCATGTTTACTTAAATTTATTTGTGTGCTTGTGTCAGTAGCTGATGTCAGAATTAATATCAAAAATATTTAAATCAAGCAAATTTTGTAGATATTTTTATATATACATTACTATAATAACATTTTATGATGGTTTGAAAAAAGTCTCATGCTCAACAAGGGTGCATTTAAAAAAATGGAGTAAAAAATAAAAATATATTTATTTATTTATTTATTTTTTACAATTTTATTATTTTACAATTTAAAATAACTGTTTTCAATTTGAATATATTTTAAAATGTATTTTATTCCTGTGATGCAAAGCTATTCCTTGAAGTGTCACATGGTACTTCTGAAATCATTCTAATATGATGTTTTGGTCCTAATAACATTTATTATTATTATCAATGTTGAAAACAGTTGTGCTGATAAATATTGTTGTGGAAACCATGATATATTTTCTTTTTACAGGATTCTTTGATTAATAGTTCAGAAGAGCAGAATTTATTTAAAAAAAAAATAATAAAGTTTTTTTTTTTTTTTTTTTTTCAGTGAATAGACATTTATTTCTTCCATTAAAATCTTGCTTTTTAATAGTAGTGTATATTGAATAAACAAAATATGTATTTTTTTACATAAGTGTTTCACATAAAAATAATACAAATCATTACAATAAAGTAATTATTACAATATTACTTTATTAATACAATATTAGAAAATATACAAATAGAATAACAATTCTATATATTTTAAATATTGCTCATTAAAAACTTCAAAAATTGACTTTGATTTTGATCAATTTGTCCAGTGCAATATGATTTCTTTGTCCTAAAGTCCTGCTGCAGTTGTGCACATTTACACGTTTTACTTGATTTTGCTTTGAGTGAAGACTCAAATTGCATTCAAACTTTAATAATTAAATGAAGTGTGGGTTCTGTGCTTCATTAATACTTCCTCGATGTTTCTGCAGTACACGTCAATGTCATCTACTGCTGGATGTGTTCAACTCGGATGTGTTTAAACTCTGAACGTGGGCTTTTATCTGAATTTGTGGCTACATTCCGCGACACATGAGCTCACGCTGTCTGCCAAGAACAACCAGGACCTGGTGCTGCACGCCAGCGAGTGTCAGAGGTACACACACACACACTCACACAGACTCCTCCTTCACTGGATTGATGTAACGCCGTCTGTCCAGCTGATTGAAGTCTGTAGACTGTCAGACGGCATTACCTGACCCTCTCATCCACGCATACAGTACTGTCCTCATTTCATCGAAAGTTCTAGCTGCAGTGGGTCACACTTTCTGAGACAAACACAAAAAAAAACACACACACACAGTCTCCCCATACACTCCATAAGTTTTTTGATGCTTCTCTCTGAAATTGCCTTTAGGGTCTTTTTTTTTGAAGATGTGCAGAGAAATGCACGAATGTGCCAGAGAGAACTGCAATACTTATAGGACTGATCCACAGGGAAGCTTCACCACTTAAAGGGATAGTTAATTCCAATCCCAACCTAACTTAATTAATAAAAAAAAAAAAACAACTTTTATTCCAATCATTTACTTAATTTTTTAAGATGAAAAACTTCTGAATAGAAAATGTTATCATGTCGTTTATTAAAGGGATAGTGAAACATTTCTGAAATAGAAAATGTTGCTCATGTCCGTTTAGTTAAATGCGTATTAGTTCTCCCAAAAAATCAAACACGTTCAGCCATCTTTGCTTACATGTGTGTCGTTTATTGAACATGGTCAGAGATGTTATTTCTTTCGTGGAAATATAATATATATATATACCTATTCATACTATTCTATACTATTATATATATATAAGCTCTGATTATATTATATATTATATATATAGATTATATATATAGGATATAGTAACATACACACCATCCATGCAACACCATCCAATCAACTAAATTATAAACTAAAAATTATAAACTAAAAACTTAAATTTAAAATCGAAAACATAACACACAAAAAATAAAAAACATAAAAAAAATAATATTAAAAAATGAATGGCAGACCAGTATTTTTTCTTTTTTTTTTTAATATTACTTTTATTCATCAAGGATGCAACAAATTGAATAAATCGAAATTATCTTTTCTTTTTTAATATAACATTACTTATTCAACAAATCAAAACAAAACAAATAAAACAAAACTATATGGGTGCAACGCAAATGAAATACCATCGCTGGAACAGTGACAGGAAATGGACTCTTTCTATTCTTCTATTGGTTTTACTTACTTATTGTGCATAACACGCACAGCTTTTAACACTGGTAATATTAAGAAATGTTTCTTATTTGTCAAAGACTACTGAAAAAAAATAAAATAATAATGTATCACGGTCTCCATGAAATACAAACAGCTTTTAACACTGGTAATATTAAGAAATGTTTCTTGAGCAGAAATACTAGCATATTGGATGATTTCTAAAGAATCATCTGACACTGAAGATTGGAGTAATGATGGAGATTTCTTTCAAAACATAAAAAAAAAAAAACCTTACAAACAGCAAACTTTCGAAGGGTAGTGTTTTTTTGTTTGTTTTTTGTTTTTTTATAAAGCTAAATGCTTTTTCTTGTGTTTTCCAATATTTTTGATGGTACATTTTCTCAATTGGCTATTTATTTTGAACCCTGTGTCACTGCTGTAGTGCACATACACACTTTCCTTTCTCTCTGCCCCGTCCAGTCCACCAAAAGCATGAAAATCCCATCAAGTTGGAAATGTAGCTGCCATAAAGTGCTTCATAGGTTTGTGTTGGCTTGCAGAGCTGCATTTTCTTAGTCTACGTGCCCTTCTGACACGCTGCGGGTGACGTCCTATTCCCCCGATCACCTCCATGGATCACCTGATTAATGTCTTGATTGGGAAACGTGCTGCTTTGGCTGATACCTGAATCAGAAAGAATTGATGAACAGATTACAGAGTTCTAGAAGCTGTGGGGCGGTGGGGCGAATGATTAAATATAAAAAACAAAAACGACTATCATGATCAACGAGTGTGTGTGTGTGTTTGTGTGTGTGCGTACTGGTTATCGATCTCGTGGAGGACTAATCGGGTTTCTTCCCTTTAATGGCACTGTGTGTGTTATGTGTTATTGTGTAGTTCTTCATACTGATTCTTTCTATCTTTTCTCATAATATGAGATGTCTCTCCTCATGGTTGTTCTGTGTCTTTTCCTTTGCCTCGTTCTGTGGTTCTGTATGATGAATGCTTTCAGGGAGAGGTTTTTTAAAGGACGACACTGTCCTCGCTGCATACCAATCATTCCTGTCAGTCATCCGATGAGGTGTCCAGCGGTGCGAAGGCTCACCTTCACTAATCGATTTCTCTGAGCCTTAGATCTCCTCAGTTTGAGAGAGATTGTTTCTGAGCTGAATACGCTGGAGTTTCTCTGGGTGAAGATTCGGATGAGATCTTGAATCCTTTACTGGTGCATTTTGTGTTTTCTGCACTGGTCAAGGGCCAAACATAACATACAGTAATAACATCAAAATTGACCCAATTATTTCATTAAGATTTTTTCTTTGTTTTATTGGGAAAGTTTCATCACTGCATGTAAAATGTTTTGTTTTGTTTTGTTTTGTTTTATTTTATTTTATTTTATTTTATTTTATTTTATTTTATTTTATTTTATTTTATTTTATTTTATTCTTATCTTATTTTATTTTACATTTTATTTTATTCAGCAGTGGACAAACCATAAACCTTTTACATCAATGTTAAACAAACATAAAAAAAATAAAACAATCAAAAACAAAAAAAAAAAAAAAAATACATCAATCAGATTTGGAAAAAATAAGAATACAATTTTTCAGTTTAGCCAATATGTACAAAAGAGTTATTATTTTATCCCCCAATTCCCAAATATTGTTCATGATTTTTACTGCACATTTTTATATCCCAGCATAACCAAGCAGATAACTAACTCAAGTCATAAAAATTCAACAACCAAAACCAAGCAGATAACAACCAAGCAGATAACTCAAAACACAAAAAATAAAAATTCATAAACTTTTAATAAGTTCATATTGAGCCAGACTAGTTGAAGTCTCGTCTGTGTTCAGTCAGCTGACTCTAATGAGAGCTTTAGTTGGGCAGATTTATCTGAAGGATTGAAGAGAGTAGAATATGATGTGCCATTTATATATATATATATATATATATATATATATATATATATATATATACGATATATATATATATAATATATATATATATATATATATAAATGTCCTTAAGGTCCGGGAGAAACACTAACCAAGACTTAATGAGAAATAAAACTAATAGTCCTATAATTATAATTCAGATTATGTTCTGTAAAGTAATATAATACGAAAGCATTCCTTACAACACTACAGAAAGAAACATCTCTCTAACAGAACTATATATTTGTAATAATTAAATAAGTAAATGAATATGTTATCTTTGTAAAGTGAATAGTTATTTAATGTGCAACTTAGGGGCTTCTTGAGGCATTAGTTTTAATTAGATTTGACCTAATATCAGATGTTGGCTTATGATCTGAGAAACTTTCATTTTTGTGAGAATGAATAGAATTTAAAATTCTCATCTTTAATAAAAAAGCACAAGTGTGTTTTAGCTTGAGAAATTTTAAATGAAAAATAGTATAAAGTTCATGTAAATGATGTTTCAAGATTTTATTTATTTATTTATTTATTTATTTATTTATTTATTTATTTATTTATTTATGAACACGTTTACAGTCTTATACCTTTAACTCGATGTTGAAGTAAACTGTTAGTGGAAATATCCACAAAATAAAAAATAACACTGAAATAAGAACATACATGTTTAAATTTCAATCAGATACAACAGAAACATAATATTTTTTCTACCACAGAATTGTCATCGGTCCAATATTCGATTAATATTAAAGGGGTCATCAGATGCCCATTTTCCACAAGTTGATATGATTCTTTAGGGTCTTAATTAAAAGTCTGTAACATAGTGTGGTTAAAACTTCTCAATGATAGTGTAAAGCAAGAGTGTTTTTACCCTGTCAAAAACAGCTCTGTTTATTGTGAGCTGTTACCTTGCATGCGGCTTTAAATGCAAATGAGCTCTGCTGACCCCGCCCCTCTCTTCCGAGCCACTCTCTTTATCTTTTACTCATGTAACCACATCAACACAATAAGATCTTTCTAACTAAACTAAATAAGAACTTAAAATTCAAAACCAAACCTGCGCCCTTGACTCATGGAACCACATTGAGATATTAAGATCTTTCTAACTGAATGATATAAGGCCTTAAAAATGAAGATACCAAAAGAAAAAAACTGAATTTGAAGTGATATTATGATATCTTTAATGCATATCATTAAGGCTCGCAAACTCTGGGGAAAAAATATGGGAAGTACTTTTTCCCATTTCTAAACTATCTTATATTATTATATTAGCATATAATGCAACATGAATTGCTAAATTCAACAGATTCTACTAATGGACCTACAAATTTCTGTGTTCTTATAATATAATGATCCTGCCACATCTTAATAACATCATATATTTCTCCAAAAATCTCGTGAAAAAATAAAATTTTAACCCTTCCAAAAAAAAAGCATCACTAATCAAAAAATAATCAAAAATGGCATTTAATATTTTGGCTTTCTTCTTCATTTATGTATTTCTTTCACTTGAAAAAAAGAAAAAAAAATGCAGTGGAGCTCTGGTAACACAAAATGATTGCGTTAGAAAAACCAGCAGGCTTCATGACAGTCACAGTGAGTGTGTTTGTGATGACATCATACGTGTGCATGCTTGTTTGAACTGCCAGTCACTCATTCACACCTTCTGAACCACACACCATTAAAAGCACTGAATTTATGCATTTCGAGACACATTGAGCATTTTGGGTTTTGCACTCTTTCCACTTCTGTCGTGAAGTGTGTGTGTGTGTGTGTGTGTGTGTGTGTGTGTGTGTGTGTGTGTGTGTTGGTGTGACAAACTCCGCTCAACTTCTTCATTACCCACATAATTTAAACAAAAGCCTGTTGCTGTAGCAACAAGCCTCTAAGTGCTCCCTCCATGATGAAGGGCCACTTTTCCCTTTTTACTCTCTCTCTCTCTGTGTGTGTGTGTGTGTGTGTGTGTGTGCATACTGCTTTTTTCCCTTTCCCAGAGTCTCAAGATGCAACTGAATCTTTCTACTGTAGCTCTGTTTCAAAACCTAAGATGCCTATATAAGCAATATTTAAAGGCGTCGTGAAAAACGACTCCAACAGATAGCAAAGTGAGTACAATTATTCTGCCAACTAAGAAACCTCATTTAGGCCATTGCTAAAGCAGCACTGCATGCATTCGTCACAGAGATTGGCATTCCAAAATGTGCAGCAAGCTCAGTGAAAAAGAAATTCAAGATAGCAGAAAAAACAATAGACAAAAATGTTGAGTATTTGTGTATAATATTATATAAACCTATAATATATTAATGAATGAATGGATAAAAGAATGAATAAATAAATAGCTGGCTTAAAAGAGTCTACTTCTGGATGTCTATAGCTATATTTAAATTAAGTTTTTTTTTTTTTTATAAATTAAATGCAAAAAGAAAGAAAAAATTGATTTATTATCACAATTATAAATTTTAAAAAATGTTATGCTTATTAGCACATCACTATTAAAATGAAGAAAAAATGTACATGTACATCATTTTGAATTTGTGGGATTGGACTCTTGCAGATGGAGGGATTTAATAACCTGTCATCTTTTCTGTGGACTCATCTGAGGGATTGTGTCGTTTTAAATATATAAATTGTAATTTCAATTGAATGACACAATGAGTTAATGTGATGTTGAGATGCTGGGTGGGGTGATGCTGCGCTGCCGTGGCGCAGTGATGCTGTGTGTGCCGGTAACCGCAGGTTATGGGGAGGCGGTCTATAAATAGCTCAGTGTTTCTGCTTCTGGAGTCACGGGAGAGAACACACACGTGAGCTAAATATAACCCTCTCTCTCTCTCTCTCTCGCTCTCGCTCTCCTCTCTGAGCAGACAGTCATTGACACTTTCCAACTGCAGCAAAATGCCTTGATCGCATAAATGCTGTATCTGTATCTTTCTCATCCTGAATATATATATAATGAATAGATAGATGAATTGATAAAATATTTATTCAGTATATATTGAAAATTGATAAAACTGAATTTGGTGCACTGCTGTAATTACTTGAAAAAAAATCATGCAAACTGGTTGTTTTAAAATGCAGCTACGGTACATGCATATAAATGGCTCATGTGTATCACAGATTGCATGTCTTTAACCATTTAATTCATTTTAGTCACTTTCAAGTGTAGGATTATTTGCCACTTTTTCCTTCTCCTTGAGTCACCTGTAAAATGTATACGTTTATGTATGTGCACGTGTGTGTGTGTGTGTGTGATTTTTGTCCTTCAGTCGTTAGAGGTCTGTTTCAGTAGTGCTTTCTCTCTCTCTCTCTCTCTCTCTCTCTCTTTTGGGTCTCTCCTCTCTCTCTCCTCCTCTCTCTCTCTCTCTCGCTCCTCTCCTCTCTCTCTCTAATTGTTTGTTGCTTTTTTAGTCCTCATACATATCAATCATAGAATGATAACACCCTCTGTCTGACTGAGTCCAGATGCAGTGATACTGACAGCTACTGATGAAGAACAGGGATGTGTGTGTGTGTGTGTGTGTGTTTCTTTGCACCTGCACGCGTGTGTTGTGCCTTTGCATATTTTGTACATCAGTGATGAAAAATGTCAAGAAACTGCATTCAAATGCTGTATTATTCCTCATATGATAAGATGGACACGTTAAACAAAAACCATCTGTCTGTATTAGGTTAAAAAATCTGATCATTAAAAAAAAAAAAAAAAAAACTTGATTTGTCCTAAATACAAATTTAATTTTAGTTATGCAAAATGTCATTTTAAATATCATTTTGCATTACATTTCTGTGGAAGATTAGCTTTAGGCAGGAGTCACACTTTCTTTCTTTCTTTCTTTCTCCTTTCTTTCTTTCTTTCTTTCTCCTTCCTCCCCTTTCTCCCTTCTTCTTTCCCTTGTCCTCCCTGTCCTTCTGTCTTTCTTCTTCTCTTCTTTCTGGGCTCCTTGGTTCTTCTCTTTCCTTGTCCTCTTCCGTCTTTCCTTTTCTCTTTCTCCCCGTTTCTTCCTCTATTCTTCTTTCTTTCTTTCTTTTCTTCTTTCTCCTTTCATCTGCCTCTTTCTTTCTTTTTTCCTCGCTCTTTCTTCCCTCCTCCCCCCTTCCGCTCCTCTTCCTCTTCCTTCTTTCCTTTCTTCCCTCTTCTTGTCTCCTCGCCTTCCCTCCCTCTGAGCCTCTCCTCTTCCGTCCCGCTCCTCTCCCCCTCTTTCTTTCTCTCTCTCTTATTTTTAGTGGCAGTATTTTAATTGGCCTGCTGACAGTGTGCTCTGAATGCTAAAATTAGCTGTTGAAACATTAGCTCTTAACTTTTAGGTGGTTTTCATGATTAAACCTTCTCTGAGAAGAAGCGCCTTTGTATTCATTTGTTTAAATTTGGTTTATTGTTAAAATAGTAACTGCTGAATTGAGTTTTCTTAGTGGAGTGTCTATAAGGGGATCTTTTCTTTTTTTGTTCTCTGTTGTGAGATGAGCCTCACATCTCAAACCTCTCTGCGGTTGGGAAAACCTCTCTGCGGGTTCATTACACTACTCTCATCACCCCCCCCTCTCATTTCTGTTTTTTTTTTTTCTGAGCGCTGTTCATGTTTAGCGGTGAGACATCTTTGTTTGGAGTTTGAGTGAGTTCTCTTATGAGATTCCAGATCACAGATCACATCTCAGACGTTGTGATTATCAGTCCATCATGTCTCAGCGTCTCCTTTCACCTGTGTGTTGTTTTACAAAATCAGTTTACTTGCGAATCAGATCACATTTACTGACACGTCCATCAGTGTCAAGCTCAAGACACCTGCAGCCTCTTCACTGACATTAACCTCTCGTCTCATAAACATCATGACTGACTGCACTAAAGAGAGAGGATGGAAGGAGGAAGAAGAAAGGAAGAACTAAAAGGAAGTTAGGAAGAATGAAAAAAGGAAAGAAAGAAAGAAAATAACAAGGGAGCATGATGGGTAGAATGAAGGAATGAAGAACTAAAAGTAATATGAGAAGAGAACAGAGGAAGAATGGTAGGAAGGAAGATGGGAAAGAGGAAGAAAGGAATGAAGAAGCGAAAAAGGAATGATAAAAGAAAAAATAATGGAAGGAAAAATGGAAAGAGCAAGGAGGAACAAAAATGAAATAAAGAGCAAGTAGGGAAGGAAGGAAGAGCGAAAAAGGAAGATGGAAAGAATGAAAAAGGGAAGGAAGTTCAAGCAAAAAAGGGAAAGAAGCTAGATCGAAAAAGGAAAGGAAGACAAACAGAAAATGAAGGACAAAATGAAAGTAAGAATTTAAAAAACGAAGGAAGGAAGAACAAAAAAATGAAAGAAGAATAGAAGGAAAGAAAGGAGGTTAAAAAGGAAGGATGAACAAAAAGTATAGCAAAAAATTATGAGCAAAATAAGGAAGGATAGTAGAAAGAAAAATGGAAGCAAGGTAGAGCAGAAAAAGGAAGGGAGTTAGAATTATGGAAGGACAGAAGCAAAGAATGGAGGAAGGAAGGTTGGACAAAAGGAAGAAAGGAAGGTAGAATGAAAAACAAAACTAAGGACAGAAGAATGGAAGGAATAAAAAAAGACAAGAACCACAAAAGAAAAAAAAGGTAACCAAACTCTCAAATGGTAGAATGAAAGAATTAACTGAAATAAATGGCAAAGCAAACAAAAGAACAAACAAATAGAAATAGATCTGTAGGATAAAATTGACAAAAGGAAAACAAACCAGTGAATGAATAAAAAAGAATGATTCCGTCCTGCACGGCGGCCAGAACGCCACAGGCTGTTTGTGTTTTCCTTAATGTGTGTGTGTATGATGAATTATGTATCAGTGTCTGCAGGGATCTGTGTTGGCCTGTTGTCTTCTGTGGACTGGACTGAATGAATGAATGAAGGAATGAAGGAAGGATGTGTGTGTAGTCAGATCTCTCCATTAGCGCTGTTTTCTCAGCCAAGCTTCACTATTACTCTTGTAGTTTTACAAAATCTCTATTCGCAAGTCACATGCCTCAATCATTTGCTCAGAGAAGAAAATATCAGTCAGTAAAGTCCATTTCTTTGTTTATCCTAAACACATGGCATGAACATGATCGATCTATCTATCTATCTATCTATCTATCTGTCTGTCTGTCTGTCCGTCCGTCCGTCCGTCCGTCCGTCCGTCCGTACTAAATTGTAATTATTTTGTTTTGTTTTGATCCTTCCATCTATCCTTCTATCTATCTATTTATTTTATTTTTTCCACCCTTCTATCCTTATATGTATTTAATTTATTTTATTTATCCTTCTATATTTTATGTGTTTATTTTATCTATCCTTCCATCCATACATCCAAACTAAACTGTAATCATTTTTTTTTATTATTATTATTTGTCCTTAGCATATGGCATGAGAATACTGCTTTGTTGAAATTAATGTACTTTTATTATTTTATTGTGGCTGTATTAAAAAAAAACATATATATATATATATATATATATATATATAGATATTTTTTTTTTTTTTTTTTGAAAAATATAGCTATATAGATTTTAAAGTGGCCTCTGTTAACATGGGCCGGCAATTAGAAACCACCCAGAAGCCTTTATCAGTCACTTAGCAACACTCTAGTAATCCTCTGGAACTCCCCAGAATTCCATTAAGTTTTGCACATGTGAGCACCTCTTGCGCTTTCTTCAAAAATATGTAAAACCATGGTGTACTCTTTTGCTTTCTAACGGTCATCTTTATCAAACGACTGATGTTGTGCTCTTTTGTGAGGTCACAGCTTACTTCACAGCATATTTTCTGTCTGGTATCAGTAGATTTGAAATAGATTTTTACTTCTCCAGAGATGCTGCGATCCGACTCCAGGCCTGAGAGCATCTCCCAGCAGCCCCCAGAGGGTCTTATCTCCTTCATTAATCCATCCCTCTATCGCTCTTTCTGTCTCTCCCACTTTGTCTTTCTCTCTGCTGATAATGGGGAACATGGAAATGTCAAGGATATTTTATTGGCGTTTCTATGAGCCTGAAGTGGTTTTGTGAGCTTGTGCACATGTCCTTGGCATTTTTTGTATACCGTTTCTGACAAGCCTTTCATAATGATGGATTTTTGTTGTCGCTTTCTGAACATTATGTATACAAACGAAATCTGATGTTTGAAGGATTTATTTCGGAGCATGTTATCCTCTGTGAAACAATTGGATTTTTTTCCTGTGGATCTGAATGACAGCACTTCACTTTGTGTGCTTCTGTGTTTGTGCAGGATGGCCATTCAGGTGGATAAGTTGGATTTTGACAGCATGCCCGTGACAGACCATGATGCACTGCGACAGGCTACAGTACGCCAGCAGGAAGAGAAGAGACAGCAGGTCCAGGGAGGACTCATCAACAGCACACTGGACATCCACTGGACCATCATATCCTTTACTGAAGCCAGCTGTCCTGATAACACTATCCCTAACTCTTTCCTTCCTTACTGACAACACAGTTTAAAATATTTTTAGAAAAACAACTAACTAACAAAAAAAAAAAAACAATATTATATTAAAACATAAAAACTCTATAAAACCACACCAGCATGGTGGAAGCAAAGTATGATAAGCTATACAGATATTTAATAATTAAATAATATTATAATAATTATGATTAAACATACAGTTTTAATAGCAAATTAATAATAAATAAATAATGAACAGTTATTTGGCTATATACTGTAAGTAATGCAGTTTATTAGACTAACTGTAAAATAAAAGGGGGAAAAAAGTCATTTTCAACTTAGGCATTATAAGTGCCTTAACTGTAGTCACATCCAATAAGAGTTTAGAGTCATAGCTGTCTGTTTTATGAATCAAATGTTTTCCGATGGTAGTTTTTTGTTGCTGTTTTACATTGTTGGAGCTTTGGAGTATTTAGAGTGACTCAGGTGTTGTTACGTGTGTCCCAGCTGTGAGGATGACCGTCTGACAGCATCTGTTTCTAACAGCTGGACATACTGGAGGAGACACGTTTACACCGAGCTTGATGCACTGACATATGGCTCAAACTTATGGCGCTTGTGTGTGTGTGTGCAGTGCATATACTTAGTTATAGTTTGAGGACAAATTTGTCCTAAGAAGTGAATCTGACAGAACCTACCTTTGGGCACATATGAAGATGTCGTCAACTGAAAAAAATTATGTTATATAAATAATATTTTTACATGTAGTTTAAGGCTCATATTTTTCTTTAATAATTATAATTTGCTTTGTTAAAATCTCTGATATAGCTATGAAAATGGCTTTTGTGTAAGTGTTTTTACATTCTCTAAATAGAGCAGCACAGTTACTCACCAATCACATCTTCTATCCGCCAAACTGCCAAAATCCCAGCAGCCAGTCAGATGCTCAGGTTTCTTACGCATCATCCAGTGGCGTTCATCATCTCCCATTTATCTCAGGAGACCGACACAAGCTCTGAACGTCCCTCATTTTAATAGCGTTTAAACGCCCCCATGATGACAAGCACTTGTTCTCTTCATGAGTCGCTTGCTACTGCGGAGGCTCAATGACACTTACAAAATAATAAACACCTAAAATAATAAATAATCAAGAGATACAGTCCCGAGCGGTGATGTGCATGGCATCAGCATGACTGATTGGATGTGTAGAAACATCGGCGTTCTTGGTGGAGTAAAATCACAATTATTTGAAGAGTAACAGATGAGGGTTGTGTTCAGAGGATGTGTCCAAGTTCATACTGAGCCTGCGGGTCAGAGATGCCATCATTCCAGTCAACCAACCATAAACACAAATATATCTGTGTGTAACCACATTGGATATATTATAAGGAGAGATCTCTCTGCATGGTCTGTAACCTTCATAGTCTGTCAATAATTACTAAACAGCAGCAAGTGACGCAATGCTATATTTCTCCAAATCTGTACTTATGAAAAAACAAATTCATGCACTCCTCAAATAGCCAAAGGTTGAGTAAATTTTCGTTTTTGGTCAACAATTCCAGGTAGTTTTTATTATTATTGCTGTCCATATCTGGCAATGGGAATCTCTTCCTCTCTACCAGATGCCAGCGTACACTTACACGGTTCAGTTGAGAAGAAGGCCATTTCTCAGAGTCAGCGCAGGGCTCAGCATCATTACACAGCATTAGAGGCTTCTGATAGCATCACTGCTGTTACGTAATCAGCTTTTGTTCTCAACACTGTTATTAGTGTCGCTGTGTGCAAATATTTCACCACCTCCTACATGCTCATCGGCTTGGCTAATTTAACGCAGAAAACACAGGAGTGGAATTATTGTTCTGAACACTTCCAGGAAAAACATGCTAAAGGTCAGTAAGGTAGCAAATAGGGCTGTCACGATATTAGATTTTTCATATCACGGTTATTGTGGCCATTAGAATTCACGATATTGATATATCGTGATATCAATAGAAACCTTGGCGGGGGGGATATGAGTCAAATTATTTTTAACTTTGTTTATAGTTTTTTTCTTTTTTTACCCAACGAACATAAGGACACTGATAAACGCAGGGCACAAGACTTAAGCCATTTGTTAACATTAATGTATTAACTAACATGAATGAACAATGAACAATACATTTATTACACAATTTATTAATCTTTGTTAATGTTAATAAAAATAGAGTCGTTCATTGTTCATGTTAGTTCAGAGTGCATTCATGTTTACAAACACAACTTGTGATTTTAATAATGCATAAGTAAATGCTGAAATGAACCATGAACTAAGATTAATAAATGCTGTGGAAATCTTGTTCCTTATTATTTATGTTATTTATATATGTTAACTAATGTAATTAACTAATGTTAACTAATGAAGCTTATTGAAGAATGAACGCAGATGAGGCATTAAGTGCATGGCACTGCAACCAACTTAACATTTTAGTTTATTGTAGCAATGTGGTCGCTCAGTTTTTCAAGATCAGTTTTAATCATGTAACTGTTAATAGATCTGAACAAAGAAATAAAGTGTTACTACGCACAGGCCGTATTGATTGCAAATACAAACATAAGACGAGTAAAGAAAATGCAGTACTTATTAAAATAATCACCCGATATTTAAATATATGAACACAGAAAACTGCTGTTAACAGGTTAATATAACGTTTCCCATTCTATGACTGGTAAAATAATGACAACTTACTCTGATAAACACTGCTCTTATCGGAGTAGCTGCGAGCGCTATGTCTTCTTCTTGTGTGACAGGTTTCACCGTTAAGGCACAATACTGCCACCTAGGCGCTCAACCAGGTACTGGTGCTGGAGTATTTACATGTGGTGTTATCATAAAAGAACTGTTCATTTTAAATATTGTGGTTTATCATCACACACTAAATCAAGACGATATCGATAATTGTTGCTTTGAATATCACGGTTAATACCGGTATATCGCGATACCCCTAGTAGCGAATCATAGGACATTCTGATCAAATATGCATCAGTTTTGGGTGATACTGATAGGCCACGTTTTCCTTGACAAAATGTGCACTCGTCCATTCAGCGTCACGGGGAGGCCAGCGTGGAGGGCGTCCTCAACCAGCTCATACTAGAACATCTGCAGCTGGCTCCTCTACAGTGGGGTAAGAACACTCTCCTCTCTCCGTCCCTGGCTTCATGAATACAGATATTCAAATATATTCACACTCAGAGGTTATTTGTCTCCAGCGGTGGATGTAGGATTGGTCTCTGTTCATGTTTCTTATTTGCATTTGTAATCGAGGAGAAATGAGTGTTGGAGGCCGTTCGTGCAGGACAAGGCTTTTGTGTTCTTTATGCTGTTTTATAATTGTAGGGATGCATTAGATGGACATGTTTTACGGGTTTCATTAGAGCTGCTTTTTAAAGTGATTTTCAAAATGTTCCAGTGTTCCTCGAAAAATGTTTATTCTCTTTTTTTTTTTTTAAGCCAAATATCTGAATTCCCTTTTCCACTTTTTCACTTTTGAGAACATATTTTGGTGTAATTTCATGGAGTTTTTATGCCATCAAAAGCTGATTTGATGTCATGGTCACAACTTGTTTAAATATATACCAAATAAAATTCATATCAGCCAGTTAACACATGAAACACAGTAAGAAAAATGTACAAAAATGTTCATTTAAAGGTACTTCAGCTTGTCACTGGGGCAGTAATCTCAGTAGTGAACATTTACGCCTTACCTAATTTGGTAAAAAAAAATTTTTTGAAAGAAAATGTGTATTATATGTATGTATATATATAAATGATAAAAATATTAGAACAAGTGAAATGGTGTATATTTATGGGGGGGGGGGGGGGGTGGGGGGGGCTGTGATACTTTTTTTCCCCCCCAGATTCTATGATTAATAAAAAGTGGTTATTCAAAATAGAAATTTTGTGTTACATTATACACCACTATTCAAAAGTTTGGGGTTTGTACATTTTTTCTTTCTTTTTTCAAAAAAATAAATTAATACTTTTATTCAGCAAGGATGTGTTCAATGGATAAAAAGTGATAGTAAAGATTTCTATTTTGAATAAGTGCTGTTCTTTTTTAATCAAAGAATCAAAGAAAAAAGTATCAGGTTCAAAAATGATCAAAAAAAAAAAAAAAATCTAAGCAGCACAACAGTTTCAACACTGATAATAAATTAGTATATTAGAATGATTTCTGCAGGATCATGTGATTCTGATGACTGGAGTAGTGGCTGATGAAAATTCAGTGCTGCGTCACAGAAATAAATTATATTTTAAAGTATATTAAAATAGGAAACCAAAATTAGAAATTGCAACAGTATTTCACAATATTGGTGTTTTTTCTGTATTTTGATCAAATAAATACAGCCTTGGATGAGCATAAGAAACTCCATTAAAAATCTTACTGATCCCAAATTTTTGAACAGTAGTGTATATCACACAACACAGTTAAGGTAAACAGTGAATGGTTTTTAACAAGTACAGAAGTGCAAATTTGCTATATTGTGGTCTATTACGGTAGACAGGTTGTAATGTCCCCTGTAAAGTTTTATCTAGATGTTTTGCAGTTTGAGCTGTTTTAAAAACTCTACAATACTGGTTCTTGGTACAAGAACAGAGGCAGATGCAGAGCCAATTTGATTGGAAAGTGAAAAGTGTGTGTGTGATCACCGTGTGGATTCTCTGCAAAGAATCATGGGAGTTGTAACCTGCTTTTTCTCTGTCTGTCTCTCGATGGCACTCAGAGATCAAAGCTCAAGCTTGTGTCTATATTTATCTGTAAGCACCCTCTCTGCTTCTGGATCTGCAGTCGTGCCTCTTCACTTTCCTTCTCGTTGTCTGGGGGTCAGCAGCCATTCATTACACATCACACGATCATGTTTATTCAAGCCTGCAGACCTGCATAACATCAATGCATATTTATGAGCTCATAGATGTTGGAGGACTCATCTGAGATGACCAGCCCGTGACATGAAACATGTTTCATATCACACGGTGATCGTCTCTTCTGCCTTTATCAGTGTTACGCTTGCATACAAGAGGCTGTCAGAGCACTAGTGCCTTGTTTATCTGTCATTACAGCAGGCCTGTTATGTTGGGTATTAGTGTGATTTAATGTTTTGTTTCACCTGCCAATTATGGATAAATTGAGAAAATTTATCAGCCATAAAAATGTCTTAATGGCCAGTAGTTTGTGCTGTTTATGCAGTATGACTCCACATTGGATGTCTTTGATTCAAAATTAAATTTAAATCTGAAAATGATTAGAAAGTTTTGGGATGTTCATGCTCTTTGGATTATTCTCAAATAATGCTGGAGAGTCTGATCAGGTTTTGTTCATTATAGCAAAAACAGACAAACAAAATACCAAGACAATATTATATGTTTTGTTTTTCAGCTTTGTTTATTTTATATATTGTTATTTAATTTCTAGAGTTCTAATTATCTCCCTCACTATTATATATTTGTTTATTTATTTATTCATTCATTTATTCATTCATTCCACAAAATGGTCTCTTTCCTTTAATTTACTTATTTTATATTTTTATATTTTTGCCCCAAACAATCTCTCCACTCCATACTGTATATATTATAATTTCTATTTTTTTTTATTTTATTGTATTCAACTTTTTACTCAAATTTGTTTCTCACTCTTTATTTTTTTATTTATTTAGTTAGTTATTTTGCCTCAAAACAATTTCTCCACTCCTTAAATATTATAATTTATAATAAAAAGTATTATAAATGACAAAATTGAGGAAAAAAGGGCATTTTTACCAGTGCTTTTAGGCTTTTAGATCCAACTGCATATATAAACAAAACATTTAAAAATATATATATTTGTAAAGTAATTATTTATCAGATCTTCCCTAATAGCTATATTTTTGACAGTGCAAGTTGTTGTGAATCACAGCATTGTATATTCTAGATGGCCACCCATTACAAAGAGATTAAATTTTGCACCTCAAATGTACAGGTAGGATTGACATGGATTTATTTATTTTATTTTTTTATAGAAAACTTGTTACTAAACACAATTTAAACCATGCATTATGTTGCAGTTTATATAAAGGTTAAAGGCAGTTTTTACTTGCATTTGGTTTTTATTGAGTGTTATTTCTGAACCCTGCACACACACACATACATTAATATCAGAGACGTTCAAACACACGAGAGCAGCAGAAGAGCCATTAAAATTCTTTCCCATCACCAGCGGCATTTATTTAGCTATTAAATGCGGTCAGCGCTCTTTAATGCTTTAATGGACCTATCAGAGTCCCTCTTTCATGCATTTATCAGAGATGTGAAAACTGCAGAACTCTTGATTAAAACTCCATCTGAGCTTCAGAACGTCTGACGGCTCTTTCTGCACCTGCTTGTCTTCTAGTCCAGATACTCTCACATACATTGAGATCTGCTGAGAGCTGCTGTAGTTCTTCTGCAGTTAAAAACGCCACAGTGCTGTTTGAACTAAATGAATCTGCTCTGAAGGCTGATACGTCGCTTGTCTTAAATTGACGAATATTACGAGGAGACCTTTGCCGGGTCATTGCGTTTTAGATGGTGGATTATTAAAAAGTAAAGACAAAAACTTTGTCAAACTTTTAAAGCCTGTTATTTCTAGAACTTGGCTGTGGTTAATATGGTTATGGTTCTCTAATTCTATCATTTATTTAACTCCCAACCCCTCTGAACTCAGATCAGACAATCTTGCTATAACTGCATTTATAAATCATAGTCCTGATAATTATAGTAATCACAGCTCTAAAATCACATTTATGTGAAAGAGATGATAAAAACAATCCATAGAGTCTATTGTTCCTGATAGATAAATGCACATACATATATTTATTTTATTTTTTTACTCAAATTAGTCTCTCATGCTTTATTTATTTATTTATTTATTTATTTTATTTATTTTGTCCCAAATCGGTTTCTCCATTCCTTATATATTATAATTTGTAATGAAAAAAAAATATTTATTTATTTATTTATTTTTTACCAGTGGTTTTAAGCCTTTAGATCCAATTGTTTCTGATTTTTGTTTTTATATTGTTATATTTTATTTTATTGTTTTTATTATAATTATTTTATTAAATATGTATTTATTAATTATTTTATTTTTGGTCTTTTTTTGTCTTTGGGATAGAGGCAAAAAGCAATGAGGAACAGGACCTCAATCTTATTTTTGGATGGGTGGATGGATAGATTATCATAATTATTTGTTAAATCAAGAGTGTTTGATTGCATTCTGAAGTGAGAGCATGTATTATTTGCAAAGAGCCACTAAAAAAAGCCCTGAAACACTTTAATCAGTGAGCTTCAGGATGTTTAATGCTTTGTAAAAGCTAGATGCCTTTAGTGTGGAATACTTCTGGAATCTCATCAGCACAGCGAGAGTGTCGATTAGTGTGTTAGAGCCGTAATCAAGTGTTTTATTCATTTCCGTACTTGAATCTATTTGCTGTAGGTAAAGACAGGTACTCTGCGGCATTCTGCGTTACCATGGGAACCGGACAGGATTCATACGATTCTGTTCATTTGCGTAGCACCGTCCATTTCAGCCGCTGATTTATGCCTCTCTCTGTGTGTGTGTGTGTGTGTGTGTGTGTGTGTGTGTGTGTGTGTGTGTGTGTGTGTGTGTCTGTACCTGTAAGTGTTTGGATGCTTGTTTGTTAGTTCCTAAGAAATCAGCAGATTGTGGAGTGTGCAGACACTCATGAGCTCCTCTGTGCATTATCCAAGAGGTCATTGGCTGCTCTGTATTTGGATAGTTGACACTAAATATTTTATGACACTATTTTAAGCAGTGTTTTGCTAATTCATTTATAATTATGCATCATATTTTATAAGCTCATACTAATGGAGCATCTACATGGAATATTTGCATATCTGAGTTCACACTGCAGGACCATTTAAAATGAATTAGTGAAGGCAAAATGGTGATTAGAAGTGCTGAATAGATACAGGGCCTCAGATTTCCTCTTAAACTTTAAACCAAAATATTTTGACATTGATAAAATTTTTTATATTTATATACTAAAAAGGTCCATAAACACATTATGCGTTATTACCCACTTTTTTTGTGTAGCTCATTCCCTGTCTTGCGTTTCATTGGTTGCTATGTGCTGCGTCCTACATTTCATTGGCTGCTGTGTGACCTGTCTTGCATTTCATTGGTTGCTATGTGCACAGTCCTGCATTTCATTGGTTGCTGTGTGCTACATCCTGTGTTTCATTAGCTGGTGTGTGACCCGTCTTGCCTTTCATTGGCTGATATGTGCTACGTTCTGCATTTCATTGGCTGCTGTGTGAACATGCTTCATTGGTTGATAATGTGCTTTTCTTTCTTTGATAATGTGCTTTTCTTTCTTTCTTTCTTTCTTTCTTTCTTTCTTAAGAAAGGTCAGGGTTTGCAGTCAAGGATTAATGATGTTCACATTTAAATCTACATCCTTATCGCAAATAATTTTTTTCTTTTTTTCTCCTTGGTATTTGTGTCGGACTGCAGAGCTGCATTAAGACTGCATTCTCCTATGGTTTTGACATAAATTAGATGCTACCAGCAACTTTGTGTACGCTTTATAGTGTTAATAAATGCGTGTGTGTACTTGAGGGGAACAGCTAATCTGGCTCAACACAATACAGGCGTATTTGATCCTTGTTGTTCTATTGTGTTGGCGTGGCACAGAATTATCACGTTTTTGTCACGCTGTACAATTCCTAAACAAGCTCTTTTGAGCTGTAGGATTAAAAAAAGTAGCTCATTCAGTACAGCTTGTTCATTTTTGATGTTTTTAAATGGGAAGCTGTTATTGCATTTCTCTGTCTGATAATCAACAACAGTGATGTGTCTCGTCTAATCAGCATCTCTGCAATCCTTTACCCTTTGTGATGCAACAATAGGTCCCTGTCCAATCGTGCACTCCCATTGTTTGACTGTGCCCCGTCCCCCGTGTGCAGCAGAGATCAATAGAGTCATATTGCATGTATGTATTAGTGTGGTCAGCAGGTCTTTTGAGTGAAAGGGTTTCTGCTCACTAGGGTGTGAAATCATTAGGTCATCTGCACAAACGTACACATATGATAATTACGCAGAGGAGGCCTCACTGTCTTATTTGCTCTCAGCAGGTGATGATTAAACCTTCTAAACCAGAAGGCAACCAAAGTAATGGAAGGCAGTATAGTACAGTATTTTAGTCAACTAATACCTATCCTAGAGTTCTGCTCCTGTCCCTCCATCTCTTTATTTTATTTTATTTTATTTTAGTTGAGTTGAGTTGAGTTTTGTTTAGTTTATTATTTTATTTTAGTTATCTGTTTTATTTTTATATTAATTTGTTTGATTTTGTTTGGTTGTTTTATTTGTATTTTAATAATTATATTTGTTTGTTGTTTTGTTTTGTTTTGTTTTGTTTTGTTTTGTTTTGTTATGAATTGAGATGCAGGCAGTGTTGAGTGTTTTTACATTGTGTTAGAAATGCATGAACAGGAGCATCTTAAAATGTGCACAACACCAGATGCACAACAACTCTCTGTGTTGATTCTGTTTTGATGTCTAAAAAAAACAGCTGTTGTAGAAACAGAGCTCTTCTGGGCTGCTTCTTTGAGCTCAAGTCTTTTGGACAAAAAAAGAACAACACAAGCATTTAATGGTTGAGCTGTGGTGAGTTTTTGTGTCTTGTCAGACTTTACAAGCTTCTACAGAGTGTTTTCTGACTCTTATTTCTCTTGTCTCTTATTACTGCATTATTTTTGATGAAAATACCCTAACCGCCTAAGAAAATTACCAGAGACAAACGATGAGTTTGGTTCCAAAAACCAGATTGACCCTTTATATCCAACAGAACCAGAATGGATAAGTCTGGGTGAGAGAACAAAGATGTAGTGATGAGGCAGAGAAGAGAAAATAGGTATTAAATGGGCATAAAATAATTGTTGTAATCATAATAATCTTCCCAAATGACTGACAGGAGAATGTGAACCCAGCTGGCGATACTCAAATTTGTTTTCGACGCAATTAGCCATGCCACTTAAACCAGGACAAGACACTCAATCAGAGCAAAGGATGAACAGGGAGACCTCCGTCCTCTGTTTTTTTTTTTTTTTTTTTTTAACCAATTTTCTGCTAAGTATCTTAAGGTGAATATTTCACGAGGAAGTGCTAGGAAGACTGATAGTCAAATTTGCTTAGTGGAGATATGGGCTGTTTTATCATATAAATCTTGGTCATGTGAAAAGAATCCACCAATAAGATAGAGAGGGCTTCGAAACACAGGAGACTGAAAGATGGAAGAGGCAACGTAATTTAATTTCCACAGCTGGAGTGAAAAGCCGTCATCTGTACACATCTGGAATGAAGGGCTTCCATCAAATGGAAAGATGAGCGTTTACTCAGACGAGTGTTTACTGCTGCTAACTAAGAGGCTAAATAACATTCCTCTGAACAACAGGAGCAGTCTGTCTGTCTGTTTATCTATCTATCTATCTAT
The DNA here is from genome assembly GCF_018340385.1 of Cyprinus carpio. NCBI lineage: Eukaryota > Metazoa > Chordata > Actinopteri > Cypriniformes > Cyprinidae > Cyprinus > Cyprinus carpio. The sequence continues at coordinate 23,154,630 of NC_056615.1, forward strand.
CTATCTATCTATCTATCTATCTATCTATCTATCTATCTATCTGTCTGTCTGTCTATCTGTCTGTCTGTCTGTCTGTCTGTCTGTCTGTCTGTCTGTCTGTCTGTCTGTCTGTCTATCTATCATTTTTTCATTCTGTCTTTCTCTCCTTCTGCCATTCTATGTTCTGTTCTGTTCTATCTATCATTCTATCGTTCTTTGGATAAAAGCGTCTGCAAATTGACTAAATGTAAATGGTCTATCTAGCTACAGTAGATTTCAAAAAAAGTCTTCCAATATCAAGAAGCTCATCATTCTGGTCTTGACTACAGAATAAATCCTGAACAAATATCTACACAAACACACACACACACACACACACACACACACACACACACACATACACACACACACAGTTGAAGAGTGGATGGCGGTGTTTCTGCTGTGGTATGTTAATGACAGCATTGATTAAGCGGCGTGTGTTGAGTCTGTAAGGAGACTCTGAGTGGATCTTCCCCTGCAGAGAGTCACCCACTCATTTAATGACACACAAGCTAAACAAGCACACACACTTCTGTGAGTGTGAGGGGGAAATTCACAACCACAATGTTAAAGTGTTAAGGGTGGTTGCCAGGGTGTTGCTATGTTCAGGGTGGGTTTTAGGTTTTGACTGTGTTGCTTTGCAGTTGCCAGAGTGTTGTGTGTGTTGCTATGAGGTTGCTGGTGTGTTCAGGGTGTTTTTTTTTTAGCATTTTGTTTTGCAGTTGCGAGTGTTACCAGGCTGTTTCTATGTGGTTGTTTGTGCTGAATGAGTTATGCACATAGTTTAATAATAGAGAAGTTATATCAGAAATGCTTTAAAAAAGATGTATTAGTTCATGCACAGATTCATATAAATGAATCATGATGGTGTGTGTAGTCTGTGGTTCTGCCACTTTGAATACAGAGAAAGAGAGAGAAATAGCTGTATGTAATGACATACAGTGTGAGTGTGTGTGTGTCATCTTTCTAAAAATAAGATTCAGCACTTGCTGAAAAGCTGAAATGAGCTCTTGCTGTCACATAGCAACAGTCAGACTCACTGTGGAGCACTTGACTTTCCCCCTCCCTGCTCTTCTCCTGCATTAACCCTGCACCCTGTGAGTGACAGACAGCTGTCAGCACCAGTCAGACGCATCATCTCTCTTCCACTGGGCGGCACCTCTGACATCAGAAGGGCTCCAGTGGCCGGTCAAGCATGGTCACCTGTTTGACCCACGCGTATAAACCAGACATTTGCCTTCTGGTGCTGATACTCTTCCTGTCAGTATGTGTGCTGTGTGTGTTATCTCTAATGGAACAGTCATGCCCATTATTATGTGTTTGACTGTTGAATTCAAAGAAGTGTGATGTTTACTTTGAAACCTATATTTTAGGTTGGTTTCTTAGTTATGTTAATAACACTAGAGTGGTTTTCACAATCACAATTGGCAAAAAAAACTGATAAACATATAAACTCTAAAGTCTGGTGGACCAGCTTTTTCAATAAAAAAAGAATATGACTGACATGGCTACATTTATTGTACAGCAACCTTCAAGTGTGTGTCTACAGTAAAATGTGAAATATTATTGCAATTTAAAATATCAGTTTTCTCTTTGAATGCATTTTAATATAATTTATTCCTGTCATGCAAAGAATGACATCAGCCATTACTGTAGTCTTCAGTCTCACCTTCAGAAATCCTTCTTATAAGCTGATTTATTATTAATACTGGAGACAGTTGTGCTGCTTTGTATTTTTTGGAAGCTGCAGTACTTTTTTCAGGATTCTTTTTATGAATAAGAAGTTAAAAAGAACAGCATTTATTCAAAATAAAAATCTTTGGTAACAGTAAACCCAAACATTTTTTTGTTAAGATTACAGTCATTTCCTTCAACTGCATATTTAATGCAATTTGTAATTCAGAAACACTTGTAAAAATAGATACAGAAAAATTACATCATATTAACGCAGTGCATTGGGTTGTATTTTTATGGACTCCTCTTTAACTATGTTCATCCATTATTATATAATAATTATTATAGTAATATATGGTATTTTATTTCTGTATTTCTATAGTATTTATTTGTAACATTTTTACCTCATTTTCATTTTTTATTATAACAATTGGTTGTTTTTACATAAAAATTACATACAAATATTGAAAACGTGTTTGAAATCCCTGTGGAGAAAATTAATTGGGGAAAGTTTTGGTGCTAAAGCTTCTGAAAATCTGGGTGTTCACTGTTGTGCCCTGCGTTTATGAGACAGTCAGTGGGCGGTCCGTGGCTGTGCCGTCTGATGCTCAGACAAGGTATCATCAATCTCTCTCCACCCCACTAACAGCTTTAAACAGTACAATCATGGCCTTAAGTATGTGGCAGGCTCCAGTGATGATACTATTGATCTGTGCAAACGGTACTAAGCTTTATAGTTATTACAGATCCAAACAAATGGACGTTAAACCTCCTCCAGGCAGGCATTTTACTGTTTACAGTGCTCTTACAGTGCTGACAGCTGCGCTTGTGTTTACAGTGAGAAGGGGTTCGCATTTAGGACCTGGATCTCTCGCTGTTGGGGCGTGTCAGTGTCCATGAATCACACAGATCAGAGGCCAAACAAGCAAATCTTCCCTGGCATTTGAACTAGGCAGAGAAATAAACAAATTCAATCTATGTTTGCCGCACACTAGAGATTTTAAGACGTATGTATGTAAATGACCTCTGTTGTGATTGGCCAGAATCTGCATGGTAGCATTCAGGTTGCTGACTTTTGAATAGATGAAGGTATGAATGTGGGCGGGTCATATGTTAATGAGCCAATGGTTTTTAAATGAGCCATTTTTACAGTTTAGTAGCAGGGTGGACTTTTGAACTTTAGAATAATTCTACGTTGTATTCAGAATAATATCTGAATAAATTGAATGAACGAACATGCAGTAATCAGAATAAGTTCGGAGCGTTCTTCTCCATGATTTTGAGGGTCTGTTGAGGACACACACATTAGGACATACACACTTACAAAGGACATTAAGGCTTAAACAAATAAGAACGATACCAGAGGCCTGTAACCGCACACACAACTGTGTTAAGTTTAGAAATGTCAGGTAATTTGTCTTTTAAGGATGAAAAAGCAGCCTCGGGGGAGACTGTTGTTTCCTCCTAGGAAATCAATGGAGAGGCTGTTTCATTTAGAATGCGAGAAAAAAACAAAGCGTTTTAATACGAGGTTTAGAGAGCGAGATAAAGATACACAGAATGAGAGAAACACACTTATATGCCTCCTTGTGAAAGTCGAGCAGGCAAAGATTGATTCAAATGATGCATTTGTTTTGCGAGTTGAATCCCATAATCTGAGCGGATTTTTTATTCACGTGTTATGATTCAGCATTATGACATCATCAGCCCTATGCGTAGCATATTTATGAAACGTGCGTCATAAATTATTTAAACAGCTCTGTACGAATTATGAAAACTCATGTATAAAACATAAATCACCTGAACAATAGCTGTGCAAGTGATTTATTCATTTTGCAAAGTGAATTAAATCATGACTTTATATGATTAATCCACCTGTTGGCAATAATTTCTGATAGATATTTAATAACTGTATTTCATTGTGTAGCATTCATTGTTTCAGCTCTTTATTGCCTAGTTTGCTGCTTACCTATACAGTGCTTTAAGGACATTCAAAGAAAGCATCCCAGAGTGCATTGCAACAACCTTAGTGACTTTTTTTTTTTTTTTTTTTTTTACTGTTTTCTATTTGAATATATTTTACAATGTAAGTCATTCCTGTGATGCAAAGCTGAATTTTCAGTATCATTACTCTTCAGTCTTCAGTGTTACATGATCCTTCAGAAATAATTCTAATATGATAAATTTGCTGCTCAAGAAACATTGCTTGTTATTATTAATATCAGTGTTGAAAACAGTTGTGCTGCTTAATATTTTTGTCAAAATTACAATTCATATTTTCTCAGGATTATTTTATAAATAGAAAGTTCAAAAGAACAGCATTTATGTGAAATAGAAAACTGTATATGTACACTGTTTAAAGAAATATAAATAGTCCTTCAGCTATTTTGCTCTCGCTCTGTTCTGATGGACACTGCCTGAGTAACAGTGCAGGAAAACAAGCAGATAAATCAGTCTGGGCTCCGCCCACAGTACCCATCTGTCAAAGTGACGGGCGGCTCCAGACCCCCACCCTGATTTATGCATCTCAGCAGGGCACACGCTCCGACACGGAGACATCATAGTCACATCTTCAACGCCTTATCATGGCAAGCTAATGATCAACCCACTCGCACAAGAGCTGAAAATAGCCAGCGCTGGTGGATAAATATGTTTTTTATAGCGTTTTTTTCCAGTGACACTTTCCAGGCATAATTAGAGTCGGTGGAAACTAACTTCGAGAATCAGGGAGAGGTTCATTAGCATGGCTGTCGAGTCAGCAGAAGAGGGAATTGTGGGACAGGGGTGGCATTAAGGCCACCAGCTGCGAGTTGTAGAGCCGGAGTGAAAGTTGCAGTTATGGATCGGGCTGTGAGGACCGTGTACACATGACTGTACCCCAGTGAGAGCGCTAGAGCCAGGCCGCTCTGCCATCTGTCAGCCTGGGCATCTGACGCTGGAAGAGCAGCCTCTTGAAAAGCTCTTACCAACCTCCCACTGCCTTTCACAGCCACGCTTTCATTCTCTGTGTGGTTGCACTTATTAGAGGCATCTTCAAATCACTCTTTGTCCCGCTTTCTCATGAAACAGCATGATGAACTATTGCTGCAGAAACATTCAGCTTATAATGCTAGCATCACTATTAATGTTGATAGTACATATTGATTTGAAATTTTTAATATTGCTTTTTTTTATAACTGATAGTTTTTTTATTTATATTTATCACTGCTTGATAATAGTATTTTTAATTATTAATATTAAAATGATTGCATATTCTTTTTCTTCTTCTTATCATTATTATTATTAACTGAGTAGTAATAAAATACTATAACAATAACAATATATTTAATAAAACCATTATTATTATTATTATATTTTATAAGATTAATAATAATAATAATAGTTTATATATAGATTTTCTATCAAATATCAGAATGAAAGAGCTTATTTAATTGCTAAAAAAAAATTAAAATTGTTGTAAGAATTTTGTTTTATATAGCTATTGTACATAATTATCTTCTATTTATTGAGATTTTAACTTGAATTTGCCCTAAATATAGCCAAAAATATTGCTGCTTGTATGGCATAAAATAAAATACAAGAAAATACAAGAATATAAAATATATATATATAAAGACAGAAATATATTTTATAATAATAATAATTATATATTATTTCTTTTTACAATAATAATAATTGAAAATTATTATTAGTATCATTATTTTATAATTTCTTTATATAATAATAGTAGTAATACTACTAGTACTACTACTACTAATAATAATAATACTTATTTATAATGTAATTATATAAATACATTTTGTAGTACAAATAGCTGCTTCTATTGTTTTTATTATTATTATGCATTCAAAATTTTCAATGTTTTCATTTTAAAATTAAGTTAAAAGGTACATTTCTTGTAGTAGAGCATGATTATTTTAGTAACTGTTACTAAATTAACTTTCGACTATCAGTATAGACTGAAATGCTGATTGCATATCTGCTTTTCAATTCTCTAGACTTTGAGGAGCTCGACTCAGCTACTGTGAGTAAATGATATTTAGTTAATCAGAGATTGAATGAGAGTAATTGGCCTCATTAGATAATACCTGTTACCTCAGCGGGAGTCACTCTACTCCAGCGGAGACACACACACACACACACACAGGCGCTCATGCAGTTCTCATTCGATGTAGGAACAGATTGAGCTGTATTTTCAGAATGCTTCCACCAGCTATAGTTAGAGTTGATCATTTGATTTGCTTGTTTATGAATCCGTTATTGAAGACTCTGCTGCAGGCTTGCAAGTCAGCTGGAAGAGGGCAGCGATCGGCTGTTACTAAGCTGACAGACCATGTGATCACACGAGACAGTCGTTGACCACTCTGAGCAGCTGAAATATCGTCCCGCATAGATTACGTAGCGTAATTAAATCCACCTGTCTGCAGCCGAAGGTCTATTATCTGCTCTGTTCTCGCTCTCTCTCGTTGTTAATGGTTGGACGGCTGGATCGATCAGTGGTTCTGATATCAGCAGCTGGTGGGAGGCATGTAAGATCAGCTGTTTGGTTAGATATTCCAGGAGCTGTAGTTCACCCCTCCGTTCATCAACACTACCTATCAACAGGTCCTCAGAGACATCAAGGTCTCGATGTGGAAATCTGTCTAGCTGTCTGCTGCCGACATAATGGTTTCCTTCTAAAAGTGCTTTCACACTGACACTTTTTCCACTGCAGATCACTGTCAGTGTGAACACATCTGAAAGCAGCATCTGATCTGAAAATTAAACCTTCAAAATAACTCATTTGTTTTACGTAGGAATCAGGGTTATTATAGTTAACTAAAATTAAAACTAAAACCATGAAAAAAAAAAACCTGTTGTTACTTGAAATAAAATAAAAAACAAAACAAACAAATGAAAAAACACAAAATTTTCACAAAAACACAATGAAAGTTACTTATAGCTTTAACTAAATTTCAAATTTTAAAACTTAATCTGAACAAGAATACCTTATATTTTTATTTCTTTTCTTTTTTATCATGCAAAAGTGAGAGGTTTTCAGTTTTTACTTAGTTTTTGCTCTTATTTCACTTGCAAAATTTTTATTTCTCATGCATTTCAGACAGTGTCTCTCTGTTTGCATGTTAAAAATTAGAATGCATGCTTAAAGTTGCATTGCAATTACATTGCATTGAACGTTGCTGCATGCTGACTTGGTGCAATTAGGCAATGCAATGAATTACAAAACATGCCGTTGTGTCCCATATGCATCAGGTGGTCTATGAATGCTATCGGAGAGACTATCAAAGACCCCAAGTCTCCAGACAATGTCTTGCTGCTTCACCTCAGGAGATCATGTTCCTGTTTCCACAGGAAGTGCTTTCCTTCTGCAAGCCCATCAGAATCTAATGTTTTCCTCAATAAATCATGTAGTTTTCAATCCGTAGGGCTTTTTAATTTATTGCCGTCATGTTGCGAGTTAATGGCTCTGGGTTTTATTGACTGTAAATGACAGACTAATGCACTTCTATTCATAGATGTCAGATGTATTTGTAGTTTGGGTTCTATCCATTCCATCTCCAATCACTGTGTTACACACAGTTAGGAGTGGCTCTTCTGTGTGTGCAGGTTTTTAATTGAATCCAGCAGGTGAGATCATCAATGTGTGCAGCTCAATCGATTAAATCAGCACACACACATACAGACACACAATCAAGGGCATCTTTGCTTCACTAAATAACGGCCTCCTTGAACACAAAGGTTAACCTCTTAGTCACACACTCCCACAGGAGAACCTGAGTGGCAAGTACACGTTTACTCTCACAATCTGAGCACATGCTGTATGATAAACAAATAAACACTAATTTTTGCCTCAGAGAACAAGAAGCATATGCTACATCATTATGAGATAGCAAAGCTTTGAGGATTTTTAAGGTTTTTTAAATGGCTCTCTGGAATGCTGGATTCTGATTGGTCAGTCGTGGCAGAGTTAATCTGAAAATTTGAATTTGCTGAAAATGTCCTCACCTCAGGCCATACAAGATGTAGACAAGTTTGTTTCTTCAACAGAATTGGAAGAATATAGCATTACATCACCAGCACACCAATGGATCCTCTGCGGTGAATGGGTGCCGTCAGAATGAGAGTCCAAACAGCTGATAAAAACATCACAATGATACACATGTAATCCACACCACTCCATCTTGTGAAACACTGCATGTTTGCAATAAAAACATCCATCATTTAAGACGTTTTAAACTTCAAACCATTGTTTCTGGCTCTAATATGAGTCCTCTATCCATAATATTGCTTTCTCCAGCGAAAAAGTCTTCGTACCTGAATCAGGAGAGATATATGCACAAGATTAAGTATTATTTACAAGACAAAACAGTCCAAAAGAGTTAAGAGCAAATATGCCGGTGGTTTTTGATGTGAGAGGACAACAGGAGATGGATTTCTTCACTGGAGGATGTGTTATTATGGATTCTCGCATTTTATCCGGAAGCTAGGGTTAAAACTTTACATGTCTTAAAGATGGATTTGTATCTTACAAAAGTGCAGCTTTTTACTTCATAAGACATGAACTGATGGACTGGAGTGATATGGATTATTTGTGGATTATTGTGATGTTTTTATCAGCTGTTTGGACTCTCATTCTGACGGCACCCATTCACTGCAGAGGATCCATTGGTGAGCAAGTGATGCAATGCTACATTTCTCCAAATCTGTTCTGATGAAGAAACAAACTCATCTAAAAGGTCTCAGGGTGAGTAAATACTCAAAGTTATAGGTTTGATTCTGACATTTGATGTGTCTTTTAGTTCATCTCTCATTCTACGCAGAAACAAATTTAGCCAGCCTTAGTTGTACAGTGATAAATAAATAACGATACTAAGTATTAGAGTGACATTAGCAGATGTTTCAAACAGCAAATGCACGTCAACGTACTGTATGTGCCTGTCAAACACGCAATCACAAACAAAACCCAGCGAGAAATTGTGCTTTGTGTCGCTGATGACTGTTGAATATCAGACCATCTTTTGTGCGTATTGATCTGTACCTGCAGGTGATGTTCCTCCATGTGTTATTGCTGTTTTCTCCATGCGCATGTCAACCACTGCATTTAGCTTCTTAAATATTTGATGCCAAAACAAATGCACTGTGCTTCTCAGCAAATGATCAGAATAATTTCTCTCTTTGAAATATTAATGCTGATGTCTAGCCACATTTCATTGGAATCATCCATAAGGTTTATGCATGTTCTCAGTACTGCCAATCTGTTATATGCTGTGCCGGGGGTTCTTTGAGAATGTTTTGTAGACTGTCAAGTAAGAACCATCTATTTTAAATAGAGTAAGCAGAGTTTAGCAGCTTGTTGTGATCCTAAATGGTCAAGTATGAAGGGTTTAAATGCTAATAATTATTTATTAAAGGTGCTGTATGTAAGTTTTTGACTCTACTAAAGCATAAAAATACCATAATATGTTTGCAGATATTTAAGAAACATGCTAATATAAAATATTTATCTAAAAAACAATGCTTTGAAAATGTGCGTTCCTGGGTGGAATGTCAGTATCTGTTTTGGTTTGTGAAACCTGCCCACTGCAAGTTTACCCAATTGTATTTCGGCAGCCCGGGTTGCCAGTTGGCGGGAAACACAGCTATTTCATTTCAGTCATGGAAGCTGGCAAACGAAAGGGGTCAGAGTGTCAATCTGGCAACTTGCATGTGCGTCAAGTCGTCATCGGAGGGACCGGGTGAAAAAAAACCCTCTCCAATATTTTGAATTAGGACTGCAGTACCTAGTTCAGCCACTCTGTGTCAATCCTACATACAGCACCTTTAATATGAATAACTATTTAGCTAGTTGTTGTGGGTTTTTTAAAAAGCAGATCCTGGGGTAAACTTTCATTTGTATGGCTGGCAGCATTTGTTGAAATGGATTTAAACGAATTATACTTTTCAATGAAAAAAAAAAAAAAAATCTATTAAGACAAAAACATTAAGCATTTTGAATGCAACTCAATGAAAGATTCAGCTTTCTGAGTCCTTATATGCCTCTTGATTCATAACTAGTAAAAGTCTTGACAGCTACTTCTGTTAAATGTTATGCTCTTGTTCTTTTCTTTTTTCTTTTATTTTCTTGCAGTTTGTTTTGATTATAGAACTGATTTATTTTAAAGACTTTATATATTTTATTTTTATATATTTTTGTTTTATTTCTATATTAATATAAGAACCAAAGTAGAAATCAAGAATCCAAGTAGAAATAAAACAGAAATGAGGTAGAAATAAAATATAAAAAGTCTTTAAAGTTCTACTTTGATTCTTGATTATAAAATGTCATTGAGACTATTGGTAAGACCCTTAATAATAATAACAACAACAAAAACAAACAACAACGACAATAATAGTAATAATACTAACAATGTAAATTTATTTGAATATTAGTAATAATTGCTGCACACTTATTGAAATTTCCATCAGTTATCTATTCATGCAGATGATGTCGAGTCATTAAACATATTCCATTCAATAATTAAAAATCCATTTCTTTAACAAACAAACAAACAAAAAAAAAAGATTAAATATGAATTTTATGCTTAGATTTAACAACTTAACTATGTGGTAATGTTGAACTATTGGAACCAACCGTTTGCACTGGTCGAATCTCTTGTGTGCTACCTATCTGGAATTTCAAATAAGTCACTTTTGTGGTACCATTTCAGTCGAAATGTTGACTACAAGGGCCAGTGAGTGGCTTGTGTAGGCAGGAGAGAGTGAGGAGGCTCACTAGGCTCAGTAACAGAGCGACTGTGTTAAGTAGAAGACCTGTATCTCTCTGCTATCAGAGCTTTTGGCTGTGTTTCTCCTTCAGGGTCAAAGTTCCTCTCGCCTCACTGAGTAATACTGAAATCGGCTCCATATGATTTGTTCCCTCAGGACCGATCACTCTGTCATGCGATGTGAAATGGCTCTTGTTCAAGCTGTAAAAGGTCCGCTGATGGCTCCACAGACGTCCAGACTATGATTGGCCAATCACTGATCCCCTTGCGTGTTACTGGCCGGTCGCTGGTGGCATGGCAGAATGTAGCGTGTCTTTTTGAACGTGGCCATCTGCTCTATGCACGCAATGCATGTGAAATGACACACACACACACATACATACACACCGGTGCGGTCACATGAACAAACCGGAAAGACAAAGATATTGTGGCATGATTGAAGAGAGAGACTGATAGATGTTTGTCTGTCTCGGCAGGGTTCTGAGGCTCGACTGGTGATCAGGGCAGTGTAAAGCCAACATTAAAATCAAAATCAGCTCTCTTAACTATCTGCTGATGTCATCAGGCCCTCTTGTTTTTCAGGTAGAGACACTTTTGACCATCCAGTCAGTTCCAGGTGGATAAAAATTAATCCTGCCCTACATTTACCCACTTCAGATTGCAGAAGTGGTTTAAACAGCATTTCACATTGACTTTGAGGTTGTTGCCATATCGTAAAAATAAAGTTAATACTAGTCTTTATTTAGGAGGCGATCCACTTAAGTAAACTATTTTTTAATTATATATATATATATATATATATATATATATATATATATATATATATATACATACACACATATTTTCATTTCTTTTTTTATATTTTCTTTGCTGATTATGTTGGAAAATCTGTGGAATTGGATTACATGTGATAAATTGTATTGTTCCAATCAGTCTGTCATTCATCAAATATCCATATGCAGATATAATTAGCATCATGTTCAGTCCATGCTAATTCAATGCAAATGTGTTTTGTTTTGTTTGTGCTTTTTCCCCCTCGTCTTGCCTAATGAAGCTCTCAAAAATCTGCTTCAGAGACGTGTACAGGTGTGCGCATAATGAACGCAACACTTCCAAGTATAAAACCATACCAAATTAAATCTAACATGATGAATAAATTACGACGTGCGATTATAATGAAAGATGAATCTTATTTAGCTGTCATTAACATATGCACTGCTCTCGGATAACAAGTCGACTGCTCTTTCCCACCGTATTAACCCAGGGGTCTGAGAGGGCTTGTACCATCTTTTATCATATGGATTATATTAACTGTGCATCCATTCCATCCTATATAGTATGTGACATTAGCATTGGAGTGATTGCAAAGCTCTGATTTTCAAAGTATGCATCCTTGCCTGCATTTTTGTCTAATATTGCCCCCGTCTTGCATTACACAATTTTGTGATTTTTAAATGAAAGAACCTAAAAGTGATATAATAATCATTTTAGGTCATGACTTAAGTGAAATATCGCCATACAGGTGTGATCTTATAGCAAAGTGTGTGTTTTAAGTGTGCTGTGGTTGTATGTGAATTGAGATTCGGCCTGTGGTTGTCTGGGTTCATCATCCGCTGTGCTAACTGGCTGAAGGTTAGAACTAAGAGCTCTTAATGCGGACTGATCTGTCCTTAGTGAGGAATCATTATCTCTGTCAGCTCTGGCCGCTGGATCCTCAGTTTGCTTGCTGTGATTAATGCATATGTTTAGGTCTGAAGCCTCATATAGAGACCAGATTGATGAATATCACCCTTATCAAATGTGCATGTGTGCATTTCAGCCTGCAAATGTATTTATGTGCACCGGCAGACCTCATCCACATCATTTGAAGATGGTTAATGATGCATAACACATCAATGAACCCTTTTGTAATCAACGTCTAGATTTTGATTGACAAATGAAGGCTTTGTCAAGAATATAAAGGGTTATTTGACATGTGCGCTAGTAAATTTAGGTTAGAAACTTGTGTAGGTCTCTTGGAGTAGTCGTTATGCTAGTAGTAGCAGCAGCTATGCAATCAACCTGCCCAGCCAGTAAAAAAAAAAAAAAACCCCGTCTGTGACAATTTTCCATCAAGTATTCCATCCTGAGTCGTCTTCATTGTGAAATCATGTCTTTTGTATAGGCGGATTCTTGCTGTGACTTCTAGACATTTCCATTTTCTTTTGTTTGGTCAGACGTCTGGTTTCATTGAATCCGATTCTTTCACAAAGACGACGAGGGAATGCAAGCTTTAGGTGGGTTTACATTCAGATGAAGTTATGAAATATAAAGCAAACACGTCATTTGAATTCCAAATATTTAGGGACTTTTCTTTTGTGGAGTTTTTCTTCAAGTACTCAAACGATGAGATGTGCATGTTTAATGCAGAATATTAGTATTAATTTTTCTGCCACTCTCTATGGGGACGATATCATGACATCTTAAAAAAATGGGTGGAATGGTTGTTGCCGTGGCGACTGGTTGGTTTTGCCATTGGCCGGCGTGTGTCTGAGTGAGAGATAACATTGAGGCGCAGAGTGCGCGTGAAGCAGTTGACATCTGTCTGCCTGATAGCACTCGACATCCTGACATCAAACAGCTTGGTCTCGAGTGTGTGTGTCTGTTTGTGTGTTGCTTTGTAGTAAATAAAGAGGACACGACTTTTGCTTCAGGCGTGAGTTGTAAAGAAACCAAAAGGGTGCAGGCCGAACATTGTGCTTTAAACAATGTTTTTATGTATGCATGCATGTGTAATAGTGCCTTGCTTACTTTAAATGCTCAGCTAGTGCAGTGTGATGTTTTAAAATGAATATGCATTGCTTATGATGTGCAAAATGTGGGAAACATGCATTAATTTTAACATTTAACAATGTTCAGTGTCGCATTTATTCTCAGTCAAAGGAGTTGTTCACCCAAAAATGAAAATCTGCTAGAAATTCATTCACCCTCTGGCCATTTAGCATTACATCACTTGCTCACTAATGGATCCTCTGCAGTGAATGGGTGCCGTCAGAATGAGAGTCCAAACAGCTGATAAAAAAATCACAATAATCCATGAGTAATCCTCATGACTCCTGTCCATCAATTAACATCATATGAAGTGAAAAGCTATGTGTTTGTGTCTTTATAAGTAACTAATACAGCTAAAATTTGAGTCCTCTATCCATAATATTGCTTTCTTAACTGAAAAATGAATCTCGTCTGAATCAGGAGAGAAAAATGCACAGATCAAGCACCGTTTTACCCAAAACAGTTCTAAACCAATATGTTGATGGATTTTAATGTGAGAGGGGACTTTTTCACTGGAGGAAGCATTATGATAAATGATGGACTTATTTGACAACGATTATGGACTCATATTTTGACCAGAAACTAAAGTTGAAACCCCTTATTTATGGATTTTTGCTTCACAAGCCTTTGTGTTGAGTCTCTAATTTGTTTCACTGGTTGTAGCCTGTGTAGTGCATCTAAATAAGTCACTGATGGAATTCCATTTCAGTCGGGATGTGTCCTTAGAAAGCAGCTGTCTATGTAGGAAGTAGGCACCAAGGCAGCTCACTAGGTTTTGGAACACTTTTTGGTTACTGTACCTGTCATTCTCACTTCTCAGCAATTGATTGGACAGTATTTTGGTTCTGTTGTTATTTTCCTGAGATGATTTGAATAGCCTGCAGGAGAGAGGAGGAGAGATGGGCCAGCTTTTGTTTTCAGTCTTTGAAAGCAGTTTAAATGGAAGTATCCAATTATATTTATGGGTGAAGCATTTCTTTAAAGGCCTGTTTCTGAATCCCAATCAGATCGTATTAAAATTTCCCAAGGTTTCGCAGGGTCAGTCAGTGCTGTAATGCAGCATAACTTTTCCTCTGATGTCTAATTGTGTAATCACGATAATGATGATTACGTCCACTGCCTGCAGCCGTTACTGCTTTTATTCCAGGAGAAATCTTACAGCTTGAACTTCGCAGGTTTTAATTGTTGTCTCTGCCTTCATTCACTTCATTAATGTGTTCATTTGTTCGGTTCAGCTGGAATCTCATCTCTGGTCCTCTTGTCGGAGTATTGTTCTGTCCTGCTGTGAGACAATCAGATACTGATAAAGATAAAGATTTTTTTCATGTTCATGTTCTTCTCGCTGCTGAATGCTGTTTATCACTACTCAGACCTGTTTAATTATGTGTGTGTTTCTACTGTATGTCATTCTTTCAGCCTCTGATAGATAAACTCAAATGAATTTGTTGTCTTGATTGCTATTTTTATACACAGTATATTAGGTTGACATTTCAATAAGATGTGATAAGAGGTTTCACTGGAAATGATGGAGGCAACAGTTGGAGGGTCTCTAATGCAACAGGATACAGGTGCTTCAGGACATCAAATAAACCCTCGTCCTCTTTGTCTGCTGGTTGTATTTGACCCTACAGATTTATTTTTTTTTTTTTCAGAAACCCATTAACTTAGTTATAAAAAATAACGTGGTTAAAATATTTTAACGCAGTTAACACACTGACCCCGCCCCCAGATCTGTACATCATCTTACATTTCATACAGTTGACTGTTGACAAATGCAGTTATGCCCTAAAATTCAAGATATTGGTGCAAAAATGTCCCTGTATGAGTTTTTGTCTCATATTTATATCATAAGATATCACAGGAGCAGGGAGGGCAGTAGGCTGTTACACGATTACCATATATTACAAGTTTAAATGTGATTTTATACAAAGGTTCAGTAAATAAGAAGTTGATATTGTGTTTTAACACAATATTATGTTTTTGCTCAATTTTGCAAAGAATATATTACCTTTAAAGCTACAGCAGAATTGTTTTGCGTCTTCGAGCAACACAGTGGTGTTTAGATTCTGAATGAATTCGCGTTTTGAACGAATCGTGTGAACCAATGATTCAAAGGCCTATTCATAGAGCCATTTACTTTAAGCCAAGTAAATCAGCCGTTTGAATGAATCGAATGAATTGCATTTACCCCCACCTGCTGGCAGATTTAGTTTCTTATTTAGAGTATTATTTAATTAATAATAATAATAATAATAATAAAAACATTAAAGGGATAGTTCACCCCAAAAATTAAAATTCTGTCATAATTTACTCTGACATCCCGTATCATTTCAAACCTTTCTTTTTTAGAACATAAATGAAGCTTTTTTGAAGACTGTTGTTGACAAAGCTGTTTTGGTTACTAATGATCGTCACTATATGAACAAACAATGCTGAGATGTTTCTCAAGTTATCTTCTTTTATGTTCCATAGTTTATGTTACGTTGTTGCCTAAATGTTTGTGTAATACATTTATTTTTTGTTGAATTGAATAAAATATTTAAAAAGCTACAATTTGTAATATCTACTTGATACTTTCTCATTTAACACAAATATATCTTTAAATAATCTTTTGTGGGTATTTTCACGGTCAAATTTATTTTGCGATTAATTAGATTAATGAATCAAAACATCATGTAATTAATTAGATTAAAAATGTTAATCGACTGACAACCCTAATTTATATTTATATATATATAAAGTGAAAAAGTGAAAGTGACGTGACATTCAGCCAAGTATGGTGACCCATACTCAGAATTTTTGCTCTGCATTTAACACCCATCCGAAGTGCACACACACACAGAGCAGTGAACACACACACACACACTGTGAACACACACCCGGAGCAGTGGGCAGCCATTTTATGCTGCGGCACCCGGGGAGCAGTTGGGGGTTCGATGCCTTGCTCAAG
Source organism: Cyprinus carpio (assembly GCF_018340385.1). Taxonomy (NCBI): domain Eukaryota; kingdom Metazoa; phylum Chordata; class Actinopteri; order Cypriniformes; family Cyprinidae; genus Cyprinus; species Cyprinus carpio. Next base: position 23,170,848 of record NC_056615.1, read on the forward strand.
GGCACCTAAGTCATGGTATTGAAGGTGGAGAGAGAACTGTACATGCACTCCCCCTGGCAAGAATTGTGGGTGGGGGGAGTGCATGTACAGTTCTCTCTCCACCTTCAATACCATGACAATTCCTGCCGGCCCGAGACTCGAACTCACAACCCTTCGATTTGGGGTCCGACTCTCTAACCATTAGGCCACGACTTCCCACATATATATATATAAACTGTATATTATTAAATGTAAATACATTTGAAAACGTACAATTCTTGAAAACTCTTTACGTGAAAATGCTTCATAAAAAACATTTATCTCACAAAAATATTTTGATTCATTAATTTTCTAACTCATTCAGTGAGTTCATTCCGTAAAGGCGTCATCAGACTCAGTTCAGTCATTTCCGAGTTCATGAATCATTGTAAAAGATGAATTCAGTTAATTTGTTATGGACTACAGTGATTGTGCTGTATATTTGTTTGTTTTTGTTTAGTTGAAATTCACATCAACAACTAATGTAAATGTTTTCTGCTGCCTTGGTGCTGGTGATTCAGCAGAGATCCAGCGTATTATGTTTTCAAGCACCGGCGATGGAGAAAACGCTGCTCTAATTTCCCCCAAAGTCTTTAAAACAGAGCCAAATAACATGAAGCAGCATACAATATAAACAGAAATGTTGAACAGATCACCCGGGACGTTAGCTGTTCTGACTTGTGTTGTTCTTCTGTTGTGAGTTGCTGTTCAGCAAATCCTTCTTCCTGCCATCTCAGTTCAGCTTCATGTGTGTTGTGGCCTATCCAAACACACACTCATGAATTGACAGGGAGCCAGTTGTTTAGTTCTGTGTTTCTCACATGTGAGCATCTGTTGATACACAGAAAGATACAATAGCTAAAGCCATTAAGCTGATGTTTCATTTCTCTAGCGTTCTGTCTTTCACTATTCTGCACCCCGTCTTTCTGTTTTATGAGCTGTTTTGGGGAAGGTATTGATTTTTATTTTATTTCAGGCTAATATGCTTCGCTGTACTGGTAAAGGACCTGAATGCATATATTGTTTCAGTTCTTAACTATATTTGAATTGATTGAATGAAACAACAGAGAGCTGAACCCAGTGGCCTGATCTCAGGATTACGCTCATTAAAAAAAGATCTATCCATCCATCCATCCATCCATCTATCTCTGTCTGTCTGTCTATCGTTCTAGCTATCACTGTCACTTTAGCTTTAAATATTTGTATTTCAAATGAATATGTTTGTGTATTTAAATTTTTGTTTTAAATTGTTTGTTCATGCTTTTTTTTACAGTAATTGTTAAGTTTATTTTAGTTTTAATGCATTTTGTTCTAAATTTATGTTACTATTTTAAATAAATGCATTCATTTAGTTACTTTAATGTTTTTTTTTTAATTTATTTATTTATTTCTGTTTAAATTATTATGTTTATTAATAGTTTAAACAAATCCTTTCAATATTTACATTTTACATTTTTATTTGAAATGTAAATATTGAATGGATTTGTTTAAACTATTTATAAAAAATACATTTAAACAAAAATAAATATTTTTCCCCATTATCTTTATTAATTCCCAGTCTGTGACAGTGAGGACTTTGGAGAAAAATCTTGTTACTGTTCGGTTTGTTTACGGTTGTTGGTTAATTTTTGATGGATGAACTTGTGCCATGGTTGTACCCGTTTATTAAATAACATTGTTATCGATTGTGCTGAGACTTTCCTGTGTTTCGGAAGTGGCTATTGTTGATATCTACTTTTAGTCACTGTCACTCTGAGCAGGGCAATTCGAGTGTCATGTAATCAAACGAAGACAGCTATATCAATCTGAACTGTGATCTTAATGTCCAGTGACATCAAGGGCGGCTCTGTCAGAAAGGTTTTTGACTGCTCGGGGACATCCGCACACCTCAGCACTGGTCCCGTGTGACCCCACAGTGCATGAGCCTCCTCCAGAGGCGCTGCTTCAGCAGGTTCATCCATGCGGCATCTGATCCAGAGCGACGTCTCGGCACCGTGGTCTGAGATGGACAGGCGCGCTGGAGGATGATGGGAAGGGATTAGTGGATGGGACAGGAAGCCACCCACCGCCTCCAGCCATGTCCCTGTTGCAGTGACACTCTAATTGGCATAGCAGAATAAGAGAAAGTGGCTGTTGCTGAATTTTTGGAGGATGGGAAGACTCTTCACAGGTTGGCAGATGGGCCGTAGCATCAGTATTCTTCAATGTGTTAAGCTAAAGCACCATGTTCCAACTTCAAACTATTTAAATTTGATATTCTTTTTAAATTCTGTTCATTCCAAAAAGTAGTACAATTTAATTTTCATGGATATACTCTATATTACTGGGTTTTTTTCAGGAATTAATGCTTTTATTTAGCATGGATGCATTAAAATGATCAAAAGTGACAGTAAATATAGTTAAAATGTTACAAAAAATGTATATTTCAAATAACTTTTGTTCTTTTGAAAGTTCATTTCTTCAAAAAATTCTGAAAATAATGTATCCAGTTTTCACAAAATATTAAGCAGCACAACTGTGTTCTCAACATTGATAAAAATAAGCAATATTACTTGAGGAGAAAATCAGCATATTAGGATGATTTCTGAAGGATCATGTGACACTACAGACTGGAGTAATGATGCTGAAAATTCAGCTTTGCACCACAGGAATAAATTACATTTTGCAATATATTAAAATAGAGAACAGTTCTTTAAATTATAATAATATTTCACAGTATTACAATTTTTACTATATTTTTGATCAAATAAATACAGCCATGGTAAGCAAAAATAATCTTTTTTTCCAAAAAAAAAAAAAAAAAGTCTTACCAACCCTAGACTTTTGAATGTTATATTATTTTATTTTATTTTATTTTATTATTCATTCATTTTAGTGTGCATATACAAATATTTTCACTATTGGATATTCTTTGAAGGAATCATTCACCCTGATTTGAAAATGTATCATTATTTACTCAATTTCATGGCATTTTTAAATCTGCTTGACTTTTTGAAGAATATGTACAGAATATCCTGCGTTCTCTTTTCGGTATAATGAATGCGAATGTGAAGTGGGAGCTAAAAGAGGGAAAGGTTCACTGCAAGGGAAGAGTTTTAGTTTATACGTTTGATCTGTTTATCACATAAAGCATAACATATGGCTCAGAAGACAGAATATAGCCCATATAGACCACTTTTATGATACTATAATGGTGCTTTGGCAGCCTTTTTGCAGCTTGAAAGCTCCTGTCTTGATTCATTAAAATTGTATGGAAAAGACTGATTTCTCCTTTTGTGTTCCACAGAAGAAAGTAAGTTATGAGAGTTTGGAAAGACACGAGGTTGAGTAAATGATGACAGATCATTAATTTTTAGGTGAAATCTTGAGTTTCTGACTGAAGACTTGAAAGCAGCATAATACTTCATACAAACCCTGTCTGAATTCTTCATCCACAGGTAGACTAGCATGAATTATTTGTATTGTATCGCTGTGAAATGCTTTCATGTGTGCAAACATGCTTAAAGAAATACTTTTATAGCATTGATTGTTCTTTAAAGAATTGAATCAAACCAGCAGTGTACCAAAACCACAATATAGGAGCCCTCAAATACCCTGAGACCTTTACAGAGGGTCTAATTACCATCACAAGTATTTTCCATTTGCTCTACTCACACTCCAGCTATAATGCCTTCCTATGTAGCGTCGCCTCAGCATACAAGACCCTCCAATTAACAATGTGCCACCATGCTAAGAATTCCCCTTCTTACGCAGATAATGCCAAGGTCTCAACGTTGTGCAGAAATAATCAGGAGGTCTGACGTGATCACAAAACTACAATGCACGAAACAACCGTAAGCCCCTTATGCAAAGCTTTGCTAATTAAAAATGCACTTCTGCTGCTGTGATGGGAATTTATCGACACAAAAGCTCGGTCGGAAATGCCATGTCCTGTTAGTGGTAATACTAAACAAATGTCTGTACTGTCTGTAGATTAATACACTTGTAAGGGAAACAGGTCAATTTAGCTCAAAGGGAATTATTTTTGATTTTATAGGGAATTTGAACAGAATCATTGTTTTACGGCTGATCAACTGAATCAGCCAGTGATTCATTGAACAAGCCGTATAACATCAACCATGCGATGGATATTAAAATCCAAAATGTATTAATCAACTAAATAACAAGATCAGCAGTTTAAGACATTAACTTGTGAGCACGAAACACAAGATATTTCTCTCTTCAATATAAATAAGATTTTATTGGATAAATCTAAGACAATAGAAACTAATCTAACACATAAATACACGCACTCACACAAGTTGCAGAAAAGAGAGAACGTGAGGAAAGAATGAGTTTAAGAGAAGGAAAATATGAAATCCCAAGTTTATAGCAATATGTGCAATTGCAGAGACCTGAACAACCATCAGTCAGTCAATTAACCCTTGCATTGGCAATCCTGACAATCCTTCCTGAGTTGGGATTATAATTAAGTGTTTTCTCATGTTAATGATGCAAGCTGTTCAAACTGTGGAACTGGTTGGTTAGGCTTACTTCAGACTGACTGGCGCTAGGATCTGGACAGATTTATGACGTTGCCTTGTTATCCTTGTCCTCTTTGTGGAATTTGGCTCTGATCAAATATTAAATTGTCTGATTTTCTCTGATACCCTACACCAGGGATCTTCAAATCTGGACCGCGAGATCCACTTTCCTGCAGAGTTCGGCTCTAACCCTAATCAAACACACCTGAGCATGCTAATCAATGTCTTTGGGATCATTAGAAAATCACAGGCAGGTAACTTTGATCAAGGTTGGAGATAAACCCTGCAGCGCATTGGACCTCCAGGGCAAGATCTGAGGAATGCTGCAGTGGCCAAAAGTTTGGAATAATACAGATTTTTGAAAGAAGTTTTTAAAAGACGTCTGTAATGCTCATTAGGGCTGCATTTATTTGATCAAAAATACATTAAAAACACTATAATTGTGAAATATTATTTTAATTTATAATAACAGTTTTCTATTTGAATGTGTTTTAAAATGAAATTTATTCTTGTGATGGAAAAGCTGAATTTTCAGCATCTTTACTCCAGTCTTTAGTGTCACAAAATCATAAAAAAATCCATAAAACATATAAAAATAAAAACTACAAAACAATTTCTAATTATTATATATATTATCGTCACATACATTGTCTTGCACACTTGCATAAAAATCATATTATAAATGACTATTAAGATATGTTCACAAGCGGTGTGTCGTCTTTATACAGTGGTATCAGAGAGGCGGTCACACTTAAACAGGTCTTAGACTTTCAGAACAGATCCTAACACAAACAGACTAGCTGTCCTCAAAAAGGCCACCTGTTTATTTTTAGTCTGATCTTTCAGTCTAGAGACACACAGAGAAAGCGGACATCTGTACGGCCCCATAATCTCTCTGCTGTTGTTGTTTTGGCTAATTAAAACCCCTTTACAGAAGCGGCACAATTAGCTGTAATGAGAGACAAACGGTGTGTGTGTGTGTGTGTGTGTTTATTCATGGTGGGCACAGTTAAATTACTGTAGTCTTACGCCTGCAGCAAAAACCACTTCACCTGCTGGATTCACTCGCTAAAGGGACACACAATTAATTGTAGCCGAAATGAAGTCCTAGACAAACAGATAAATAAACCAAACCTGGCCATAGTGAGAGAATGCGATGCAGCCGTTTTGCGATTTGATGATTTGATGAGTGATTTGTTTGCAGTGTTTTAGTGTCATATTTATACTGATTTGATTGTTCACTTTTCTAGTCTTGGTGTTTTAGCTAGACTGTCATATAGAGTGAATATGTATTAGCTTTTTATTTAATGGAATAGTTCACCCTGTCATCATTTATAACACATACAGTACATCTTTTTTTCTGTAAAACACAAAAGGAAAAGACTGGTTTCTGTACTTTTCCATGGATTATAATCGATCAAGGTTTAAAAATGACAAAAGAGTACCATGTAAGTTGCCCATATCACTCATGTACTATATTTCATGTCTCATTATAGCCGCATGAATACTTTCAAGTCACATGATAGCTGTATTTGAAGAACAGACTGAAACTGGAGTATTTATTAGTGTTAGCAATGCTGTAACCACATAATATCACGGGGAAATTGAGTAGCTTAAGAGTTGGCCATTACACAAATTTCAAAATGCAGTGAAAAATAAAAAATTTCATGAAATGTTCAGGTACGACTGGCACTGTTTTGTTGTATTTATTTATTTACTTTTACATGCTCATTTCATTTATTTTTACCTTTAGCTTACCTTTGCTGTCATCTAAAGTTTACTTAGTTAATGTATTATTAATTTAATGCTTTAATAACCCTGTTAAAAATAATCATTGGCAAATCTGGAAAGTCAACATTGATTTTTACTGTGCATTTATGATGTTGTGATGCCTAAATGATGCTTTTTAGACAAAATAGTATAATACATTATTTTCCAAATATCAAATGATTTTTTCACTTATTATGAGGTTGAATTAGAGGCTTCTCTTATTTTTGTTATTGTGTGATGTATTGCTGTAGTAAAAATTAAGAGTTTTCCTGATGGCTTTATGTATGTGGTATTAAACAGTGGTTTGAGTGATGAAGTGATTTTCCAAGCATATGTTCGAAGAAGTTAGTCAGCGCTCTTTGTTCCAGTTTGTGTTTTTTTTTTTTTTTTTTTTTGAGGACAGGTAGTTTTGTGTTCCAGTTGAGGCTGCGTGTGAAGACAGTGATTAATTTTCTCTCTTCCCCTGCTGCTCTAGATGATGAGAGCGGCTCACGGGTGTCATGGGGCCGCAGAGATGTGTGCTCCAGCTTTATATTCCGGTTGTAAGCGCAGTTCATTTCATCTGGCACAGCTAACGGTATGCTAAATGAGGGTTATGGCTGACTAGTTATGTAAGTAAATCTCTGCTGGAATGAAGTCAGCATATTCACATGTTTAAAAGCAACATGAAATCAAAACTGACTCAGGAATAAACTGCACTGATTAATTACCTGCATCAAGACCGAGAACATTTATAAAGAAAGTATTATTATTGTGAAGGATTAATGTTGCACTTTATTGTGAAAAGAAAAACAATGTCTTTATAATCTTCTCCAACTAATTCCTTATGGATAAAATCAAGTCTCAGCCAGCATTTTTATTTAATATTAGACATCAATCAGAAATGCATTACAGAAAATGGGTTGCGAATACCATTTCATGTTGACTTTTGGATGAATACATCTCCATTCCTTCAAATGCCTTTGTTTAGTGCCTGTTTTTTTAGGGGCACAATATATTTGTGATTTAATTTGTTAGTTAAATTGCACCGATCTCTTTGTTTATATGTTGTTTTGGTAAACAGATTTGCGTGTTTGTCTGGGTTAGAGCAAACAGGGCTGTTTGTCCATTCTGTGCCGATGTTTACAACAGTTTTATTTTGCACTCCGTCTGCCATTGCAACGCCCAGTTTCTTTCATTTTCATTTTCCCGTTCTCTTCCTCTAAATAAATAAATGTCGCTGGAGAAGCCCTTGTCTGGACCGCTTAAAGAGCAGTGCGATTCTGCGACTTTGACCTAAAAGCATCCCATAATTCCCAGTCCCCTGCACATTCCTGCCATGTGCAGTGAATAATGAACACAGGCAGACTAAATTTGGAGCCTGTGTTCTCTTTTTAGCAGCATGAGCTATTTCTGGACCGCTCACTCTCACGTGCCGCATGCGAGACCTGAATTATTAATGACGGGAGGGGTTCTGGAGGCAATGTGAGGTGAAGAAAATGCTCATTTCTGCAGTCCAGATCTTTCCCCTGTAAATGTGAGAATTGCAGTATAGTTCTTTTGATTTTTAATCATGCATTTTCTCTCTTCTGACGTCTCTCCACTCACAGATGTCCGCGCTCCGAGCAAATCTGTTAATCTCCATCAAAAGGCATAATTTGTATTAATTAGTACCATTACTGAGCAGCTGTTAAGACTATCATCAGTCCAATCGATTTATCTAAAGGTCACGTCTGCTGGTTTGGCGCTGTGTTTATGAAAGGCTCAGTAAAATGCTGTACAACTGAATGAAACATTGAGAAAGCAGAGCTGAAGTGATGTGAAGCCACCATATGTAAACACTTCACATGGAGATATGGAGGGATTGGTAAACAGGTAGATGGATACATGAACTGATAGATAAATAGACACAGATGCATTGATATATGAATAAAAAGACAGGTAGACAAATAGATAGGCACTTAGACGGATGGACAAATGGATAGATATGTGTATAAACAGGTAGACAAATAGATGGATAGTCAGGTAAAAGTAGACAGATGGACAAAATGGATTGACAAATAGATGTATAAACAGACAAACAGATGGATAGATAGGCAATTAAATGGATAGATAGATGGGAATATAGATAATTTGATGGATAGGCATGGACAAATGGATAGCTGCATAAGATCAGATACATATAGACAGATAGACAGATAGATAGATAGATAGATAGATAGATAGATAGATAGATAGATAGATAGATAGATAGATAGATAGATAGATAGATGAACAAAATTGATAGACAAAATAAATAGTCATATAGATGAATAGGCAGATTGATAGACAGCTGAAAAATTGAATAGATGCACAGACAGACAGACAGACAAAAGACAGTTAGTCGAATGTATAGGCAGATAGATGGATGGATAGACTGATAGTAGGCTGTTGACTGTTTTATTGTAGGTACTGTTGGAAGGTTGGTTCTTTCGGTTGATAAACAGACTTTTTCATGGAAGTTTCACTTCACATTGCATCACCTGGCATATGTCACCATGGCGATACCCATCACCATCATATGGCAGGGTGTGTAATGATGAGGGCAGCCATTAGCCGCAGACCTGTGTGCTGTGGAATGAAAGCTTTTCACCGGCTGCAGGCACCACTCCACTATACAGGTGCTGATTTCTCCAAGGAGAGAAGTGTTTGGGAAGAAAATGAGCTGGCCAGAGGCTCCTTTAAATACAGATAAGGGTCTATTTTTGGAACTTTAAAGTACAATATCATTTATATATATATATGTGTGTATTTTTTTTTTTTTTTTTTTTTTTCTGGTAAAAGTATGCGGGACAAATTATATCCGTAGAAATATAATGGGTCTATCATATTTTCAGAAAAATGAACCATTGACTGCTCTGGCCCCTAGGGTCGTCTGAATGTAAATAATTTGGAGCATAGTTAGTTAATGTAGCATTTCAATCCATTTCTGTAGGAAAAGTAATGGAAATGGCTCTATTTTTGGTTGGATCAGGTGTTATACGAGGTCATTTCCCCAGTAAATGAATTTCTGGGGTTTGGACAGGAGCTCACCCGCTCCGGGACTCAGGGTTAAGTGACTCCACTCATAGACTCACCTCTGGGGAACTGAACTCACTGCACTATCATGTCAAATCTATTTCCTGAGCTTTGCGCTGCTGAGTATTTAAATCAGCCGTCTGCTACTTTCCAGCAGTTTTAACACACGGTACACTAGAGCTTTCAGTGTGATCTCGATGAGTCTGGGTCTTTTGGTTGGTGTCAAAGTGGTTTTCATGAAGGAACCACACCCGGGTCCTCTTGTTTCAGTTGTTTGTTCAAAACCTTAAGTTTGAGTTTTCCCTGCTTTTCATTGATGACACAAATATGCACAGAAAATGCGCTTTAGGCAGTACCATTAATGGTATAGCTTTGTATCTTATCTCACCTTGAAGGGTGTGTATTACCAGCAGCCAATCAAACTTCAGCTTATAATGTCAAATCTGAATGGCCGATCATTCCGAAAAATGGCAGATACTTGGAAGGCATCTCAATTAAGCTGTGTATTAAATTTGGTGAGAATCGATCACAAGGTGGGGCTACAACGTGGTTTTAGCCTATACATCTTATGTCTATAAAGCTGATGGTGATATTTGTTGTTTTTAGGTTGTGTAACCAAAATCTAACATTAAATCAATGTCAAATTGGCATCAAATACTGACGTCCACCCGGTTTTCATTCTTAACCAAAATGCAACATCTGTCCGATGTCATGTCCAGCGTCAACCTGATGTTATATTGAAATCCTGTGCCTGCTGGATGCGATTCCATTTCTGTGTGTAAACGTTTCCACCACCTACTTTTAGAACTTGTCCTATGTTGTTTGTCAGATTTGCACAAAATTGGGTATCCAACAAACCAAAGTATCTTAAGCTCCAGTGCACAGTTTAAGCCCCCCCCCCCATGTGAACAGAGACCTGCAACGACCTTGATACAGTGCTTTCAACTCATTTTAGTTCTCTAATGTGATGTATATCTGAAGGAAACTTGAATTTAATACAGTATATTATAAAAATGGTCTCAGTATAAACAAGTCAGCTGTAACTTGAAACCAATTTTGTAGGTAATGGAATTTGGTTTAATGATCAGACAAACACTATTTGGTTTTCTTTAGAATAACATGCACAGATGAATCATTCACAACACCAGGAACAAGTGTGTTAAGAATATATTTCATGTTGACTTTAAATTCACTCTAGAAATGAGATCAGGCTAGTAGTGGATGAATCAGGCTATGAATCACTCAACAAGTTTTTAACTGTTAAAAAGAAGAAATCCTATGCAACTAAACCGTAGTAGTAACCAGTTAACTGAAGATCTAGCAAATCAGACACCTATTTGCCCGCATTGATTCTTCCCATCAGTATTCTGTTTCTACCTCCTCCTTTTTGTCTAAACTAAGTATTTAAAGTGCAAGCGTTCACCTCTGAGTCTGTGAAGCGGCATCAAACGTGCTCCTCACCCTCTCTGCTTTGATGTGTCATTTTTATGTTCTTAATCATCGCAGACATTGTCATCAGTATTTTGTCCCTTTCTCTGCAACTTCCTGCTTCTGATCAATTAGAGAGAGAGAGACCTTTAATGTTGTGATGTAATTCACTTAATCAAAACTGATTAAGGTCAAAAAGCGAAGCTTAAACTGTCTGGAGACAGAATAATGAAAGGACTCGATGTACTCTGCTTTCATCCCTTTTTGTCTGCTGTTTGCTTTCTTGTAGTCTTGTAATTTCATCTTCCTCCCCTTCTACGTCAGTATGTTTCCACAGATAATAACTGCACTCACTGTCAGTTTCGACAGCAGCTAAATTTATGGTACGTTTAGAAAATGTAGCCAAAAAAGTCTCTTTTGTCAGTGTTAATAGCTATCTTTACCTGCATTTTAAGGTGTTATAGGTGCACTTCCGGCTCAAAGGATGTTTTAACAAGTGCGTGAGCAGCATTGTGATGCTGTCTTCTAAAATATATTCTTTTAGTGCATCATTTGCAGACAAGGCAATCCCAAAATACACTGCCACAAGGTCAGTAAAAAAGAGATACCAATCAAATACTGAACCGAGTTTAAAATCGTAAATATAAATTTTAAAACCAACCATTTTAACTAATATCTGAAGTAGTATGTATTGGTATGCATATTATACAAATTAAATTGCAGTTCTATAAACAGAAAGTCTTAAATTAACATTTTGTTATATATAAACTATGTAATTTGCAGAATATACATAAAATATATAGCGTACAAAATTTCAAATAAGAAAAGTTAAGTAATTTATTTACATTTTATTTTATATTTTTAACTAATTATTAAAAAAGATTATTATTACTACTATTTTTTTTTTTTGACGTTTTACATTGAATTCAGTACATACTTATGCTATCAGATGTGTCACTGGTTTCTATTTTATCAGCAGAATATACATAAAAATGCATAGCATACAAAATTAAATAAAAGCTTGATTTAATACAGAAGTACAGAATATTTGCAGAATATGCATAAAAATACATAGCATACAAAATTTTAAGAAAGGGAGGGTGGGGAACATTTTAAATAATTTTTTTTACATTGTTTTAAAGTTTTAATTTATATATTTATTTATTTATTTATAAAGTCTATTTTTAGAATTTTTTAATTGGATTCAGCACTGGCTCTGCTGTCAGATGTGTTATTTATTTATTTATTTATCAGACCGTGCTGAGTAGCTCTACCCACAGTGAAATCCCATTGGTCTAAAACCCATCAAATAAACATATTGGCTGACTGGCTATGATATTTGTTGCTTCTCACATTTTGCTCTCAGAGAGGGCATAAAAGTGCCTGTCACATCATGTCTGATTTGGACACCTCAACAAACCCTGGGTTAGAAATTAGGTTTCGTTATTCAGGACTAGACGTTACTTGTTGTGCCAGTGTGCACCTGCTAAAATCCTGATAGCATTAGAGCCTCTGATATTCATTCTGATAGGCGCCCAAATGAGTTTCACCTCTCATTAGCTGTTTGACATGATCTGTTTGTGCTTTCCTACAGGGGATGGCTTGAGCTTTCTTCTTCAATGCAGCCCAGTTATTATTAGGCAGTTATTAATAGTCGTTCAGGCTTTTCTAAAGCATGGCTCATCCAATCAAAATGTTATAGTCTGAATTATTAATTTTATAAAAAGTGTTTAACTTAGGGCCTTAGGGTACTCATTTGTGTTCACTTTTACTCTGCACTTTAACTTTGAAATTATAATTTAATAATGACAACATTACTTAAAAGTTGTAAACCCAAAGCCACTCGTGCGGTTAAAGTCATTTCACTTTCCTTTAAATTACATGCTGGATCCATGCAGTGGTTATGTAAGTATCTAACCATATGCAGCTCTTCTAATGAAGAATGTTTTCATTAGCTTCTGTAATCAATTGTTGACAGTGATCAGCTCAGATCCACCAGTTTCTTATTGACTTCTAGTGTTGTTTATTCCAGGCTGAGGTCAGATGAGTTAGTAAGCGCTGATAATTGTGGCCATCAGCTGCTGACTTGTGACAGTAAAGCTGTGATTGGGAGGTTGATTAGATACATGATCGGATGTGTTGTGTTAATGACTGGACCATGATTGGACACACTAGGTCATCAACTCTGATGGCTCGACATGATAAAAATGGTGTGCATGTGTGTAAGCGTGTACTTTGTATGTGTATGGAGAGCAGCATACTATCTGCAACCCATTTAATTCTGAATCATGGATAGGACTTGGATATTAAGTACCTGTGCTGGGCTTTGCCTTATTTTATTTTATTTTATTTTATTTTATTTTATTTTATTTTATTTTATTTTATTTTATTTTATTTTATTTTATTTTATATTTATTTATTTATTTATTTATTTATTTATTTATTTATTTATTGTTTGGTTTTGGTTTTATCTAGATTGTTTTTTTTTTTTACATTTAATTTAAATGATTTTTTTGTTTGTTTGTTTTGTTTTGTTTGTGAGTAAAATAAAAGTAGGATGAGATCTGAATTTAGTACAAGTGCTGGACATTAACTTATTCTCCTCAACTTTCAAACTTCCCGTTTGTTTGTTTGTTTGTTTGTTTGTTTGTTTAATAAATTAATTTATTTAATTTTTGTTTTATTTTATTTTTAGTAAATAAAAGAAAAGTAGGATGGGACTTGATTCTATCTTCACTATATTCAGTATATTTACAATAAGACAAAAATGTGTTAGAAAGTGTAACACTTATGCGGTAAGGTTCATTTAATGCACATATTTAAAGGACTAGCTAACATGAAATATGTATACTTACATTTGCCTCCAGTTATATAAGGCATTTTTGTCCTGTATGCGTGTAAACGCAAGGATAGCAAAGGGCAGCCGCTTTCTAGCTGTAAAGCCCACAGCATTTCAAATAAAGTGGATTCATGTGCTGTTGAGAGAAGACCTGCAATTAAAGACAAATCCAGACCTGCAATCAGTGCATCCTGTGCCTCGCTTATGACTCATACCATTTAATGAAGGAAATAAACAAGTGTGTGAGAGTGTGTCTATATATTTATATTTTACAGTGTGGGTCATATAGACTGATTTTATGATGCTTTTTGGTGTGTTTGTCCTTTTCAGATTCTTCAAATATTGTCCTTTTTTGTTACATTTCTTAAGCTTCATAGGCAGAATTTATTGATTATGATCTGCAGTTCCTCAGTTGTTTTCTAGATCTATAACCCTGCAGTCTTCAGTAAGTCGAGCTGTGTTGTGAAGGACGCATCCTGGTGGGAACGAGCTAATTGTTTGGCTGTATTTTGCCATAGCTCTCTGTGGTAACATGAGGTGTGCTCTGAGACAGCAGCATATGATGGATAATGCTGTTGTTGTTTTGACTTTTAACATCCAAGGACAGCAAATCCATTTAGGGACTTTATATTTTTAACTTGTCGGAACGATAGCATAATTTTATGATTTGTCATTCTCTACTGCTCGTAAACTGATGTTACGGTTCATATCATGTCAGAAGCGTTTGGTTATTTATATGAACCTATTAAATGTGTTTTCTAGTGTCTCTGCTTAGGACCACAGTGGCATGAGATGGGTTTATGATTTCATTTTAAGTATGTTTGTTTACAGAGTTTCTCTCCATATTTATTTTATTTTATTTTAGCATGTTTCGTATTTATTGTAATTTATTTTTAGCATGTTTTTATTTATTTTTATTTTGCTTTTTTGTTGTGCATTTTCTCTTTCTTATTTTAGATTTTCTCTTATTTTATTTTAGACTTTCTTATTGTTTTTGAGCATTTACTTAGTTTTGTATTTTATTTGAATTTTCTCACTAAATTTCGTTATTTTATCTTATTTAGTTTAGTTTAGTTTAGTTTAGTTTAGTTTTGTTTTGTTTTGTTTTTTGTTTGTTTTTGTTTTGTTTTGCTTTTCTTTACTTTTCTTTTCTTCTTTTCTCTTCTTTTTGGTTTCATTGTTTTTTGTTTTTTTTTTTTTTTTTTTTTTTTGCATTTTCTCCCCAGAAACAGCACTTGCAATATAACCATCATGGTGGGTCAAATTGGTGAATATTCAAATATGGGTGGACATATGTTAATGAACTCAAAGTGACTTCTGAATGAGCTGCTTTTATTATTTAGTTTGAGTAAATGTTCTGGACAGACTCTGTTTGGGTGGCAGAAAAACTGTCTGTGATGTGTGTCCTCATTACATGTCCAATCCTGACAGCTTCACTCAGTTCAACTTCTGCTTCACCATGTTCGTCACCCATAGAAAGTCTGAAAACTTTGTCTCAGAGAACTTTCCATTGAGGGGAGAAAAAAAAACAATCTCTGCGGGAAAGGGATATTTTTCTGAAGCAGGTGGGCATGGAAACCAGTCATTGATAAAATGGCTAAAATGTTATTTTGTTTCTTTGGGTTGGACATTTTTAAATGTAATAACTCTCATGTCATCTGAACTGGTGTTTGAAGGGTATTTACTCTTTTTTCAGGTAAAAATAGTACAAAGTTTTTTAGTTTTGGTACTGTGTGTAAGTATGGGAGTCTGTATTTTCTCAGTCAAGACATTTTGAACATTTATCACTGTGCACCTATGGAGTCTTTGTGTTAAAGGTGTACTGGGTGTACTGACATCCTTCAGTATACAGAGCCTTAGTTTAGACAAGTATGTGGCGCTGATAAACGTCTGTATAGGGACCCATAATGTTTACATCAATTATCTGTGCCATTATGTGTTATTATTCAGGGAGATATATAAACACATCAACAGTTTAACTAACTTAATTTTCTTCATACTGTTGCTCTACCATATAATATCTTGTATAATTTGCATTCATGTATGAGTTGGCTGTTAAATAGACACTGCAGCTAAAAATTCCCCAGCTAAATTTTTTCTAGTTTTTATTTATTTTTATCTATTTTTTAATTTTGGTAGATTTTAATTTGTAGGATTTTCCAAGTAATTGTGTGTTTTTGAGATTTGAATGGACATTTCCTTCAACCCTAAAACACAACACATTCAACTCAAAATGTCAGAATTTAAAAATGTCTAAATTGTTAAAAAAAAAAGAAAAAATTGTCAGAAATCAATATCACAAATTCCTTTATTTTCACATGGTACATTGGACTTTTCTTAGAGTCATTTCTAGGTTTTCATTTTTTTATGTTTTTTAGACAATTTTTAGATCGTAATGTGTAAGATTTTAAGTATTTTGGGGGGGGGGGGTATTTTTAGGTTTTACATGCAAATAGAAGGATTATTTTCTAGGTTTTTGAGACAAATAGTAGATTTCAATTTTCAGAATTTTTCCACAAAATTTCTAGGTTTAATTGTTTAGTGTTTTCAAATAATTGGTAGATTTTAATGTTGTAGGCCTGTCAAGTAATTTGTGGGGTTTTATTATTTTTTTTTTTTAAATAATTATTACATTTTTATTCTTTGTTTTATTGGGTAATTGTTTTTAGTTTTTAAGTAATTTGTAATTTTTTAGAAAATTCTTAGACTGTAATGTGTAGGCTTGTATATTTTCAGGTTAATATTTTAACTTGTACGCTTTCGAAAAATTTCAATTTCAATTATTATTATTTTTTTTAATTTACAGATATTGCTTTCTCATCATTTTGAGGTTTAATTATTTTGTTTCCATGTCATTTGTATGTTTTGTTTTTAGATTTTATGCAATTTGTCCATTTAGTTTTTATAGGTTTTCATGTATTATGTAATTTCTAAGTTTTCATTTGTACGTTTTTTCAGGTAACGTGGGGGTTTTAATTAGTAATTTTCAGGTAGACAGGTAGAGCTACACTGGGAGATAATGTAATGTGTATAAACATTTTTAGTTTATTGAACCGCCACTTTTATTGGAAGAGATCTAACCAACCCCAGTTTGCTTTTTAATGTAAAATCGTGTTTCCTTGCAGCTTGCTAAGTGTCTCAAACAAAACTCTTGAGAATGATTCAAAGACTCAGTGCCATCAACCTCACAAACATTAGCAAACCCAACAACTGTTGTACATCCCCCAATGAGCAGAATGTAGCAGTTTTACGTGATGTTAAGTGCTTGCGTTCCTGTACATCTCAATCCTATCTTTCTCTAACTGTGTAATCAGTGCAAACTGTTTACCTCATTAAAGCACCCGCACACAGAGATGGTGACCAAGGACAAAAGTGATTAGATTGTTTAAATGGATTGTGTTTGCGTCTGTGTGTGTTGTTTATTCATGGGTCCTGTAGCTTTTTTTCCCCCTGCACATTAAGTGTTCAGAATAGCACATACAGTGTCTCATTTACATAATTAGGCTAAGACAACGGCGAGATTGAGGAGAACGCTGGAGGAGAGCGTGTCCCGCGATGGAGATTTTCCAAAGTAATTTTAAGTTGATTGTTTTTGCAATTTAAAATAAAGCACTGCTGTTTTCTTCCACCACCTTTCGCATCATCGGAAAAAAAGTGGCGTCCTCTTTACCCTCCGAGGTGTGCTTCGCATTCCAATGCCATAATTACATACATTAGCATGTGTGTATGCATACATGCATGTTAAACAACTCCTCCAAGTATGAAAACGGCATGTCGCAGATGCTTAATAATTTGTTCCCACAATAGTCAAATACAGTATTTTCCCCCACTAGCTCGTGTCTTCCTCACAGATGCTGTCTGACTGATAAGAGCGGTCATTTTGTGCGTCTGTGTTTGTCTTTCCATTCACTCAACTTGTGTTGTTGCAGAAACTCCTGCCTCCATCCCTCGTACCCCTTCAGGCCAATTAGTGTCCGTCTTTTACTGAACTAACAAATATTTACAGGCCGGCTTTGTGCGGCTCACAGCTTGAATGATTCAAAGCTGTGAGGATAGAGCATTTTATGACAGGTATGAATGGTTTTTTGTGTCGTTTGGTCATTCATACGGAGTCATTGGGTTTGTTTTGCATGTGAAAGTCTGGTATATTGTGCATGGCTCTAAGCTTTTATAGAAGCTCACAGCTGTCTGTATGAAGCTCCTCGAGGGGGTTTGGAAGGCAGTACATGCCCTTTCAGAGGTTTGCAGTTTGGTATTTTCTTAATGGAATGTTACAGTCTGTTAACTTCAGGGTCTCAAGCAGCGTTAGCTAAAGGTGTCCTTGTTAATAAACTCATGGTATACTCGTAGGCTATTATCATAAGAGTTTATTTAATATTATACAGATATATATATAGTATATAGCCGTTTTTAGATTTAACCATAGTTTTTAATTTAATATAATAATATAAATATATATCATTAATTTATCATATATATAGCTGAAACATTTGTGTCCTTGTCCTATTGGTGATATATGTATAATAAAAAGAAAAGAGGAGACTGTATCATGTGAGTGGATCTTGGTTTTGTATTTTAAGTGATTTAATGGATTGACGCACCCAAACGAAAGATCAAGTGATGGAAGAGCGCTGTGCAAATGGCTTTGTGGAACTATAAAAACATATGTAGGGTACAACGGGGCTAATGGCGCCCTGGGGTAAAAGGCGCCTTTGATATTATTTTCATCTAAACCACTAGATGGCACAAAAATGTGGCATAGCACTTTCCAAAACATTCCCTTTTCAAGACGCAATTGCGCGCAGTAGCGCAAAGTTGATTCTGTGCTTACTTGATCTAATATTTGATGTTTTTTTAAATGTTGTAGATTTAAAATAGATTTTAAGATAGATTTAAACATAATTTTAGATGGAGTATTTGTATCAATACCATGTGCCTTTTACCCCGTCTGTGTGATAAAAGGCCCCCTTGCCACTTCACCCATTTTTAAGATTTTTAAACAAAATAAATAACTTTATTTTCACTAGAAATATGTTGCTTCATTAATGTTCAATACAACTGTATATATTTTTTCTGCAATTATACATTTTAGGCACAGTGAATAGCACATTTTTTTTCTTAAGGTGTGCCTTTAGCCCCGTTTACATAATTAATTACATCAGTATTTTTAGTACATTTCATTATTGTATAGTTTACAATATTTTTTAATTGTATTTTTAATTCATTGTATACATTATACCCTACATAGGACAAGCAGTTTTGATACATTATCCATTTTTCTGGTATATAAAAGTTATATATATAAAATTACATTATTATTTTCAGTGTATTTCATTATTGTCTGATTTACCATATTCTTTTTGTATATTTTAATTGTGTTTAGATGGGGTTTCTAACTGCAGAGATGAGACTTGCTGATATGTGAAGTTATTGCAATCATGAAAGTCTTCAGGAGCCGTTTCCCCCGAATCTTCTTGACCTATACTTACACAGTTAAATTTAAACTCCACAGCAGGTCAAACCAGGAATCAAATCAAATTATAATCCCTAGCGAATAATCAGGGAAGGCCACTCGGAAAGACAGTCGGCGTAACTGCTGATTGTGTTTGTGTGCGTGTGGGGTCGTTTTAAAGGTTTTGCCGGCAGCGCTTTGACTCTGCTCTGATCCTAGGTTGTGTAAAATGCCGCGAAATTGAAACTCCTAATTTGTGCCTGATAAAGAAGGATTTACCGCTAATAGATGGTTGGTGCAGCATTTAACAAAAGTGGTGATTTTACCCCTTTAGCAAGACCCCAGATTAAGAAGTCTCGTCAGGTAGCTATTGCCCTCTGATCCTGGCGGATAAAATGGTATAACATTTTTTATGGTTCTCATCAAAGATATGTTTTGTTCTTTGAAACTAGTTTTTTGTCTCTTTCAGATGGATTCAACCAAGATTTAAAAGCTTGTCGACCAATTTCCCATAGTTGCTGTGTGTTTATTTCCTCCTTCAAAACCTATTTAACAGACACTTTACATTTTCTCAGTGTGGATATTGGATATCGGCATTTTTCAGGAGTTGTGGCTCTGCGTTGTTGCGCATACATTTACAGCCGAAGGTGTTGGCGTAATTGAGCAGGTTTACAAGTCGGCGTTAGTGGTCGATGCTGCCGTCATACCTGCATCCACCCACATCAAATGCTTAATCAATTCTTCACCGGCAAACAGGATTATGAACAGAAGCCTTTGTGTGCTAGAGCTCCCGATGGAGACCCAGCTCTCGGCACCTAGATCCAATTGAGCTCCGTTCAACCTGTAGATCATTGATTGGCCCGATCTTGTTCTGTCGAAGACTTTTGTCCTTGTGGCAGATCCAGTCAGCCTTTCTGTTTGTTTCCAGCAGATTTATCTTACTAGTTAATTCTAGTCACCATTATATGATACAGATTGTTTCACAGTTGCTTCCCAGTCATAACAAAATCAATGCAAACAGCTCTAGTGACATATTAGTTGTTTGACTGGTGCTTATGGGCCCCTCAGGTCTTGGCATGTTTTTTGAACCAATCACCAGATGCAATGTGTTGGTAATCACTCTTAATATTCATAATCTTCACAGTCATGCTTTATAAATGTTGTGTGTGCAATAAGTGTCCTTTAATGCAGCATTCTGTATCATTGTGGTATTGAAATATTATATGTATTTTCATATCAATGTATTTGCATGACAACATCGCCCTCTTTTACAACTTTTTACAAGAATCTTGTGCCACTATAAATAGTGGTCATCATGCACACAATTTGATTTATGATTCTTTATTAAATGATACAAAATAAAAACATGAAATATGACATTTTGATTAAACACTTACATTTTATGTTTGTTAAATTAGCAGATGCTTTAATCCAAAGCACCTTAACAAATGAGGAATACAACAAGTAATCATCATAATGTTAAAAAAAAAACCATTATTTTAAAAAACATGCTGAAAACACAAATGTAACTTAAAAGACAATCATATGCATCTGTACTGGAAGTATTTTTGACATGTGGACTTTGTTTTACAGTGGAAAATTTGTCAGCAGTTATAAAGAAAATGAATATGCAATACATTAATTATTTATTGATCATTAAAACCAACAATTGGTGCATTGAGTTTCTTTGTCAAAATAATGCACTGGAATGCATTTTTTACATTTTGTAGTTTTATGCAATTTTATATCCCTACTAACAGATGTCCTGACATTCACTATGCAGGTCCACTGTAGAGATCTTAACACAGTTTTCCCATCCATGTAGGTTTTTTAGCTTATTTCTATGCTATCTGTGCATCTGATCTCATTTAACCCCACAGCAAAAGGAGAAAGTTAGAGAAAGACTGTGGCATTTACGAGTCTGTAATTAAATTTCACTTCTGTGGTTCCGCCCTCCAACACGTCGGTGTATTGCTGACAGAACGCAAACTCAGTACTACTGCAGCCTTCCCCGCTGCTACAGACACTGACAGCACACTCATTACAGCCTGATTCCTACATTTAATAACAATCATTTGTGCAAACAATTACCTAAAGCTTAGAGTTAAGAAGACACAGTGCTGTTCTCTAAGAGTAGTAAACTGCGCTTCAAAATATTTCATCTCCAAACACTTTTAAAGAAGTCGCCCCATTTTTAGAAATGTGTGTTTCTCCCCCAGTTTGGTTTATGTAGATATACATAGTGGCATTTTAGCCCAAGATTTTTAGATTTCAGTTGATTTATGCTGTAATTTATAATCAAAACATGCCTTTTTCTCAGAAAATGCCTTGTAATGACGCAGCCTTGATTCCCGCTCAGACTGATAATATCAGTCATAATGATGAACAGAATAAAGAGTAGTAAAAGCCTGAAGAGCTGTTGTCTATCTATTTTGAAGATCATAATTGCCATTTTAAGCAGATTTTTGGTTTGTTGAAAAATATTAGCTTGAGAAAGTGAATGAACCAAGAAGAGAGCGCAACATTGTGACATTAAAGTCCATTTCAAACTGACACAAGCTACAGGTCTGAAACTTAACTAATTTTTCAGAATTACCATTTTAATTTAAGTGTGCCATTTTGATATGTCTTAATGAAATTTTTAATTCATATCTGTCCATGTAAAATGACAACTGTTGGACCATGCAGGAGCCACCACTTTTAAAAAAAAGTTGCCCCATTTTTAGAAATAATTCGGAGCCTGGTGTGTTTGATTTGTGTAGGCATATATGGCAGCATTTTATTTGCATCCACCCAAGATTTTTAGACTTCAATTGATTTACATTAAATTTTCCTCCAAAAATGCTTTTAAGGACTGTAGTTTTCAAGACGCAACCTGTATTCACGCTCAAAGTGAATGAACCAAGAAGAAAATGTTACAATTTAGTCCATTTCAGGGCAACACAGACAAACTACAGGTCTGAAATGTACCTAAAGTTAAGCAATAGTCATTATATTTAAGTGTGCCATTTTGCTTTGTCGCAATTAAATTTTTAAATGACAGTGTCAAATGACAACTGTAGGACCAAGCAGAAGCCTCTCTGCCAAGTGGTCATGTTGGCAATGTGTTGGCAAGCAGTAAGTGGCAATTCATCCTTGGCTAGTGCTGATTTAATATCTGCCCAAGTGGTGGATTTCGCCAGTCTGGGTTAAGTGCAAACAATAGAAATTGGATAAAGCCTGTATTAAATATACTGACATTTAAATTTTTGTGCATTTGACAGATCCAATATGGCACTTGAGGTTACAGAAAATGGCCTGAAATTGTTAGCAACATATTTATTAATTTATTTAAAGTTATTTTTTGCCCAAATAGAATGGGTTATGTGCTGCTTGAACCCTGCACTGTCATTTATTCCCTCTTAAAAGATCTGCAGTGGCGTGTCATAGATCCCCAGAATCTTCAAAGGAGGACGATGAACAAATCATTTAGGGCAGTGGATCTAGATTAGATTAATCATTCGTAAGGCCAAATGAAATTTCCAGTAGACACGGACCTCCTGCGGAGAACATTTCACATCCACTCCAGACTTCCCTTTCTCTTTTTATGTGCTGCTTTGCTCATTTGTCAGCTCTGTAGAGCACTTTCATGGCGTAACCTTGCCAAGCGCCGTTTTCCCTCCGTCATTGATCAGCTCTGTAGGTTGTGTTCGTCAAAGCGGCCATATTTTCACAGCTGAACAGACACCGTAACCTGTGTTTATGATTCAGGCATAGCTGATTATTGATCAGTGTCTGTCAGGTTAGCTGAGCATTGAAAACCATTCTAAAATGAGCTTCGTACTGTTGGAGTCTCCTTGGGTTTTTCTAGTAATTTTTTGGTGTGTGGGCGAACAGGAAATATAATATATAGTACTACATTTTTTTGTAATTTTAGCTTGCAATGATAATAATAAAATTGTAAATTAAAATAAAATGAATTACTGTGCGTGTGTGTTGTGTATAGTGGCAAAAAGTGACGTGACATTCAAAAAAAAAAAAAAAAAAAGTTAATGTTTTGGAAATGTAAACTGATATTTCTAATCATTTTGGCCACCTGTGTGTGTGTGTGTGTGTGTGTGTGTATACATATATATGTATATATATATATATATATATAACATATATATATATATATATATATATATATATATATATATATATATATATATATATATATATATATATATATATATATATATATATATATATATATATATATATATATATATATATATATATATATATATATATATATATATATATGTGTGTGTGTGTGTGTGTGTGTGTGTGTGTGTGTGTGTGTGTGTGTATATATATAATTTTCCGTTTTTGTAGTTCCGTGTGTGTGTTCTCTGCTGTGTGTGTGCACTTTGGATGGGTGTATTATAAAACTTTAAATGCAGAGCACAAATTCTGAGTATGGGTCACCATACTTGGCTGTATGTCATGTCACTTTCATATGTTTATGTTAGATTTTTTTGTATTGTTCTGCTCAGTGAACCTTTGAATTGTTTGTTTGCAAAAGTTTGAGCCTGGAGCTTCTTTATCTTTCAATGCAGGGATGCGTTTTGCTGCCTCTATGAATTTGTTTGTCACTTTTGTTGATTGTGAATATCCAGCCATATCAGGCCAGAGCCAAGGGAAGAATGTGGCAGGATGGATCCAGTAGAGGAATTCTGCCATAAAAGAATAATTAAAGCTGGAAATGAACAGGAGTGATTCTGAGTCGAGATGAATTCAGTGTCGTCCAGAACAGGAAGTTCTGATTTGATCAGACTCTCTCTGGATAAAGCCAGAGGCTCTCAGCCAAGTTTGATGCCAGTCTCTTTATTTCATAGCCATTGTAAACGTGACAGTGCTGGAATATAATAGATTGAACAAATAAAAGGCTTCCATCCTCATCTGCTTGATCAGATGTAAGACTTGAGATTTGTGTGGATGTCATGTACCATGCTTCTTCATTTCAAAAAGTATTGCAGTTAAAACTTTTATTTCTTTTTTTGTAAAAATGTAAAAGATTTATACTTTTATTAATTTTTTATATTAAATGTATAATTTAAGATTTGTATTTATTTTTACATTTTAAAAATAACAATTCGAACTTAGTCTTTTAAGTCGTGTAAGCTTAGTCACTTAAGCTTAATTTTCTTTGTATCTTTGGTTTTTGATACAAATTCTAAAAAGTCTGATATGTTGAAGTATGTATGTGTATATATATACAGTATATATATATATATATATATATATATATATATATATATATATATATATATATATATATATATATATATATATATATATATATATATATATATATATTATTTTTCTTAATAAAGTTTACATTTTGTAATTTGTATATTTGTGACCCTGGACAACAAAACCAATCTTAAGTGTCAATTTTTCCAAATTGAGATTTATACATCATCTGAAAGCTGATATATAAGCTTTCCATTGATGTATGGTTTATTATGGATAGGACAATATTTGACCGAGATACAACTATTTGAAAATCTGAAATCTGAGGTTGCAAAAAAATCTAAATACTGAGAAAATCCCCTTTGAAGTTGTCCAAATGAATCCTTAACAATGCATATTACTAATCAAAAATTAAGTTTTCATATATTTACGGTAAGAAATTTACAAAATGTCTTCATGGAACATGATCTTTACTTAATATCCTAATGATTTTTGCCATAAAAGAAAAATCGATAACAATACATCGATAGCAAACATTACAATGACATCATCAGTGATGGTAAGATTTCTGAATGTCGAAGTGACCTGCATTAAAAAAAGTGCCAACTGAAAGATTTTATTCTGACCTGTTCACATCCTTAGACTCAGATAAGAGCTTTTTTACTAGTTGAAACTCATAATTACGGTAATTCAGTGGGGATTTTCAAACTTTAATGTCAAATTTAAGTGCTACAGACATCTGTTAAGCAGTCGGAGCTGAATTAATTGGAGAATTTTGTGAAGACGAAGAAAAAGAAGTCTGAGGGATTTGAAGTCTGAGTGCCACTTTGAAGCATTGTAATTAATTGATCTTATATAACCATTCAGAGTCTACCACACGTTTTAGGTGCTCGATGATTCAGCCGTGACAGTGAGAGATATCCCTCTTGTTCTTTCAGCGTTGATTAATAGTGGCGCGTCGACCGGCCTGAACTGCGTTTGAAGGACGTTGCTCTCCTCTATAGCTTTGCAATTCAGAACGAGCAGATTGAAAAGGGTCTTTTGTGTCCCTCAGACCTGATTCCCACTAGTGCTTCTTTCAGCGTTGAGTAGTGCACTTGAGAACATGTGCCCTGATCTTGAAGAAGACAAGACGGATGTTTCCTTTAGCCTTGTGAAATAAAACTCTCGAGCAGGTACGGCTCTAGTGTGATTGTAGTGGCCTGAAAGCACCAGACACCTTCATGTTTGCCAGCCGAGAGTCAGCGCTAATGTGGAGGAAATGAGATGAGAAGATAAACTCTTGCTGAGGTCGCCCGCCTGCTGATTCTGTGCTTTTATATAGATTTCCAAGTAAAATTCATGCTGTTACATGACAGCACTCCACCTTAGTATAACTCAGCTTAATAATTCATCTAAATGACCACATGGTTAAACATTTACAGGAGGGCTGTTAATAGATGGCTGACATTTATGTTCTAGAATCTAAGAAAGCTTAGGACCAAGTTTATCCAGACCTTTAGGTAGAAACCCTTCTGATCTGGTTAGTAAGAGTTGGTTCGAAACCATTTGCATGCATATCATGACCAATGTACCAGAGGAAATCCAGAGGATTTGTGCTGTTTCAGAGTGCAAACTATATGATGATTTTAAGAATGTCTACTTATATTATTAATAATAACAATGATATATAATAGATAATGATACGAATATACCGTCTAGTACTGATGCAAAGTGGCCTGCTGTTGCTATGTTAACCGCCTCAAATGGGCGCAGCTTCTGTTTGCGAGCTTTCCTAGTGAAAAATATGAACTTGTCGTCTAACTTTTAGTCATAGAGAAATGTTGTTTGTTTAGGTTAAAGTGTTTTGATGGTCGAGTCTTAAACAGCAGCTCAGATTCCTGTAATACACAGAACTCCTGCAAACTCCAGGAATCAGTCTGCGCACCTGGCTTTGCCGAGTCAGACGGTTTTCCGGCCTTCATGCTTTCCAGCACTTTTACTGCGTCTGCTCGGTGCCACAGACGGAGCTGGTTGCCATGACAACCTGTTCCCTTTTTGTGTGTGTGCTGTGACAATGTGGTCACCCCCGAAACCACTCTAGAGCAACAGCCACCACAACAATGCTGACGTGGTGAACCTGAGAGAGAGATCAGCAGAATGTGAAGTGCATAACCACCTAGCAACACACGAGTAAACACTACTCCCATTTCTTCAGAGAATGTCATAATGAAGTTTTTGTATGGAGTTTGCATTTCTTTGCATGTCTGATTGCCCTTTTTCTCTATGTCTTTGTTCTGTTCATCATTATGGAGGAATATATCCACCCGTCCACAGCTGATCTACCTATCATTTTCACATCCCCTAGCAACAGCTCTTTATAATACTAAATATAACACTTGGTAAGGTGTCGCAGCAGAGCCGTGTGTGTACATGCATATGGAGCAGCTGTATGTTGCAGCGTATTGTTTCCATACAGATCCAGCTGTATCCATGGGCTTTTGTGTGCTGTAGCTCTCACTGAAATATGACATTACAATAATTGTGCTTTCTGATGCCAGTCGTCTTGACAAAGAATAGTCCAGATCAAATTTCAGCATAAAATCAAAAGAAAGAGTATTACGAATATTAAACTGGCCCTGTTTTATGGCACTCTTTTCATGACAATTAAGCATATTTTTCACCTAAATGAACATTACTGTAATGCACCCTGAAATGTATGTAAAAAAAATGCTTGTTTTTGTAATTTTAAATTTTTGTCAATTTTGATTCTCATTAGACTTTCATGAGCACAATCCAATGATTTTAATTAAGAAATTAATTTTTAAAATGCTGCCATGCATAAATGTTTGTTTGTTTATTTATATTTATCTAATCTATTTCATTTTATTTACTTATTTATTATATTTTGCCTTACAGTAATGAGAATGAGAGTGAATGTTAAAAGGTTAACATTAGGTTAACAAAAGGTAAAAGGTTAAAAAGAACAGCATTTATTCAAAATAGAAATCTTTTGTAACAATAGGCTTATACACTAACATTTTACCGTTTGGTGTAGCTGCTGTTCTTTTGAAACTTAATAAAAATATATAAAAATAGAAAAACGTTATTTTAAATTGCAATAACATTTCACAATATTGCTGTTTTTTCTGTATTTTTTAATCAAATAAATGAAGCCTTGATGAGGGTAAGAGAATTGTTAAAAAAATATATATATATAAAAACTTACTAATCCACAGTAACCTAAACCTTTATTTATTTAACAAAAACAACATTTTTTTTTCATAATCCAGTTCAGTCAACTCAAAGTTGCGCCCTATTTTCAGCTAAATATTGTTTCATACATCACATTATTTGGATGGCTAAGTGACGATGTGTTTTGTGGCATTTAAAAACAAAGCATTAAATGAAACAGGAGTTATTGGAACGAATCTTGATTGAACAGCTTGTGTTTAGTCGGTGCCGGTGGCATTGTTCTGTTCCAAAAACGCTTTCTGTTTTTGGTGAAATGCTATTTTGGGACTTGAAATAACATTTGGGTTTGCAGAGTGGAAAACTTTATTTCACCAAGTCTTACATCAGTCAGGAAGGGACCATGCGAAGCAAAACATTTGGGCTCGGTTTATAACAAAAGCTTGACATTTGCCTTCTCGGTTTTTGATAGCGACTGTTAAATCATCTTTACCCAAACAGACAGCTGTACCTGCCGAGACATCTACAGCTGTCCTGTCAATGAGAGATTATTGAGCTGCTGTAGTCCTGCGGGGCAGGCTGTCTGTCTGTGTGTCACTGACAGAGGCCCACAGGGACCGCATCTCCCAGCATGCCGCTCTCCGGGGACGGGGCTCGTGTGACAGCTCGAAGAGACACAGAGAACTCCTCATCGTGATAGATAGCGACAGCTGAGAGCAGCTTTCTTCACTATCAGTAGCACAAAACCTAGATTATTTCCTCTTTCCTCTTTGTTTTTAGTGAGCGTTCATTCATGATCTGCTCTGAGATCAGTGCTGGTGCATCATGGGTTGCCACTGTTGACTCTCTGAGAGTTTATGATCAACTGAAACAGTCTAGTAGATGTTTTTGTAGGTTTCGTGTAATTGTAAAGGCTTTGTTCATCCAAGATTTGTCATCATTTACATTTAAACCTGTGTGATTTTCTCTTCTGTGGAAATAAAAGGACATCTGTTCTTTTTCTTACAATAATAGTGAATGTGGACTCAAGTCGTTGAGCTGCAAAAATGTTAAAAATAGTCCAAATTACAATAAGTTTTATTTCTAAGGTTTTTGAAATTATAATAATTATAACAAAAATACTTACATTGTCAAATATGTATGAAAAAAATGTATGTTTTCTATTTGAATATGTTTTAATATGTATTGTATTCCTTTGATGCAAAGCTGAATTTTCGGCATCATTACTCCAGTCTTCAGTATCACATCATCCTTCAGAAATCATTCTAATATGCTGAATTGCCACACAGAATCATTTCTTATTATTATCAATATTGAAATCAGATGTGTTGCTTAATAATTTTTGTAAAAACTGTGACATTTTTTTACTCAGGATTTTTTGATGAATAGGAAGTTCAAATGAATTTAACAGAATTAAAACAGAAATCTTTTGTAACATTATAAATGTCATTACTGTCACTTTTAATCAATTGCATGCATACTTGTTAAATAAAAGTTTTAATTTCTTTAGGAAAAAAATTACAGACCCCAAACTTTTGAATGATAGTTTGTATACTGTATATATGAATGAACTTATCACCATTTCAAGTGGTAGCATTCATTCATAGTGGTGAGGTTCATACGGTTTTTAATAAATCACTCCGTGAGTAATGAGTGCTGTGTGTTTAATTGTATTTAGTGGCTTTATGAACCATTTGAAGGCAAAGTTTGAATTACATTAAAGATGAATAGTTTTGAATAGAGAGTTTGTACGGGTGATTTTTTTTTTTTTTTTGGGTTGGGGGGGGTGTAGTTTTGAGAAATGTGTTACAGGATTGAGGTAATGTGCAGTAGAGAAAACAGTAGCTTGTGTTTGTGATGATTTCTGAATGACTTCTTATTGCGCTTTAGTTTTCCAGTGCATGTGAGCTGAAGAGTTGTGCATGTCTGTACTGTGTTTCAGCAGAGAAGACTGCTCTAGCTTCTCTGAACGCCTCTGTCTCTCTGTCTGCAGATGTTGTGGTTAACGGAAAGCCGTGTGACTGTGACGTGATCGCTGACTGCAGGGTCGGGGACGCTGTGCCATTAGAGGTGAAACTGACCAACCGCAGCAAGAGTGCCGTCGGACCGTTCTCTCTGACCATCGTTCCCTTCCAAGACTATCAGAATGGAGTCCAAAACTACGACCTGCAGGATGCCGTCACTTTCATCGGCTCCAACACCTTCTACATCGGCACGGTGAGCAGCAGGACACTGTCTGAGCCGGGTCACATCCTCAACACATGAGGAACGTTTAGCTCTCAGTCACAGGCCACTTACATATACAGTGTGTTGAGCAAGGTTTCTTACAAAAGAAATCCTCATTTAGTTTTCCACAATAATTTTCCATCCTCTTTATACTCACTATATAATTAAAATGTAATTTCAAATGTTGTGTAATTTAAATTAGTCATTTGTTTGTACAGACAATAATTACAAGGATTAAATCATACCCCTTTAGATTAAAATGTTTTTAAGATCATGAGACGCATACATTCAGTTATACGTATCTAAATTTTTAACTTGTAGTTTATGTGAAATTATGTAAGAAATATAGAATAGAACAGAATAGAACAATATTTAATACATGCCATTTTAAATTTATATTTATATTGAATTATTACTTCTGCTACTGGTGGTATTATTATTACTATATGTGACCCTGCACCACAAAACCAGTCATAAGGGTCAATTATTTGAATTTGAGATTAATATATCATTAATCTGAATAAATAAATAAGCTTTCCATTGATGAATGGTTTATTAGGATCGGACAATATTTGGCCGAGATACAACTATTTGAAAATCTGGAATCTGAGGGTGAAATCGAAATACTGAGAAAATCACCTCTAAAGTTGTCCACATTAAGTTCTTAGCAATGCATATTACAAATTAAAAATTAAGTTTTGATATATTTATGGTAGGAAATTTAAAAAATATCTTCATGAAACATGATCTTTACTTAATACCTTAATGATTTTTGGCATAAAAGAAAAATCTATAATTTTGACCCATACAATGTATTTTTGGCTATTGCTACAAATATACCCCAGCAACTTAAGACTGGTTTTGTGGCCCAGGATCACATATAGTGTTTTACTAGTCCATTTTCCAAAAAAAATAATAAAAAAAGGTAGATTGAATCTCAAATAAAATGAGGTCTGAGCCCTTTTCAAGACCATGAATTCCAAAAATGAATTCCCGTTCACTCTGTTCACTTTTTGGTCTGAGTTTGGTTGTTTTAAAGAGGACAGACTGTTTGCTTCTGCAGCTGTAAGACTTGTCTTTTACGGCCACAGGTCATGTATGTGAGGAGTGTGTAGGTTGCAGGTGTTTGAGGAGTGTGATGTTCTCATCCGCAGGTGAACCCTACAGAGAATTCAGTGTGTGTGGGAGCCCTGTCTTCTTATACACCGGTGATTTCTATCTGAACATCAAGTTCCAAGATGACAGCACGGCCCGCGACCTGCCGCCCGCCTGGTTCTGTCTGCCCAGCGTCCACATCAAGCCCAGGAGCCAGTCGAACTCTGAACTCTGAACTCTGACCTGACGGACTCAATAGGCTTTTGTAAGGGACCTGGGGGAGTTCTGCTGTTTTTTAGATGACTGCTGAGCTGATCTGGATATTTATTGAGTCTAGAGCGAGTGAGTGTATGATGCATTTAGAGTTTGAAGATTCAATTTATGCCAAATCCTCCACTTTATGCTCCGTTCTGAAGCCCTCATTCTCCTCTTTAGAGACAGACTAAAGGATGAGGAACATTTTTCAGGGAACCACTAAGTGAAAGCATCTAAGGAGGGCTTACAATCTGGTCCTGAATCGTTCTTTTTAAGAGATTGTGATTGTGGAGAAATGCTAAATGTGATGGACTGCACAACGACGTCATGCTTCTAATGCATGAAACATCTCCAGCTTATATTTCACCCCATAAAAAAATATATATATATAAAAACAGGAAATTATATTTGGTTGAAGACTGTTTTTAACCATTCATTTTTTGCATTGTGATATTTGTTTAATATATGTTTTAATGGCATTTTTAAAAACATTTTTGCCTTAAGTTTGCAATCCTTCAATATTTTTGTTATATTGCAATAATATATACAACAATAATTTGATTACAGATTTTTTTTCCATTATTATTAAACATACATAATCAATATTAAACAGTTAACAGATTCATTAAGATAATATAATATAATATAAATGTGTGTGTGTGTGTGTGTGTGTGTGTGTGTGTGTGTGTGTGTGTGTGTGTGTGTGTGTGTGTTTGCATTATGGTAATGAGAGTAGAAAGGGAAATGTTCCTAATTGTTATAAGAATAATTCACCATTCTAAAAATCTTACTGGTTAAAAACAGGCTTTTTAATAAAAACATTTTCGAGTTGAAATATGATCTAAATATGTTCTCAGCAGGTGTGTAGGTGTTTCCCTTAATAGTGCATTTAAATATCAGTTTCATCTGTCACAATATTTTCATGTAGTATTGTATTAAGCAGCTTTTAGCACATTTGGATCAGTTTTTTGGGGGTTGGTGTTGATTGCTTGAAATGTGATATTAATGCTTTTATTGTGGTGTTGTCCAGCGATGATAATGCAAGAGGCGGATGAAATGGTCTACATTATGTGCTGTAATGGTAAGTGATTGCAGTTGCAGTAATTCAGTTAGCATTAAACATCCACTCAGGGTTTCCAGCGCTGAGATTGTCTCTTTGGTCCATCTGACCAAATTGTGTCTCTAAATCACAGAGTCATTAACAGAAAAGGTCATTTGCTTTTAAAATGATTGATGTAAAAGTTCAGATAATATTACAATGGCTGTTTTTGTGTAATGTTTATGTTACAGAAGGAAAGTATCAATAACTAGATTGCCTAATAATATCAGATAAAAAAAAAAAAAAATTAATAAATAAAAAAAAAGTTGTTTGGTTACATTGTCATAACGGGAGTCAACGGTATATTTTACAGTATATTTTAAAGCTGCTTTTGGAGCAGAGACTTCTGCAGTATATGAATTACAGTAAATAATAGGTCATTTATTAGATAAAGATAATTAAGTATTTAGAAATAATTAAATGGTAAATTAAATTAAATTTATATATAAATTAATTTTAAATTAAAATTTAATAATGTCCTTAGTCTTTCCTTGTACAAAGATAATAAGGTAATATTATACAACACAAGCGTGCTACCACTGGGAAAAACTTATAAACTAAATTATTGATTCTAGACACTGATTTTAGTTTGAAATGTAAAGGTGAAAAAAACAAAACCTTGCATATAATTGTGAATTCTACAGTCTTCTGAAATTAAATGCAGTGTCTACAATCAATAATCCTCATAATTTAGTTTTAATTTTTTTCTTCCCCGGTGCAAGTTTATTTAATATGTTGTATAATTTGATACAATCATCTTTGTATGAGGAAAGACTAAGGATTTTTTTTTTTTTTTTTTTAATTTTTCAAGCCATTTTTATTACATAAATTAATTTTAATTATTAATTCATACTAAATAGAAAAACAAGGTTTTATGTTTTTTTTACAGACCTTTGCCTTTGTTTGTTTAAACTTCCAAATGTTCAGACAGCTGCTCAAGACAATCAGCAGTGATCAAAGAGAAATGAATCATTTTAGTGACACTTTAAACTTTTCATATTTATCTCAATTAGCATGAGTTAATGAGCCGATATGCTTAAACACACACAAGCTCTGAATGATGAACCCAACAGACTCAGAATACTGAGTTTTTACGGCCCAGACTTCTCAACTTCAATTATGACTCTGCGTGTGTGTGTGTGTGTGTGCGTGTGCGCGTGTGTGTGTGTGCGTGTGTGTGTGTGTGTGTGTGTGTGTGTGTGTGTGTGTGTGCATGTTTTTCGTTGATGTCCGTTTGTCTGTGTGTTTCCTTCATGTTCCGTCATGAATGAGATTATCTCAGCACAGGTTTCCTGACGTTCACTTTGATCTGCTCTGTCACCACAGGATGGAAAAATTCAGGTGCTTCATCAAACACACACACACACACACACACACACACACACACACACACACACAAGAAATACAGTTAAATGCAGAATACTGTTTCTTAATCTTCTCAAGGGGATGAACCTCTACTAATGCTTTCGTACCATTCCGCGTAAATCTACAGCACATTTAAGGATGTCACTGCTGACATATAACATCATCCTTTGACCCTGAACTCAGTCTTAGGTCATTTGCATACATTGAAGCTTGAAAATTACCATAGAAGAGATGGATTTATGCTAATGTCAGCTATAACACACGTATTGGCAATTTTAAATGCAACACGTAAATCGAGCTTAAATACAATCATTTGTGTTCATGTGCTTGTATGCATTTCTGTACATCACTGTAAAAATTCACTGTAAACATCAGTTTATAGGTTTTTCAGGTAGTTAAAGCAAGAAATTACAGACAAAAGCATGGTTTTTCACATCGATTTTGCTAAAACAGGTCTTCTTTCATAGTATTAGAAATAGTATTTTAGTGTTTTATTACACTTGATCTATTTGTGTCTGTAGATTTTAATTACAGTACAAAAATGAGTTCTCAAAATGAGTTTTTACTACTGCACTAAACCAGAAAAATCCACTTCAGTAGCACTTACATAAATCAAACATTAGTTTTATTCCCATCTATAATCTGAAAGTTTTTCTGATTCTGATTTGTGGTGCGTTTAATTCCTAAAAAATATGGCAATTAAGTATTTTCTGATTTATGCAGTGATAAAAAGAGATCCAAAATCCCCTCTGTAAAAACCTTGAACACT
This sequence comes from Cyprinus carpio, assembly GCF_018340385.1. Lineage (NCBI taxonomy): Eukaryota > Metazoa > Chordata > Actinopteri > Cypriniformes > Cyprinidae > Cyprinus > Cyprinus carpio. Next base: position 23,205,111 of record NC_056615.1, read on the forward strand.
ACTATGGCAACACAATGAAACAAGAAATTTGAGCCTGGCTTTATGCAAAGTTTGAATTTCTGTCCCAAAAGTCTATGCAACATAATACGTATTTAATTACATAATGCAAAATCTGAAAACTTGTAATGTAAACCATTGTCTTAATGTATTGTGATTCATCAACTGGGGGAAGTATGTTGATATCTATTAGTAAAGATTTTACCCGATTCACCTGTAATGTCTCGCCTTGAAGGAATAGTTGACCAAAAAATGAGAATTTGCTGAAAATGTGCTCTCTCAAGCTATCCAAGATGTAGATGAGTTTGTTTCTTCATCAGAACAGATTTAGGGAAATGTAGCATTGCATCATTTGCTCACCAATAGATCATCTTCAGTGAATGGGTGCCGTCAGAATGAGAGTCCAAATAGCTGATAAAAACATCACAATAATCCACAAGTAATCCTTAATAACTCTTCTTCCAATAAAATAGTCCATCCTCTGTTGTCTTCTCATCAAAATCCAGCAGCATATCAGTTCATGACATTGCTTGATCTGTGCATATTTCTCTCCTGATTCAAACAAGATGACTTTTTCACTGCAATATTATGGATTATGGACTTGTTTCTTACAAACTTTCACATGGCGTTAATTGATGCACTGGAGTTGCGTGGATTACTTCGGGATCATTGTGATGTTTTGATTAAAAACTTAAAAAATTACGTTAAAGAAAAATCGGATCGCTCATAAACAAAGTGGAATATAAAGTTGTGGTCTCATTGTTGATATCTTGTTTATTTGCTACTAATTGATTCAGTGAATTTCACAAACTGCGATTTTGACTGTGTTTTGCAGACAATGTAGCTCAGTCTGTGCACAAGCCGTCTGATGCTTAACCTATATAATGGCGATAGCATATGACAACACAGAGCGCTTTCTCACGCTCTACTGCTACCTAAAGCTGAACTGTGTGGTTGTAAGTATACACTTGTGTGGATTAAGTGCACTTTCACACACTCAGCAGTGAGCGTCAGCTGCTGGAGTGTTCTCACAGCACATGGAAGGAGAACCAGAGGCCACTCAAGTTATTCTTGCTGATTCAGCCACTCCAGAATAGACACCGAATGGTTTTCTCCATTCAGCTCCTTCTCTTAGCCACGGTGTGCAAACAGCAATGCATTGTGGGAGACAGAGACTCAGCAGGTGGAGCTGAGAGGCATTTGTGTGTGTCTGTGAGGTCTGATCCTGATCTTTGGCGGCTCTGGTTTGTCTGAGTAGCCTCTCCGTCTCCTTGACAACCACCTGTGAATGAGCGGGAGTCTTATCAGTCAGCAGACAGCATCCTTCAGGCGCTGCAGAGCCACAGTCACATCTCTCTGGCTCTCACTCTGGCTGGATGTGCTGAACCAGGGCTCTCAACTGTTGGGCCATGATCCCAATAGCGTAATATATATAAGGCAAACTTCTCGGTGCATCCCAGGATGGAAAGTTTGCTTGACATCATCTTATTCTCACAAAACATGATAATATGACCCATACTCTACATTTATTATGGGTTTACATGCAACAAATATGAACATGGCAGTTTGTTTATGCAGTGAAATATTTTTAGAAATAGATAATTTATAAATAATTTTAATAATAATAATAATAATAATACACTGTAAAAAAAAAAAAAAAAAAGTTTAATTCAAAACTTAAGTAAAATCTTGTTGGTTGTACAACCCATTTCATCTTAAATTACAAAAATCAAGTAATTTATTACCCTGATGCAAAGCTGAATTTTCAGCATCATTACTCCAGTCTTCAGTGTCACATGAAATCATTCTAATATGCTGATTTACTGCTTAGGAAACATTTATTTTTGTTATCAATATTGAAAACCGTTTTCTCGTATTCAATTTTCAGGATTATTTGATGAATAGAAAATTTGAAAGAATTGCGATTAATAGATTCTTTTTTCTTTGCTCTGTACTATGTTTTTCAATTACAGATTGGTTGGAAAAATAATTATTTAGCAATTCAATTTATAAATCTACTGTACATTGTTCAGCAATTTCATGTGTGTTTTTGCAGGGCCCAGAAGTTCTTTTAATAGTTTTGGTTGGAGATGGTCTGAATAATTGAGTGACCAGCTTCTGTTTATGCCTGCCAGATGAATCAAATCAATGCATCTCACTGCGTTTCTACTGTAGGTTCTGTGTGTGAACACTGAAATTAGACCCAGAGAAGAGAACACAGAAGAGCGGTCCTGTAAAGTCCCAAAGATTTTGTGTGTGTGTGTGTGTGTGTGTGTGTGTGTGTGTGTGTGTGTGTGTGTGTGTGTGTGTGTGTGTGTGTGTGTGTGTGTGTGTGTGTGTGTTTTGTGGAAAATTACAGCAGTATTGTTTTGTTCTAGTATTCTTTTTGTCTGTTTGTGGTCTATCTATCTCACTCTCTCGTTGTCTCTCTCCCCAGAGGTAAGTGGATAATGAGAAGCTAATTAATGAGATGAAAGGAAATCACAGGCTAGAACAACTTTTCCTCTAATATATTATTTTGTGTCTGTGTTCACCTGTCATTTTCAACCGCTTGAACACTCTTGACTGTGCCACCAGATATTGCTGCCTTCTTTTATTGTTTATTTTTTTGAACACACTTTTCTAACCACACAGCCTTCAAAACTTCAGTGACTCAGAATCCACAGCTGCTTTTACCCGCAACACATTTCACAACACATAGTGTTTCATAGCAGCTTTATAAAAGAAATAATCAAGCTAAAAGTGACAGTGTCGTTTGCGACACCCAGTGTCATGGTTTTAATTCCCAAGGAATGCATGAACTTCCCAAATGTTTACCTTGAATGCAGTGTAAGTCGCTTTGGATAAAAATGTCTGCCAAATCATGAATGTAAATTACGCATGAATTCTTGACAGAAATAACATTGTCCGATTTGATTGTACTCACCCTCAGGTCATCCAAGACATAGATGAGTTTGTTTCTTCATGGGAACAGATTTGAAAAAGTTGCATCACTTCAAGCATAACATCACTTGCTCACCAATGGATCCTCTGCAGTGAATGGGTGCCATCAGAATGAGAGTCCAAACAGCTGATACAAACATCACAAAAATCCATACAAGTCCATAATAACACTTCATCCAATCGTCTGCTGTTGGGCTGTTTTGGCTTATAAACAGCACTTTATCTGTGAATATTTCTCCCCTGATTCAGATTAGATGACTTTTTCACTGGAGAAAGAGGACTGAAAGCAATGATTTGAGCCATATTGAAACCATATTGATTTGTTTCTTACAAACACATAGCTTTTCACTTCACACATTGTTAATTGATGGACTGGAGTGGTGTGGATTACTTGATGTTTTTATCAGCTGTTTGGACTCTCATTCTGATGGCACCCATTCACTGCAGTGGATCCATTGTTGAGCAAGTGATGTAATGCTAAATTTCTCCAAATATGTTCAGATGAAAAAACTCACCTTGGATGGCCCAATATTTTAAGTAAATTTTCCTTTTTGGGTTAACTATTCCTTTACGCTTCTTGGTGTAAATGACTTTAACACAGCCAGCCTGGAGAGAATATAAACATGCATGACAAATGTGTAAATACTGGAGCGCTGCATTAAATATTGCAGTGAACGTAGCCTGATATATCTACTACTGTTTATTATGTTGTAAAAAATAAAATAAAAATTCAGAGTACAAAAATGGGAAAACGAAAAAAGAAAAAAATCACTGCATGATTTTCAATTTTCTTTGTTCTTTATACCTATATCAAGAATGCCGCAAAATGCCAAAGTAGAGAGAAAATGAAGCACAATTGCTCGAAATAGCACTGCTCATGAATAACTTTACAATATTACCTGAAAAGAGAGCAGTGTATTGATCTGTGATGTTGTGTTAGCGTTGGGATATTGAGCTGCCCACTTACTGAACTCTGACAGTAAATTGAGGGTCTTTTAGCTGAAGTGGCTCTAATATTGCATTACAGAATAGGGTTTAAAGTCTATATATAGTTCATTTATATTTAGCTCACTGTTCCCAAAGCATTTAGGTTTGTAAGAGTTTGTACCTTAAACACGTTGCTTAATGTAACAGGTTCAGTACAAGTTAAGCTCTTTATTAACATAGAAAATACTAAAAGTTCCTTTTCACCTCAAATATCCCATTTTTTATGGAATAATTAACAAGTTTGTGACAACCACAGTGTGTTTGTGCAATGAATTATTGTTAATAATTACAATACTAATAATAAAGCATGAAAACAACATATTTTGAGGAATTTTTAAAACTGAGAGAAGAGCGAGAATTGTTTCTTTTTAATAGACCCAGATATTAGCTGAATTTTATTACATTTCTCCATATGCACACAATGTATGGTTTATTTATTGTTGTATGCATTTTAAATGTACATTGACAAATCATTTCATTCTTTCACTTTGATCCACAGACAATAATACACACTGCTCACCGGGAAAGTGTATCCATCCTTTGGCTCTGCTAACAAAAGAGAAAAGGCAATGAATGCTTTAAACTAAAAGAAAAAAAAACATTGCTTTTTATATTATTTATTTATTTTCTGGCTTAAATTAACCTCTCTTTACTTGAGGGATTTGACCCAGTCCTTTTTGCATGCAAATGAGCTCCAAGGAACCAGGAGTTTAATTAATTTCTATGTCTCCAGCAACTGAGCTCAGAGATTTACCTAAGCTCTCTCTCTCTCTCTCTCTCTCTCTCTCTCTCAGCCACGCCCTTCATTATATGTGCCATGCACAGGTGTGAAGAGACAAAAAGGTCAAAAGATAAAACCAAAGATGGATCCGTATGAGATTAGGCAAAGAACAATCTCATAGAAAAGGTTGTGCTTACACGTGAGAGAGTTTTTTAAATTAATGTGCATAGCAGGAAACACAAGAAAAGACAGAAATGGATCTGAACTTTGGTCACGTGTTGGGGAGTAACTGCAATACATTTTTCTGTCTTGTCCTGTAACAAGAAAACTAAAATTCTGGTTTTAATGTTGCATTGCACACAAAGCCTTGCAGGTGGGTAAACCTAAGACTTCATTAAACATGCTCTCCGAAACAGACCTCTGTATAAGACTGTTGAAAACTCTGGTTCATTTCAGCACATTTTTAGTTTGGATAGTATTCCAGTGATTTGGTTCATTCAAATGGCTCATTCGAATGAACTGGTTCACTGGTTGATTCACCAATCCATATGAATCATTACTTACAAAGTTCCTACAAATCTTTTTACTTCACATATTGACATAAACAGTTTGGAGTCAGTGCGGTTTTGTATGCTCAACAAGGCTGCTTTTATTAATATTACAGTAATATTGTGAAATACTATTAAAATGTATTCTCTTTCCTGTTTGAATTTATTTTAAAAAGGAATTTATTCCTGTGAGGGTAAAGCTAAATTTTCAGCATCTTTACTCCAGTTTTCAGTGTCACATGACCCTTTAAAAATCATTCTAATATGCTTACATGCCGCTCAAGAAACATTTTAATTACTATTATCATTGTTGAAAACAGTTGTGCTGCTTAATATTTTTGTGGAAACCAGGATACTTTTCGGAACTTCGGAGTGGGTTTGTGAATCTTTTGATAGGATGATGAACATTTAAAAAATCTGACCAGCATTTTTCTGTGTGGGTACACTGTCAAACATGTGAATGACATCTTCCTCCAAAGAGTGATAAAAACCCTAACTTGACACTTCAATATAATTACGTCCATAAGCTTTTTGTGAAATTTGGATTCATTTATTAATCTGTTGCTTGAACTCTTCATATTTAAGGACAGAACTACGGTTTCCAAAATCAGACTTAGCCAATGATTTTCAAGGGTGTAGTAGAATTTATAGGAACATTATGACATGTCCCTACATTTAGCAACTACTAAATTGTCCCTAGCAATAATGTTCATCAAACAATTAAATGTCTGCCGACTGCTGTTATGTCCCCACCAAAGCCAAAATCAAATCTATGCCCTTGTAACTTCATGAGATACAGTTTAAGAGCTTCCCCAAGACTGACTTCCACACGTGAGCTTGTGTATGAAATCATATTTCACAGGTGTTCTCTGACCTACAGCGCTTTCTTCTGAAGTGCGTTCTTCATTAAGCACTCATCTCTCTCCCTTCATACATCTAGAAATATCCTTTTATATGTGTGTGTCTGTGTGGGTGGGTGACTCTTGTGTGTGTGTGTGAAATGTGAGAAAATGAAACTAAATTTAGCGGCAGAACATCAGACAGAACATGTACCCTGTATATGTGTTTATAAACTTTAGATGTCGAGCGTTCGCCTGTGCGTCAGCGTCTGCTCGATTGAAAAACAGTAAGTTAAAAAAAATAAAAAATCCAAAAGTACAATGTGGGTGTTTTTTCTACCTCATGATGTGGGATGTAATGCACTGTGTAAGAGGATAGTTTCACAGAGATGGATTAAAGGGATAGTTCACCAAAAATGAATATGTCATCATTTACTCGGCCTGATTTGCATGATTGTTGTTTTCCTACAGCAGCACTGACTGAATCTGTTCCTTATCTACCTTCATTTGCAATAAGGAGAAGAATAACAACATGCAGTAGTCTAAACGGTAAAACTGTTTGAACCACAAACTGGTGTGTTCATAATTAAAATAGTACGTTAAAAATAACATGGTAAGACACACCAAATTGCAATATCATGCAGCAAAACAAGCTGTTTTGTACAGCTAGAAAAAGCTGGACGCAAATGAGATCGGCCCAGATCCATAAAACTTACAAATGGCCAGCCCTTTCTTATGGCAAAAACAAGGTGGATAGGTAAGTAGAAGATAAACAAAGTGCTGTATGGTAGAACTTTTTGCCCCACAAACCAGTGTGTTTATGATTATGATATTATATTAAAATAACATGAAAACAAAAACCAATTTGCAATATCATCATGCAGTATAATGGGCTGTTTTTGTACAGCTAAAATAACTGGAAGTGGATAACACCAGAAGTCTCCGTCAAATGGCCGCACCTGCTCTTACATTAAAAATAAGGTGGAGAAGGAGGAGAAGAAACTGCACACACTTCATTGGTTCTTGAATGCAGCATGACATTTTTATTTTATTTTGAAAGCTGGTGGAGGGGTTTCTCAATGAATAATGACTTATATTTTGGCCTGTTTCTCACAAAACGTTGTTCTAAAGCAAAATGTACTATAACAGTCATATATTTTGATGGTGTTTTACGGCTCGCTTGATGGTAATGTGGTCTTAACATTTTGTAAAACAATCTTTGTGTTTTACAGAAAAATGAAAGTCAGTTTTGGAACAACATGGTGGTGAGTAAACGATCACAAATGCTTCACTTTTGATGAACTATTATTCCTTTATAGGCCAAAGCTAGGCATTTACAAAAGTGTGTGTACTTGTGCATTACAAACTCATGATTTTTTCTGTCTTTTTGTTATTAAATATCTTTAGATGTTAAGAGTGAGTTTATATATTAGAGAAGTATTATCTAAATTGTCTTTACTCTTTATATCATCATAACCTCCGCTTACACCAAGAGACTGCAGAAATTTTGGGACAGGACCTACATTTACCTACCAAAATACTCTTATGGTGTCCAGCTCACTAGTTATTTTAGTCGCAGGATCCTCACAGATGAACGCTCTGAAAAACTGAACTCTTTTCAGAAGGTGCAAATGCATTTTTTACACTGGCACAACAGTCCATTTCACACAATTTTTGATTAACCTATCGTTTTTAATGTCCAGATGTCTACATCAGTTTATCTGGTCATTTTATTCAGACACAGGTTCTGTTTTGTATAAGAGGAGACCAAAGCAGCATACATTCAGACAAGAGTAACTATATTATGAAGATAAAATGTAACCTAAAAGTTGAACTGTATTCTCAGGACAATGTCTAATTTTAGACAAGTTGTCACATGCAATTTTTCACAATTTATTGACGACAATGTTTGTTGATTTGATTACGTTTTACATGTATACTGTTACAGATATTGTGTTTCAGAATTGTTTTTTTACTGTTTAAATTCAGCTTTAAAGCCTATAATTGTCTGTTTAATGATAGGTTTCACTGAGTTCTCTATACCCCATACAGCGTAACAACATTCCCCAAACATAGTGTTTAATGTGTGTTAAATTAACTGTTTATTTTCATCTCTAATCGTGTTAGAAAAGTTTACTGATAAAAATGATCATATTTTACTGGCTCCTGTGGTCAACTAATATTTACCCATATGGCTTCTTAGCACATTCTCTCATGTGTAACATACTGTACGCGCGCGCGCACGCACAAATGTTCACACAGGAATAGTATCAAAGCGAGTTTTATTATGGGAAGTTATTTTTTTATTGCAGTATTCATGTCACCCCTTTTATATATATATATATATATATATATATATATATATATATATATATATATATATATATATATATATATATATATATATATATGTTATGCATTTAGCAGACGCTTTTATCCAAAGCGACTTACAGTGCATTCAGGCTATCAATTTTTACCTATCATGTGTTCCCGGGGATATATATATATATATAGAGAGAGAGAGTAATAAAAAAGCATTTTTGCTATCGCCGATGGTTTTCACTGTCCATTAACATGGTTAGGGATTTCTGAGATTTAAATAGCTCTTGGGTTTAAAAAAAAGTGTTTTGATGCACATATTCAACATAAAATAATAGATTAGACCGGACTTAATGAGCAGCTGCTCTCTATGATATACTTAAAAATAGTCAGATTTACCTGAATTCCATTTTTTTCCTAGGTCACCTGTTGAGAAGGTGCAAATTGCACAAATGATTTCAAGCTGAGATCGTAAAGCACACGCGCGCAAGCTCAACGTGTGTCTTTAGTGTGGAGTGTCTCCATCCGTGTGTGCGCTTTGGTGATGCGCGCGCGCGTTTTTTTCCCCCCTTTTTTTTCTCAGGTTGGCACGCACCGAAGTCTGCCAGCGGACGCTTGTGGTGGCATACCGTGACAGTGCAGCTTTACCAGAGCGGAGCCAGTTGAGACTCGAGCCCATCCATCCATCCGTCCATCCACGCGTTACCGGGGAAACAGATGGGCACGTTCGCGCTCGGACCTGTTGTTCATAGGATCATCAAGCTCAGCGTTTCGGCAAAGCCACGGGAATAAGTGAGTTTCTCCTGGGTTGGATCACGTTTGGGGCATCAGTCGTGCACTGCGCGTCTCCGCCGCTCATCAGATGATGCTGCTGCGTGTTCACGGGTCCTCCTCCGGTACCACCGGCATTACTCACGCACCGGCGGAGTGAGAACAGCTGAAGATGATCCTCAGATGAATAGGTCGGGGAAACTTTTTCTGGAAGACGTTCGGGGCAATTTGGATATCTGATTGCCACGACGATGAGTTTGTTTAACCGCAGCGGAGAAGGAAATTTAACAGGTGCATAATTGCCACTCGAGCATGAATCCCAGTGGCTTCTGGCGCCTTCTCCAGTTCGGAAGCTCTTTGGAGATCACGCGGGGAGCGCGCTAGTTGATGGCACTGCGCGCCGGGAGGACTTTGCTCTGGTTCGGGCAGGTTTTGCGCAGAGTTCGCGGGCTGCAGGGCTTGTGGTCCCGGCGCTCCAGCAGTCTGCTGTGTCTCTCCACCTGCCAGGACCACGATCAAGGGACCTGTTACAACCGCAACCGGTGTCCGAAGACGCAGCAGCAGCAACAGCAACACTGTACCTATCCGCCCTTTCCAGACTGCTGCTGCGCCTTCCCGGGGGATAAGAGGGGACATGAACCCCTCAGCCGCCGGTTCCTGCTGGCCATGAAGAGGCAGAACGTGCGGACGCTGTCCCTGATCGTCTGCACGTTCACCTATCTGCTGGTCGGGGCCGCGGTGTTTGACGCGCTCGAGTCGGACTTCTAGATGCGGGAGAAGGAGCAGCTGGAGGCTGAGGAGAAGCGCCTCCAGGGCAAGTACAACATCAGTGAGGATGACTATAAAAAGCTGGAGACCATCATCATGGAGGCCGAGCCGCACAGAGCAGGGGTCCAGTGGAAATTTGCAGGGTCCTTTTACTTTGCCATCACTGTCATAACCACTATAGGTGAGTTTCGGCTGCTTCTCCGCGTGTCTTTCACGCGAGGTGGCGAAAAGAGTCTCGTTTGGATATAAACGTGTGGCTTTTTAGAGAGCTTTTTTGCACTTCGTATGGTATGATGATGGACGTCGCGTGGTGTACCTGGTTAATCATTTCAGCGGGAGGAAAAGTCCAGACTGGGGTCTTTCTGGCGAGATGAAGGGACGTTATTAGTGCAGGACTCTGAATGCGCAGAAAATCGCTGTTATTATCACACCACAGGTGTGTCATTTGTTGCGTAATTTCAGAAATCACAAAAACTACATAAATAACTAGTCAAGCAAGTAGTTTATAAGTTCTAAGGAGAATATTTGCATTGAAACACATTTCTAACCTAAGTGTTAAAATCGTCACTTTATGTAATGCGTAACCTGAGGTGTTTGACACAAATGCACTTGACATTATATATATTTAAAAAGCTTGAAATCTGTACTTTAATGTCTTTTTGATTTTGTTAATGTGTTTGCATACTGAGATTTTAACGTGCACGAGCTGCTGAAGCATTGCATAATGATCTTTAAAGAGATATGGGAATACTAATTTTTTTTCTTGATTTTTATTATTATATAAAACATTTGTCAATATGGCATGATTATCTATATTCACAGGCAACATATGTAATAGTGTGGACTGTAGTGAAGTTTGTAGTTCAGCCTTGTGCCGTGGTGCTGAAAGAACAGCTCCACTAGACAAGAGTCAGCGTGAACGAGCACCGCACCACATAAAACATTCATAATCCATCTTTATGATCAGGCATCGTGACAGTTCATATGAGGACATGAGACGTGCTGGAGAGGCTCATAATCTCTCTCGCGCACAAACACACGCGCTGAGGTCAGATGAAGGCCAGAGTTTTGCGTGTTGCAGTATTGTATCACTGATTGAGTTCATTTCTCAATGCATCATCATTCAGTGTCATTAATGGATCAGTAGAAGCGCTGTAAAATCAATCCTGATGCAACAGGTGCCGGCTGCAGCTACAGCTGGGTCGCCCCTCACTGATCGTGCACATTATTATTGCAGCACTATATTGATATTCCTCAGACATTCTGGTTTTGGTTTCTAAAGCCTTTGTCTTAAGGATTAAACTTGTGCAATTAATGCTCAGTGTTCAGACTCCATTCAGATTTTGAATTGTAGATTCAGGCCATCTAAATCTAGATGTATTTGCATATTAATTGGTCTTTTCTTTATTGCGTCTGTTGAAGCATCTATAGCCGCTGCAAAGATGATGCTAAGTGTCATGACGACAGCAAAGCAGCATTTCATTTAGAACTGAAACACAGCAAAAACTTCAGCACTATTTCTGTGCTGCTTTGCGAGAAGTAAATTTCCTTCAGTAAATGCAAATCTATCTTAGAAATGTAACTCTGCTGCACCAAATATTCTCTCTCTCTCTCTCTCTCTCTCTCTCTCTCTCTCTCTGCTGCAAACGCTCAGGTGCTGGCTTCCTTTCACAGGTTAAAAATTTTGCTTATATAATCAGTGCTGGTCTTTTATAGGCCTTGCTTTTGAATGGCTAACGTTCCTCATTTTGAATACACACTAATTTAACAGCTGCTTCATTCCTGTTATGCAGCATCTTTCAAAATCTTTTCTGTTCAAAGAAAAGTATAAACCAGACTGATATATTTGCTCTGGTCAATATGTAAATTTTAATCTGATGATTAAAGCAGGGCATAAATGAAGAGGGGTTTGATTACTCGGTTTATTTATTTTTTGAAATTATAACATTTTCTGTCATTTTATCAAACAGGATGGAGTGAGAAATCAGTGAAGAGCATAAAACATCACAGAATTCCTCAAATTCATCAGTATTCCATGATGATGTCACTTCCCATTTCCTGGAGGATGACGTCATCAGGCATTTGCTGGTTTGAGGGATTAACATACTGTAGCTGGGAAGTAATACTGAGGACACAGGGGGGAAACTAAATTATTTACCAATTAAAGCAATAATAATAATTGAATTGAAAAAAATGAAGAAAAAAAATGAATATTTCTTATTAAATAGTACATTTGTCATTGTAAAATTAGCACCCAAAGACATGACAAAAATAATAAACAAGGTCAGAAATGCCAACAAAATGAACCTCATAGTGAATTCCTTTATTTTTACTTTATTAGTGTTATATTTATTTTCTTTTATTTAACTTTTATCATTTGATATATTTCATAACAGTTTGTATTGATTTATGGATGCGTGAATTTATTTTACATTCATTTGTTTTATTAATTTTATTTACATTTTAACATTTAATACTTTATTTTTGTATTTATTTTTACTTGAAAAAATGACTTCTAGTCAAAAGTGAAATGATTCAAAATTCATGCCATGTTTACTGTGAAATTGTAGACAAAAGTTAATAAAAATGAAATTGATAGATTTCCATCTTTAAAAAGTATGAGTTCAGTTTTTTAAATCATATTTGATATGCACATGTAAAAGTTCTGCGCCTGCTCCGCAGAAGTGCATGTTGTGTGTCCACACAGCAGGTCTACTGTACAGAATGTACTTGAGTGTTGGTACTCAGTGTGTTGACGGTGTTTTAGTAGTGTGTGAACAGCAGCATCTTGTGTATAATGAATAAGCATCCCGTTCTGTAAAAGGACACTAATGCACAATGTGTGTTCTGCTGTGTGCATTTGTATACAGTATGATCACGAGAAACACACACGCACATGCAGGTGAGCACACAGTGTTGTGGACTGAATAAACTGTCTGTTGCTTTGTGCTTGTAATTGCTGGTCATTTGTCGATCATTTGCAGATCATTGGAATATAGCTATTGGTTTTGATTAAATTTTTTACTAATGCGTCACTGATGTGCTCATGTGACTTCATACAGCTTTCTTTCTTGCTTTACCATTGTAATTCAGTGCTGTTTGGACATATACTATAGTGATAATACCATATCTGTTCCCCCTTTTTTTGGGCAGAGCAATGCTTTTTGAATATAATGTGGTACACTGTTATTTATTTTATTTTAAAATGTAATATACCATGGTGTATGGATATGCTAATCATTCAGTACTTTGATTTATTTCAAAGTAGCATGGTTTTACTAGTATTGGATGATTTAAAAACAGTGCTTAATATAATTGTTCTTTCTTTCTTTCTTTCTTTCTTTCTGGTGGTGCAAAAGCAGCAGAATGACTGGCTCTAGATATCCTCATTATCTCATCTGTGTGTATCATCGCATTGTTGAGAAAGAGAAAATTGTGTGTGTGTGAAGCCACACCTCAGCAGGACAGCCACAATACTGCAGTGCACCGCATGTGTGTGTGTGTTTACACTACTGCAGTATCGCTCAAAGCATCCTAGATCTGATGATGAGTATATTAGTAGTTCAGTTTGAAGTGCAAACTTCACTTTCCGTACCACCTGTTATGTATTTAAGATGAAATTTGTTTTTTTATTGAAATAAATCTGGATAAATAAATCTTTTTAATTCCATATACAACAAGACTGGTAAAACTATTTACTAGATTCATAAAGTTAGGAATTGCTTTTATACCCTGATAGGTCTATTTGGTTTAACTGAGATTGATATTATTGTTGTTTTTATGTGGACAATCAGACCTCTCTCTTCATGTGTACATCTGAGGTACTTATATGCACCCTTTAAGGGTAAATAAGGTACAAAAGTGTACCTTTTGAAAAGTTACCACTCCAGTGACAGCTATTGTACCTTTTTTTTTTCTTCTGAGAGTGTACTCAACACACTTTTTTGATTTCATCCAATCAGTTCCTGATGAAAAAAAATCTTTCAGAATAACCTGTTTCACACAATAAGTCTGATTATGGAAGTTAAACAGAAGTTTAACTTTACTGATTCCTGAAACTTTACGCAAACCATCTTATAAACTGTATTTAGAAGTGTCAAGAAACATCAGCATATATTAAATTATAAATGATGCACGTTTAAAGCTAATTCTTCCTGATTTATCAGTTGTTTCTCTTTTTTGACCTCTGTAACTAGTTTTTAATTGTGGTTTATTTAGCAAAGTGCTTTATTTGAGAATAATTCTGGCTGAATTGCTTTTTAAATCCTAAACAATCAGTAATTTGGCGGGTAAGATGTCAGGGTCACCAGGCTCAGATAGATGTTGTATAATTTTATTCAGTTTAGTACAATGAATTGAATTGAGCTGGCACATTCAGTCCATCACTACTGAATGTATCTGCACAGAAATGGAGAATTGGGGTCTGTATTTGAATTGATCTCTTGAGTCTGGATTTTGAAATGGAACTGGCTCGATCCTCAAGTGACCAGGTGGCTCAGCTTGGCTCGTAAACACGTACATTAGCAATGTAAAGTTTCAGCATGAACGCAATTCGTCTCTTTCCATTCTGATAGAGGATTCAAGCAAACACTCAAGCTGTGAGACAAGAATGGGGTGTATTTAAATCTTTAATCTAATATTAATTGCATTATATTATTTTTTACATGTTATTTTTAGGAAAGCATTTGATATTCAAATGAAATTCTTTTCAAAACAAGCACAAAACTAAATCCAATGTCCATTTGCTTCAAACTACATTAGTTTGTGTTGTTACTTGTCTGTTGAGAAGTTCAAGCGAGTTAAGAGGTTTAGTATGTCTGTGGATCACAGTATTTGATGGAAACCCAAACAAATGGGTGCAAAAGTCATATTTTTACATCATTTTTATCTTATTTATTTACTTTTTAATCTGTGATGTTTTTCACAATTGTATTTTTTATATCTATATATTTTACTTTTTAACATATGATGTGTTTCATAATATATTATTTTATATTTATTTACTTTTAACATTTGGCATACATTACACTGATTTTATTTTATTTACTTTTTAACATTTGATATGTTTTTGATATTTATTTGTATGTTTTTATACTTTTTAACATTTGAAATATTTCATAATATTCTATTATAAGCTTCACCCTGGTCCTTGTGCATTATTCACAGCTATTTGTTTGATTTTATGATTAATAATATAATAATGTAACATGATATTGTTCAGATTGTCAGTGTTTTGATTTAACCGAAGTATAAGACATTTATATTAATATTAATAATATGGCATAGGATTAGGAAAATTTAATTTTATAAGTAACAGATATAATTTTTCAGAATGACAGTTTATTTAAGTTTATTAATTTAATTTAGTTTTATAGGGTTAGGAAAAAATATTCATAAGCAACAGTTGACAAACTTGTTGATTTTTAACTGTCTGTTTGTCTATATATCTATCTATGATCCTATGCATTTCCTAAGCTCTCGGAGCACAGTTCGAGTGACAGTATGTTTTTAATAATTAACAGATGTATTAGTTTTGATGCGTAGAGGAGGCCGTGGATGTGCAGGAGTGTGTGTATGCATGTGGGGGGTGGAAATGTCAGAGTAGCCTGGAGCCTTGGTTTCCGTGGAGACACTGTGTGTCTTGGTCATGTGTGCGGCGCTAACTCGGCGTCGAGCAGATTGCGCGGGGAGCTGGTTCCACTTGCCGTGATTAATTGCTGGGAATGTTTCCACCTTTCCACAGAGGCTGAGTGCGTCTGAGTTTGTCCATGCAGCATGTGCTGTTCCGTACAGAGGCGGCCCTTCGCTGGCCATCACGCTTTACCCACTGCTCCGGGTCAGTTTGGAGAGCTGGAAAAAGTCGACCCCGGGGCAGTGGAAAAAGTCGATTCTGTTTATTTGCAATCTGAATTTAAAGAAACGAAAGCTTTTTGAACTACAAGCAAATACTTTCTGAAATGTCAGAACAATTATGAGTTATTTTGCTTTGTTGGCAGCAGTGTGAAGGAAAAATGCAGACAGGCACATTTCCAGCCCAACCAGTGGCAGCAGCACAGTAAACTGTCCTTGGACAGTAAGCTGTAACAAGGTCAGAAATTAACCAGGGCTCTGGGCAAAAAAAAAAAAAAAAAAAAACCCTTATACTCTATTCCTATTATTTAATTAATTAATTAATTTGTTTGTTAGTTTGTTCATTTGCTTGTTTTCTTTTAAATTATTTATATTAACGTTTTAACCTTTTGACGTATTTCATAAGTTTGTTGATTTAGTTTGATTTTGATTGATTTACTTATTTTACTTATTTTTATTAACTTTTTAACATTTAATATTTCACATTCTATTTTTATAATTAAAAAATATTTTAATGTTTATTATTTTATGTAGTTTTTAACATTATATATATTTATATTTTATTATTTTATTTACCTTTTAACATTTGATGTTTCATAAGTGTCCTGTATATTGAACTATGCATGTGCTTTTTCATTCATTTGTGTTATTTTAATTTACTTCATTTTATTTATTTTAATTTATTTTATTTTACTTTTTAAAAATTGCTGCTTCATATTGTATTTTTATATTTGTCATGTTTAGTACTTTTTAAACATTTGATCTATTTCTTTTTTTATTTTTAGTATTTCTATTCAGTTTGATGTTTTACAATAATTATTTATTTATATTTGTTAGTGTTTGATATATCATATTTTATGTTCATTTATCTATTTTCATATTTATTTTTATTATTTAATATAAATGTATATTATATTGTAATTTAATAATAAGTCTCAGCCCCATCCTTTGCATTTATTTGATTTTACAAGTAATGGACAAGATGGACAATTTAATTTAATTGAGTTAACTGAAGTATTAGAAATAAATATGAATAAATTAGTCACATGCTCTGTGTGTGTGTTCTATAGGATAAGAAAAAATATCCAATAATAAAGGTATGAAAATTGCCCTGAAAACCAAGTCTAAGGGACAATTATTAAGTTAATTTCTGATCCTCTGTCATGTGTCCACTTACCTACTTAGAGCAAATCAGTTAGGGTGAACGCTACATCACCTAATTAATATTTCTAATGATAAGAGTTATAATATGTCCTCCTACACTTTTCAGATCAATTATACTCTCCTAATTGTGTCTATCCTGGGACTATCATGAGTTTGGAGCGGATCAGTGTTTAAGAAACCTGTTTGAGAACAGTCATGATTCCTTTTGGTGACGTCAGTGGCACAAAAATAATATGTTTTACATTCCCAAACTGTTCAAAAAACGTCTGTACAAAAACACAAGAATGTGCCGTGTGTGATCAGCAGAACGGCTGACGTCATTCATTCTAGACTTCTAGATCTCTAGAGTGTGTGGAAAATGTAGCAATTAACATTCCCATCATGAGCATTCTCGTTCCATAAAGCACAAAAGCTTGATTGCACAAAATATAAAGTTTTTAGTAAGCGGCAGCATCTTGGATCAACAGCAGTGGCTTTTATCAGCGTGTTACTGTGGAAGCATTAGACCGCTCACTCCTTCTCTCTGCTGCTATTTTTAGCTCCAGCTCTACAAGCCCACAGTCACACTCGGTTGCT
Organism: Cyprinus carpio; assembly: GCF_018340385.1. Taxonomy (NCBI): domain Eukaryota; kingdom Metazoa; phylum Chordata; class Actinopteri; order Cypriniformes; family Cyprinidae; genus Cyprinus; species Cyprinus carpio. The sequence goes on from NC_056615.1 coordinate 23,222,594, forward strand.
TATCCAATAAAGCCAAATCGATTTTCCACTAATTTCCAACATGCTCTGCGTATCTATTTCTCATATAGACTATATCATCTGACAGAAGATCCTTATAGCGACCAAAATAAGAGATAATCGACGCGATAAAGGCATCTATCTATCTATCTATCTATCTATCTATCTATCTATCTATCTATCTATCTATCTATCTATCTATCTATCTATCTATCTATCTATCTATCTATCTATCAGTACCTTGTAGGAAATACCATGGTAATACTATGCATTTATTTAGGAATATAACATGGTAATGCTATTTATTTGTTCATTTGTTATTTATTTATTTATACATGATGTGTACCATAAAAACACTTTTATTTTATTTTGTTTTATTTTATTTTATTTTATTTTATTTTATTTTATTTTATTTTATTTTATTTTATTTTATTTTGTTTTGTTTTGTTTTGTTTTGTTTTGTTTTGTTTTGTTTTGCATGTACCATGGTAATACTATTTATTTATTTATTTATTTATTAATTTCTTTATTTATTTATTTAGGCATGATGGCATATTATAGTACTGTGGCAGTATTATGATACAGCTATGGTAATACTATGGTACTTACTGTATGCCATGGTACTAAAATTTGTTTATATATTTCTTCCAGTTATACCATCACAGTACATGTCCAAAAATGGTAGTGCCATGGTTCTTTTTGTACTGGTTTGTTGATGTTGTTTTTTTCCATATGAATACCATGGTTCTTATGTACTGTGTGTGTGTGTGTGTGTGTGTGTGTGTGTGTGTGTGTGTGTGTCTGTGTTACATGCTTTTTATGTTTCATGTGGTTTTGGGTGTGTGGTATTATAGCAATACCATAATTCATTCTTTCTTTCTTTCTTTCTTTCTTTCTTTCTTTCTTTCTTTCTTTCTTTCTTTCTTTCTTTCCTCCCTCTCTCTCTCTCTCTCTCTCTCTCTATGCATCACTTGTAGCACTGCTCTGAGCACAGGGGATGATTTGACCTTGTGTCTTTTTTTCATCTAGTGACTCGGATCATCTTCCCGTTCACGGAGAACTGCAGAGATGGGAATCCAGCTCAGTTAGTTTTTTAGATGAATTCTTTTTTTTTTTTTATTGCACAGTGTTATGCTGCTTTTTTTCCCTCTACAATACCTTCTCCATTGTGTAACAGTAGCTGCATGGCACTTTGCCATTTTTATGAGTGATCTGTTTTTCAATTAAGTTCAGCTGGCTTGCCGTTGAGGTCTTTCTTTGCTGACTGAATATGCGGTTACAACACTTTCATCGAGGGGAAATGGATGGCGCTCTTAAAAGGGTGTTTTTATATTGTAGTACATTTTTATTGATGGGGGTTTTAACAGGTCAGAGATATATGCTGAGCGCTGTTGTTTTCACACAGCACTCTGGACAGGTGCTGCACTGACAGGTCAAGCTAATGAATGAATAAGAAATAATTGCAAAAATATAAGCTGATTTAGATGCATGCTATGTGCACTCTCTTAACAAATTAAAATAGGCCACAGATATACTTCATATCAACCTTACAGTGTAACAGCTGAACCTTTGGGAGGACTGATTCAGCAGAATTTGGCAGAAATATTAATTTAATTAAATAATTTACTTAAAAACATTTATTTAATTATATTGGAAATACTTTTAAATTAATTTAAATATGTTTTACTTTAAAATATAGTAAAGAAAAATGAACGACAAATGCTCAAAACACTTCCACTGAAAGTGCATTTTTGTGCAATAATTGATTACTATAGGAAATAATAAACAATACATTTCCACTGTAAGTGCATTTCATTTTATTTAATATTTTATTAAAAATATATATTTAAAAAATATATATTCTGAAAAATTCATTTAATTAAATTACATGAATCTAAATATGAAATAAATTAAATTAAAAATATTTTTTGCACAAAATTGCAATTCATTTTTCAAACCAAGAAATTATTTAATGTGTTCATTTATAGTAATTGAGTATAACTTTGAGTATATTTAGCATTTATTAAATTGAGTATTTAACCCAGTTTCATGTGTGATTATTGTAGTCATTCCTCCGAAAGCATTAGCAGATCTATTCATCCATGAAGGAATGTTGCAGTGCATGCTGGGACACACATCGGCATGAATAAAACATTAAGTTCTGGTCAGTGCTGGATTATAACATTGTTTGAAGATTTTCATAGGAGCAGGGCAGCATGTAACTGTGCTGTACGTCTGTGTGTTCTCTCTCTAACACATGCATGTTCACGAGGGAAAAAACTGCGAAATGCAGTGATATGTAGATTATACTGTATGTGTGTCTGAGAAAAATCGGCTCAGGTCTGTGATAACTGGCATTATCTTATTCATAGAGTTGCAAATCAAGTGAGCATGGAGGAGATGTTTAAATCTGCAGAGACTGAGAGAAAGAGCTCTGTGTGTGTGTGTCATAGTGAAAGCATATCATCTCTCACTGGAAGTCTCAGCATAAACACAAACCGCTGTTTGATTGACAGCTCTCAATGGCCCTTGACTTTGGTTTTAATATTTCTTTATTTCTTTCACTCTCGTTTTTATTGCATAAGAACGAGAAGGCCGTAAGATATCAACAGACACACACACACACACACACACACTCTCTCTCTCTCTCTCTCTCTCTCTCTCTTCTGTGTGCTGCTATGATTTTATACCTGTGACTGAGAGGAAATAATAGTTTTTGTTAAAGGAATAGTTAACCCCCCCCCCCAAAAATTTCTGTCATCATTTTCTCAGCCTCTTCTTGTTCCAAACCTGTTTGAGTGTCTTTTTTCTGCTAAACACAAAAGAAGATATTTTGAAGAATGTTGATAACAGTTTAACCAAACAGTTGACGGTAGCCATTGATGTGCATAGTATTATTTTTTTTTCTTCCTCACACTATGGAAGTCAATGGCTACCGTAAACTTATTGGTTACCAACATTCTTCAAATATATTCTTTTAAATAAAGAAAATATATTAGAAGAAAGAACGAAGAAATATAACAGAAGAAAGAAATTCATACAGGTTTGGAACAACTTGAGGGTGAGTAAATAATGACAGAAATGTCATTTTTGAATGAACTATCCATTTAATACAATGTACAATGGTCTTTTGAATATGTATTATAACCATGTTTTTCAATGTTCATCACAATCTTAATGGACACATATGATGGGACGTGCCATGACAATACCATAGTTTTTGGGAAGATTTATTATAGTAACAACATATTTGGGGGCATTAACCATATCCTCAATTTTTTAACCATATAAAAACATTTTTTTTATGGTACCATGGTAATACTGTGATTTTTGGATGTACAGTATACAATAGGCATTTTGGGATATTTGCCATATAGTAATCCAGTTGCACTTTATTTTACAGTACGTGTACTTACATGTACTTATAGTGTACTTACAGTGTATTTATCTAAGAAAGTTCTGGTAATACAAGGTAACTACTACTAGGTTTAGGAGTAGGTTCCGGGTTAGTGCCTAGTTATTACATAGTTATTGTAATTACTATAATAAGTACATAGTATGTACATGAGGAACAGGACTGTAAAATAAAGTGCTACCAGTAATCCTATGTCTTTATGGTGATAACATGTTTTTAGGCATTTAATATGGTTGTACAATATTTTATTAATAAACTGTACATAAACTGTGGCAATTCCAAAGTACCATATTGATATCACATTCAAAGACCATGGTATTCCTTGTAGTACATTTGAGTATGCAAAATACAATAACATAGAGAATATATTAACTTGTTTTATTTCTTAATTAATATTCATCCCCATAATGTCTCCAAAAGTAGATTTTGCCTTATTTAATTTACTTCTGGGGATAATTATAGTTATGTAAATGCATACAAACACATACATTTATGTACGCACATTTTTTTACTACTCTTCACTTCTGGCATGCTCATTCTCTCACAGGTGGGAAAACAAGGTATTTAAAGCTCATTAGCAGTGTGTGTATGTGTACTGTATGTGTGTGTCTGCATATTTGTGTGTTTGTGCAGTTGGACTCAATCTGCTAAGTGGGAGGAAGATTTTAGAGGCGGTGTTGAGATTCATTTAGATAATTACACATTATCTTCTTCTGTCTTTACCTTACGCTCTGCATGGGCGACGCAAACAAGAATGCAGAATGTCTTCCATCCGTTTAAAGCATATCTGTCGTCATATCATAACGATTAGTCCGCTGCATCATTGATCGATGCAAATAACTTCAAATGCATTCAGAAGGACACGTGCCCTGTCAGATCACTTGGCAGGATTAAAAAGATTATTATAATGAGCTCTTCTTGTGATAAAACACCACATTTGATAAAAAGAAGGCTTGGAATTCATTTACTGTACATTGTTGAGCATAATCATTTTTGGAGTTGAATTGGTACAAGCTGAGAATGAATTAAACCGTGGATATAATTACAGGCCATTTTCATAAAGGCTGCAATTTATTTCAAGTGATAAATGGTGGAAAATATGAAATATATACATAATTTCTACATTCACTTACAAGAAATGAGGGGCTGAGTGCTCAATGTGGTCACGACTTAATTTTGAAAGACATCTGGGGAAAAGGGCAGCTTCGTGTGAGATGAATTAAACAAATCCGTTTCTTCACAGCGTGGCGCTTTTGAGGCGCAAAGTTTGATGACTTTCACTGTGGCCCCATAAAGTATTTGGGCACTTAAGCTACATTTAGAAATCTATGAACATCACTGCATTACATAACTAGATATTAAAGTACAAATATTAAAGACTTTACGCCAAGGCTGTAAAGTGTTTGGTTATCAAGTCACATGTGATCCAATTTAGTTATCTTCATATGGTAAAGCCACGGACCTTTGTATCTTCCAATACCATGTCTACAATTACTGAAGGGCTGGTTGGGTAGGTTGTTTGGCAACAATCATTTAAGTCTTCCCAAAGTCTTCTTGGTGCCACTAGTGAAATAAGCCACATACTGTATATAATTAGATGAAACATATTTGATTTGATGGTAAATGATGGTGTTTTAGTATTCCAACCCAATGAGATGACACATCTCACAAACTTGGCAATGTTAAGCTAGTAAATAAATTATGAAGTGATTGAGAACTAACTGAGGTGTCTAGACAAGGGTCAGGTTGGTAGAAATAAAGCTAATAGGGGTTTGGGAGATACAGGAGCTTGTGTGCAGAAATGAGAAGTTCATGTTTAATATTACAGGATGTTAAATGTCATGTTTAGATATGGGGAACTACTGTATCGATAGCTTTAGGTTTATTTGCTTCTGCAGATACTGTAAGAGCACCAACAAGTTGTAAGAGCTACTTGTTTTTCTTTTTTGGAGGTGGATTTAATAGTTCTGTATTTAATGAGATTAATGCAATATTTAAATATTTCGAAAATCTTCGCTTTAAGAAGCAACAATAATTAATAATCATGGCAGAAAATAAAACAAAAAGATACACATCTATAAAAAACATTAAAAAATTATTATTAAGAACTTCTTTTTCTTTTTTCTTCTAAACATTCCTGGAATACCGGATGTTGTTCAAGTTCAACTAATGCTGACAAATCAGTTGGCTTTCATAGATACTATGGAAAATGTAATGACACTTCAATATGCATACCGTAACTTTAATATGAACTATAATATTAAAGTTACGGTATGCATATTGAAGTGTCATTACATTTTCCATAATTAAGAAATCTGTTAAAAATGATTTTACCATGGTGACTATGTGGCCACCAGATGGAGCAGTTCTAACTTTTCCTTAAGCTAGTGCACTTGCAGTCAAGCTAATTACCGTTTATGAGTTATTTTACAAACAATAATAATGTCCACTGTGCAGTTTAATTATGCCTGTTTATTCATTTGCTGAAAGTGATAGTTTACCCAAAAATGAAAATTCTTTCATTAATTACACTCTGATGTCGTTCCAAACCCGTAAGACCTTTGTTCATCTTCAGAACACAAATTAAGACCAAGAGGTTTAAAACCAACAACACACAGCAACCCAACAAATACAGTAATGCAACTGTAATGTGCCAGGCTCAGAAACGTAGTAAGGACATTGGTAAAACAGTCCATGTGACAACAATTTTATGAATCTGCGAGAATACTTTTTGTGTACAATAAAAAAAAAGACTTTATTCAACAGTTCTTCTCCTCCAAAGTCAAATCACGTATTCCGCCATTATCGAGATAATAAGAGTGTTTGTGTGTGTGTGTGTGTGTGTGTTCAGATTGTTGTAGATTCACATATAACAATACCATATCACAACACACCCTCCCATCTCAACCTTCTCATAGAACTCATAAAACATTCAGCATGCCAGTGGACTAACATCAAAAAAGTACATTTTATTAATAAAACATTGACATGAAGCAGTTATTTCCCTTAAATATTGATTTCTGAATATGGTATAAAGATGTATCGGACACATGAATCTGTGGAAAATCTGGAAGTTGTTTTTCTGAGTTGATCGGTGTGTGTCCTGTAGTCTGTAATGTGAAATAAGTGTGTGGACTCCATTATTATTCAAAGCAGCGTGAAAATTTTAAATTGTGTTTTAAAATTTTTATACGGTAGATGATTAAAATATGATGTATTAATGACTTTATTAGAGGGCACTGCTTTCCTTTTAAATTGACAAAGAGAAGCTGGTCACCTCTTCTCTCTCCTGTTCTCGTAGTATCTCCTCATCTCATCTGTTCTCCTGGTTTAATTCCTCCTTGTCTCGTCCTTCTTGTCTTTTCTCCCCTCATCTAGAATCTTCTCATCTCTTCTTTCCCCATATCTTCTCATTTAGTCTCTTCTCTTACACCCCTCAACTTGTTGAGAAAGTCCTGCAAGCTAAAAGAGGACATATTGATCTATGAAGTTAATATCTCACCCTCCTCTCCTTTCATCTCCACTCCTCCTCCTTAATTATTCTCTTCCTGTGAGTCAGCATAACTAATATTTGGCTATGCTCCTCATCTTTTGTGCTTTCACTCTTTGTTTTGCCATCCAGTATGAGGTCTGGTTGTCGACTGACATCTTGATGCTTCCCTGCTGAATAACAATAAAGTGTAGCAGGTGTTAGTGATGTCATTTCATGTCGGGGGGTTATGTTTAATGAACAGTCTTATTGCAGGAACGCTCCCAGAAATCGTGACTGGTGTACTTGCACTTCTGACACAGACTGTCTGGGGTAAAGTTAATATTTTTTATGACAGGTTATCTCTCTTCAGAAGATAATAGTGTTATTCAGCTCAGTTTAGCTCAGTGTTAATTTAATTGAGTTGAATAAAATTGTTTGTATTGCAAACTCAGTTCAGTTAAAAAATGTTGTTCTCATCTGATGTGTACTGTATTTTATACATGTACTGTATAACATACATGAAGAAGCCAACAAAGGATGCACCATAAATGCAGTCAGTAAAACTCATGTGCGTATTTATTCATAAATTTTCCATATTTATTACTGTTCCAAAGTCATGCAATAATTTTATGTGACAAACAGCCTGAAATTTAAATGATCCTTTACTGATAATATCTCTCCAGTGAGTGCTTAAATGCTTAAATTGAATCAACTGAATCACTGAGTTGAACTCTATCAGATCAATGGTATTCCTGAATGAATCATTCAGACCAGGGCTGCATTTCCCATTAAATGATGTAACTTTCTGATTAACCACAACCGTATGATGCATTTCTTGTGGAAACAAACTACCTAGTCAATCTGTTTCCTGAACACGGCCGCATCTCCATTGTTTGAACCACATTAGTTCATCAATATAGAGCCATTGTTAATAATGTCATGCGCATGTGGTGGAGTAATAACTTCTGCTATTTAACTAATTAAAGATCTCTAATGCTGAGTTCACACTGCACCATTTTAGCACAGATTTTTACTCGCCGACAGGTTGTGAGAAATCGCCAACAAATGCCCAAAATCAGAGGAAAATTGGTGCTTGTTCATGTGAGTGACAATCATGCAGTGTGAATTATTAAAGACACAATCTGAGAGAATCAACCACCCGTTAAATATTTGGCATGCTAATTATCTGGACCTGTCGGTGATTCAAAATCCTGCTGTGTAAAATGAGTTCTGACTGAAAAACACATCAGCAATAACCTACAGCCAATGAGAGAGCAAGATAGGCTAGAGGGCAGTGGGAAGTTTGGAGAGTTATATGAAACATAGTTTGTGGACCAGACAAAGTAGTCGGTGATTCTTCCTATTATAAAATCATGCAGTGTGTAACCTCCTTTCGCCGATCCCATGTAGTGTGAACACAGCAGCAACTGAATGCTATCCCAGACAGTCCTGCAGTGTGAAAACAACGGTGATTGGATGACTTTGAAAGTCATGCAGTGTGAACTCGGCATAAGATGCTGCTATATTGAACATGTCACCTGATGACTATTTTACTTTTTTTTTTTTTCATTTTGCTTTATTTGATGTTTGATTCATTGCAGGTTCCCTCTCATGTCATACTCCAGGGATCTTGAAAAACAGCGCTTATTATGCTTTTATATACAGTGCTGTGAAAAGGTTTTGCCCCCTTCTTGTTTTTTATTTTTATTTTTTTTTACATTTTTTGCATATTTGTCACACTTAAAAGATTCAGATAATCAAACAAATTTTAATATTACACAAAGATAATGCAAGTAAATACAAAATACAGTTTTTAAATGATGATTTCATTTGTTAAGGGAAAAAAAGCTGTCCAAATCTACCTGGCCCTACATGAAAAATGAATTGCCTGTTAAATCATGAAAGAACTGTGATTAACCACATTATTTTAGAAAGCTGAGTTAAATTTCACTAGCCAAACCCAGACCTGATTACTGTCAGACCTGTTGAATCAAGAAATCACTTAAACAGAATTTGTCTGACAAAGTGAAGCATGCTTAAGAAGCAAGACATCATGCCGCGATCTTAAGAAATTCAAGAACAGATGAGAAACAAAATAATTGACATGTATCAGTCTGGAAAAGGCTTATAAAGCAATTTCTAAGGCTTCGGGACTCCACAGAGCCACAGTCAGAGCCATTATTCACAAATAGAGAAAACTTGGAACAGTGATGAACCTTCCCAGGAGTGGCCGGCCTGCCAAAATTACTCCAAGAGCGCAATGATGACTCATCCAGGAGGTCATAAAAGAACCCAGAACAACATCTAAAGAACTGCAGGCCTCACTTGCCTCAATTAAAGTCAGTGTTCATGATTCAACAATAAGAAAGAGACTAGGCATCCATGGAAGAGTTCCAAGGCAAAACCCATTACTAACCAAAATGTACACAAAGGCTCATCTCACGTTTGCCAAAAAATATCTTGATTATCCCCAAGACTTTTGGGCAAATATTCTGTGGACTGATAAGACAAAAGTTTTTTGGAAGGTGTGTGTCCCGTTACATCTGGTGTAAAACCAACACAGCATTTCATAAAATGAACATCATACCAACAGTCAAACATGGTGGTGGCAGTGTGATGGTCTGGGGCTGCTGGATGACTTGCCATAATTGATGGAACCATAAATTCTGCACTCTATCAAAAAATTCTGAAAGAGAATGTCAGGCCATCAGTTTGTGACCTCAAGCTCAAGCGCACTTGGGTTATGCAGCACAATGATCCCAAACACACAAGCAAGTCCACCTCTGAATGGCTCAAGAAAACCAAAATGAAGGTTTTGGAGTGGCAAAATCCTGTCTTAAATCTGACTGAGATGCTGTGGCATGACCTTAAACAGTCCATTTATGCTCGAAAACCCTCCAATGTGGCTGAATTAAAACAATTTCGCAAAGAAGAGTGGGCCAGAATTCATCCACAGTGAAGTGAAAGACTCAGTGCCAGCAAACGCTTGATTGCAGTTGTTGCTGCAAAGGGTGGCACAACCAGTTATTAGAATTAGGTGGCAATTACTTTTTTATGTAGTGCCAGGCAGGTTTGGACAGCTTTTTTCCCTTAATAAATGAAATCATTATTTAAAAACTGCGTTTTGTATTTACTTGGGTTATCTTTGTGTAATATAAACGTTTTTTTTTTTTTTGATGAGCTGAATCTTTTTACGACACTGTATTTAGACTGAATGGAAGATATAGACCATACTGCATGTTAGCTTGTTTCATGTGCCTAAGAGTATAATTTATTTAAGCCCATATGTCTTACTAAGAAGAAACTATGCCTCTAACCACAGGTCGAGAGCTGTAGTTCCAACCACTTATGTTTGCGACACTGTTTGCAAATGTTCGTTTGGACTCTGGAAAACAATGATTCGTTAAACTATGTTGGTAATGACAGAACTTGCGACCACAGTTGGCTAACGATGCTTTTGGGAAACGCATCCCAGTTTGGTTGACTGAATCAACTGGTTAACTGAAAAGACTCGCTGCTTTACTACAAACTCTCATGAAAACACCTTAGGATGTGAAGATATTAGTTTAAGTAACTAAAATTTTGCTCTGTTCATCAACCTATCAGATGACTTAAGAACATTTGAAATATTTTGTAAAAACAAGTAATATGGATTGCTTTTATGGTACTATTATTACATTGTTTGTCTTTTTGATAGTCACATTCACTTTCATTATATTGAAAAGATTGGCTAGGATCACTTTCAAAAATTCTCCAGAAGAAAGCAAATCATGTTGTTCGGAACGACATGATGACAGAACATTTATTAATTGCGAACTGTTCATTTAAAAGCTACAATACTACAAGATTGTAGAACACAGCCCTCTTAGATCTTAATAGGTGTAGTTTTGGTAGTCAGGCTCACTCAGGGGATTGTTGATATTATACGCTTCTTCTCCAGTAAGATCCGGTGGACTGGCTAGCATTTGAGCAGCAGTGTCAGGAAAGCAAGGGCTGATGTTTTGTATCTCTTGAGGAAATTTCTGCTTTTCTCATGCTCTTATTTTCTCTGACTCTCTTGACATCTCAGGAACGGGTCTCAGTAACTTCATTCTCTCTTCCAGGAGCAATTCACAAAGGAAATACAACAGTTTAGAGGGCTTGCGTTTTCCTCAGAGAAAAGGCTAACAAGGATATGAAAGGAACGGCTTCGTCTTACTCTGAAGCGCAGCTTCTTTCACATTGTCAGAAGTTCCTGAAATAAGGGATGATTGAGATGTTTAGAGTGAGATTTTAGATCATCACATTATGAGCATCAGGATGACCTCATACAGTAACTTGCCTGAGTGTGTGTTAATGCATGTACAGTAAAATAGAGAGCAAGTATGTGTGAGAAGAGGGTTGTTTGGTAAGGAGACAGTAATTGAGCTGTTTCTAACCTAATTGCTACAATCATTCATGCACAATTTTAATTTAACGCTGACTAAACAGCTCCGTCTACAGTTTAGAGGGTGCAAGTGTGTGTATGCGTGTGGGAGTGTGTGTGACATCTGTGGTTAAATACTTTTTGGCAGGGTGGCCCTGTTTAAAATAGACTGCTTTTGCTGCTAGATGCAATAATGTGATAGCACAGCCCATCTGAACGAGCGCTTGCCCCTCCATCTCTCATGCACGTTTTGCTAAATCCTCTTTAGCATTTGTGGAGTCTTATTTATTAATGAAGACATTGTTTTTATTTTATTCTAAAAATGCAAATCTGTTTCCTTTAGTGTGTGTATGTGTGTTAAGTCTGTAGTAAGTACAGTATAAAAAGCTTTATTTAAAAAGAACAATTAAAAAAAGTAAAAAACAATAAATTCTTGAATATGGTTAGTTTCGAAGTTAATATTCTATCATTCATGCAATGAAATTAATTCATTATTTTTTTATTTATTTGTATTTTTATTTATTTACAAATTTGTCTCCTGAAGTTAGTTAAATATGACAAAACCTTTCTTTTGAGTGGTCTCTTCATTTGGAAAAACAATTTACTAACTACTAATTCATTCCTTCATTCATTCCTTCATTCATTCCAAATTTGTCCCTGAAATGAAATGACATAACTTCATAAAATAAATTAACCATTATTTATTTATAACACTGCAGTTTATTTATAATACAGAAATGTTTCCTTGTGTATGTGTGTGTGTGTTTTATTGTAGCTATACTAATGGAATGTTCCCAAATGTAAAAAATGCCCACCCTCCCCCCACCCAACAATGCAACAAGGAAAAAAAAAATCTTTGATAATTTTTTCTTTTTAGATATACACATATAGGTTTATTATATGGTATTTGAATATGTTTGAATATGGTATGATAAGAACAGTAGATACTAACAGAGCATGAATTTTTTTTATTTTTATAAAAAAAATATTTATGCGTGCACATTTTATCTGACAGCAGCTTTTGAAGGAGATGTGTGGGCGTTTGTGTGTGTGTTAAAGGGTAACGGGGTCATAAGTAGCTCCTGCCATGTCACCATGTTTTTCTGTCACTCGAGCATCATTGTGTGACACTCACACACACACACAGAGTGAGCTGCAGGTACACATCTACACAGACTATAAATACACAGCGTTTGATGTGCATAACTGTGATATCTGCTTGAGCTCTCTGCCATTTAACGAATGTCTGTGTTAAATTTGACAAGATATCAGTGTGTGATCATTAGGGCTGTGAGCCCTCGTCCGCTCAGCTCATCTTCCTCACAGCAGTCATTTTAGAACCACATTTTTTTTATACATCAGTTTTTTCTTCTAAGTTAGGAATTAATGCCAGTAACGACACATTGTGCTTGCAGTTTAATGGCTGTTTTTTGATTGTTTTTGATTATCATCTATATCGCAGTTACGCAGTTGACGTTCATAATAAAAGTTCTTAATAAAAGTCTTAAAAAACAACATGGAAAAAGAAATGTAATAAGATTATGATCCTGCCTGGGGGAAAAAAGCAACATATATTGGCTGTTTTGGAATTCTGGAATGTATCAGGGCTTTAAAGTATGAAGCCTTCGTAGTTTTAGTGTATGTATGTATGTATTTACTGTTCACACACTACGGCTCAAAAGTATTTAAAGAAGACTCACAAAGACTGTATTTATTTGATAAAAAAAATCAATAATATAAAAAAGTCATATTACATTATTTAAATAATGATTTATTTTGGAATATGTACAATTTCTTATAGTAAAAAATACAGTAAAAAAAAATTATTTCAGATATATTATTATAATACAAAAAGGGTTTTTTGATTTTAATATATTATAAAATGTAATTTGTTCCTGTGATACAAAGCTGAATTTTCAGCATCATTTCTCCGGTCATCAGTAACATTTATTATATGGTAACATTTGCAACATTATAAAAGCCTTTATTGTATCTTTTGATCAGTTTAATGAGTCCATGCTAAATAATAGTAATACTTTCTTATATAAGACCATCAGGGACAGAAGAAGCCAAGAAGAACAGTCATGCTAGAATAGATAAGGGCCTTTTCCAAACTGTTCCCACAAAATTGGATACATAGCGTTTTCCAAAATATCTTGGTGTGCTAAAGCTTTAGGATTTCTCTTCACTGGAAGTAAGGGGCCTAGTCCAACCCCGGCGCAATACCATTATCCCTCTTCCACCAAACTTTTTAAAGTTGGCACAATAAGTCAGGCATGTTATGTTCATCTTGGCATCCACCAAGCCTAGACTCAGCAAAACAGAAGCAATGTGTCATTTCACAATACAAGTTTCCACTGCTCCAGAGTCCACTAGCGGCATTCTTTACACCACACCATCTGATGCTTGGCATTATACTTGGTGATATGAGGCTTGTATGCAGCATTTGTACTAATATTAATGCCAGATAAAGTCTGGAACTCTTTGGAAATCAGCAGAACATTGGCAAAATACATGCAAACATATACTGTATAGTGTGAATTCAGGTAAACTGGGATGCATGAAGATGTATGAAATGAAGGAACGTCCTTTTATTTTTTAATTTAAATGATAATATGGGACATGGAATCTGCGTTTTTTATGTTTTAAGTGTGAGGATGTCTCAGCAGACTTGACCTTACCGTCCCTGTCAGATCTTATTCCCCCGCTGTACATCCCCACAGGAGAAAGGGGGCTGAGCAAAGCCGGAGCATGTAATTGCTCCTTAAGCAGAAACTCCTTCATGGTTTGATGGATCTGTTTTTCCTCTAGCATAGCTCAGCTCCATTTCTGAGAGTCCTGACGGCCTGTGCATCCCTTCATGTCCCGTAACCATGGATATAAGCTGCCCGGAGGAAGAGCGGCACTTGTAGCAATCAGCAGGCATGCAGGAATTGGGGCTGATACAGATGGCTTTTGTGTGTCTGTACGGGGTGATGATGTAATGGCAGATGACAGCTGAGCAATTTCATTGATGTGTGTAAATAACCTTTGTAGATTCTGAGTGGGAAAAATTATGTGTGTGAGAGGGCCGGGCACTCAATGATCTTCACTTGCTCTAGAACCATTTTTAGTCCATCTTCTTTAAAATAAGACAATTTATTCTCAGACAGACCATTTCATCCCATGCTTACAGCAATTTCATCAAGTAGGACATGTTCCTAGGTCAAATGCCTTATTGGTCCTGAAATGTCATTCCAATTGTATCCGTATCAACCTTATCTTTTTCCTCTGAGTTTTTGTGGTTAGGATTTATGGCTGTTTCCAAAACCTGACAAATTCTACATGTCTCTTGGAAGACATGCAGTAAATGCATATTTTTATTATTCCATTTCTATAAGGAAACAAGTTTTAGTAGACATTAAAGAGATAATTTCATCATTCATGCTGATGAAACCTGTAGGATTCTTCATAGGAGATCATTTGAGTATCTTACTCTTACCTACAAATGACAGTGGGCTCTTAAACAACACTGGAGTTCAATGACTTTTCACAAAAAAGAAAAAGAAATCAAAACAAGTTTTGTATTCCATGAAAAAAAGAAAGAAAAAAAAAAAAAAACATGAGAATGAGTAAATAATGACAGAATCCTCATTTTGAGGTAAATGATCAATTTAATGTAAAAAAAAAAGTCTTACTTTGCCCTTCTGCAATTTAAGGCCTAAAAAGCTCTTAAATTGTAGAAGAAATGAAAAGTCATGGAATTAAATGTTGCATGTGCTGCAAAAAAAAAAAAAAAAAAAAAAAAAAAATCCTCTAAACATTAAATCAAGATTAATTTACTTGAATGCAAATTGAACAAAATCGTGTTTTTTTTTTTTTTTTTGAGAAATCGAACAAATTTGAGTAACTTTAAGAACAAACATCTGTCAATGGAGAATGAAAACTTGTTTTTCCCTTGAGTCAATTGACAGATTTTGTTTTAATCAAACTTCATTTTGATCAATTTCTCATAAAACAAGACTTCTTATCTTGTAATTTCCCTTCTCAAGTAAACGTATTGATTTAAGAATATTGAAACATTTGCACTGAAAAACAGGACAAAATGACTTATGCAATATATATATATATATATATATATAATATATATATATATATATATATATATATATATATATATATATATTTTTTTTTTTTTTTTTTTTTTTTTTTTTGATTTTTTTTTTTTTTGTGGTGTGATCAGAAGTTATAAGCGTTTTTCTATATTCTAGTGGTTGGTAGAATAGATTGTTTAGGTCATAAGCTTTGCTAATATAATTCATTGTATGCTTTCTAGACATTTACATTTAGAGAACATATTGATGTACCGTGTTCCATTCTGTTTTTTCCTTACATTTTACTTGGTCTTAATTATAAAACCTACAAAAACAAAGCATTAAAAAACCCATGTACAAAATAACAATTTACAACATCATACACTACCATACCATCAACCACTGTACAAAAAAAAACTGGACAAAAGAAATATGGTGCTAGTAGTTATAAGTGCATTATTTGAGTTTACTCTATGGTAAGAGTGTGTAGAACATCAAATAGCATGTTGCTTTGACCCGCTGCGTGAACGTCAGATGTCACAGTAGAGGGAGAGAGTAATGGAGAAGCCAAATGCCAGTGAAACAAGCTAAGACAGCATGTTAAAGGTTACTCCATTCAGATAAACACCACTGAGACTGTGATTCAGACATTCATAGAGAGATACATCATTCATACAAACATCTTTCAAACAGTGTCAAGTGACAAATCACTTCCATGTTAATCAGAGTTTTGACTTAATCAGCTGTGACAAAGACAAGCAACACATGACAAAATATTTTTTTGCAGCATAGTCCTGAAAACAGTGAAATCTCACCTTTCTTCACCAATCTCTCTTTTTTTTATAATTATTTTCATAATATTGAGCTGGTAATATCTGAGTTGGTTGATTTGGTTTATGGCTTAGAACTGTATTGAATATTTTGCCTAAGTGAAGATGAATGGGAAAATTACTTATAGAATGACTGATTGTGATTTGGCACTTTGTTGAGCATTTTTCCTTGCAGTGAAGACAAGTGATAGACTTGACACTGAAAACTTGCTACTTAGTGCCTTGTTAGGATGAACTGTAACATCTTTCAGACAGAGTTCATATTCATATGTTCACACATACAAATGTGCATTGTAAGTAGTTGAGGGATGGCTTCAGGGGCCGTTCACACAGAACACATTCTTACAATGTCTATGGTAATTTAATTTTTTTGAAAATCTTTGTTGTATTGTGTCTCATTATATTTTAAGGTTCTGAGTGCCATGTTTTTAAGAAACTGTGTCAATTTAAAACAGTTAAACTTTGACAAACATGAATTTCGTCTGGTTATCTTTTGTTTCTAACTCTGTCTGAATTGTAATTATGTGTGTGACGTATGTCTGTATGAATGCGAATCATTTAGTTGCATCTAGTTTTGCTCTTAAACACATATTTCGGCTGGCTGTTGAGTTCTCTGTCCTGTCTGAACATGAATGCTTTCACAGGGGTTCAAATGAAACCTTAAAGGCATATGCACTTTCGATTAAGTGGAAGTCACCGGTGTATACCAGTTAACCAATGTTACCTCATGGGAAAATGTGGATATTGAATTGCGATGTCTTTTCCAGTTGGCCGTTTTCATTTTTGAATAATTGAGTCAGAGCATGTAGACAGCTTTATCCCTTTCTTCAGATTTCACATTACTTTTCCTCCATTCACTTGAGTATAATTTCATTTCTGAATCATGAATTTCCGTTCAATTCATTTACACTGCACTCATATCCAAACACAAGAGTGTTTTGGAGGGTCTCGCAGTGCACTGACTAACACAGTGTATTGCCTGGTGTTCTCATCTCCTCCAGTGCTTGATGATTTACCCTCTGGCCTCATTCAGATTAGCACACAATGAATGCAGTCTGACAGCACAATACTGTTCCCTTTCAGTTGGTCACTACTAGTCACTTCGGTAACCGACAAATTTGGATCTCGCTAAGAGAGACCAATCCACTTTGAGTGGACATGCAATGATTGCATCCAGCTGCTGTTGATCGCGGTGCGAGTATAAGTAGACAGCAGATGCAGCGCATATTCAGGTTTTTGCTGAGGAGCCGAGCCAGTGACCCGGACGCTCAGTGGTGGTATAGAAGCTATGGTGACAGGACGTGACATCTCCGTTCCCTCCTTCAGGGAACGAGGGTTACATACATAACCGAGACATTCCCTTTTAGTTGGTCACTCTCAACCTCACATCAGTGACTGACGAATTGGGATCCTCTACCAAAGCACCACGGATGCTGCCCCATCCATTGCCCTGTGCAAAAGACCACTCACTGTTGTCGTAGCACTACCCACTCAGTGAGATTAGATAACACTGGGAAAACATACCCGTTCCGCTGCAGAAGCCCCATCCTTCCCGAAGGAGGTCTCAGGAGCAAATACACATATGAACATCCGTTTAGGTGCATATGGACAGTTATAGGTGATTGAAACCCTCTAGGAAATGGCAGAAGACTGCTGGGGAAACACGGGCTCTGAGGCTATACCGTGGACTTTACACATATGGGATCCACTTATGTCTCACATATGGAACCCAGCCTTCTACCAGTTCTCAAGGATTCATCGGGAGAAAGGCCTGGTGCCAGCTGCGAGGGAATGGAGGAGCTCGATAGGGTCTACAGTACGGACACTCTGGAGTAGTTTTAGCAAGCCAACACTAACCGGGGCCTCTCAGTGCCAATACCTGTTTGAGGTGAGAACACAGGAGGACACCGGCTCCACACGAAGGCTTTAGAATCTAGCGAATGTGTTGGGGGTTGCCCAGCTATATACAAATATCTGTCAGTGAGGCGCCATGAGCCAGTGCCCAAAAGGATGCAACACTTCTAGTAGAGTGAGCTCGGAACCTGAATGGGCAGGGCACACACTGTGCCTGATAAGCCAGGGTGATGGCATCCACAATCCAGTGGGCCATCCTCTGCTTATGGACAGCCTTCCCCTTCTGCCGAACTCTGTAACAGACAAAGAGCTGGTCTGAGGTCCTAAAGCTTTGTGTCCGGTCTACGTAGCATCTCAAGGCCCGGTCGAGACAGAGCAAAGCTAGCACTTGCAAGTTCACCACCTGATCCCCAAAGGGAGTAGTAGGAACCTTGGGCACATAGCCAGGCTGGGAAGCAAGACCATCTGTAGTATCACATGATCCCATATTGACTTACTTGATTGGTGACCTAGACATAGAACAAATTCTGAAATACTGTATATACAGTATATTTCTTTCCTTAAAATGAAACTTTAAACATTAACTAGAAATCATGAGATTAATCATTGTATTATTCTAATCTCCTTGCAACAACCCTAATTAGGATACTTTAAGAAGCCTACTTTTTTAGAGAGTGTTACTGCTGCTGACTTTGTTGTTGTAAGTGAGCATATGTTCTGTTTTGTTTAGTTCTCAGAGGATATTCTGAAACGTCTCTTGGGAGATGAAATGTCTGTTCCTCTTCAAGCCAAATTCTAATAGTCTTGAGGAAAGTAAACTAATAATAAATAAGGTTCCTTTAGCAGCCCTAATGACTGACCTTTGAGCTATCGACATCTGGTGTCAATACTATCTCAACTGCAAACCATTGCTGGAATAACAGTGGCAGGAAAAGGTCAACTGTGTGTGTGTGTGTATGTGTGTGTCTCCTCACATTAAATTTGATGTGTTTTTTCCTTTGTCGTTGTCTTGTGTTCTTGTTCTGTGACTAAATATTGCTATTATTATTATTATTTTTTTTTTTTTTTAGCATTTTACATTAGTGTTACAATAAGCTCTCAGACTTTTCTCCTTGTCCACAAATACAAGTCTTCTGCTTCTCAAATCTTTCCCTTGAGTCAGTGATTCCATTCTTTTCAGTAATGTCACATGCTTTTCCTCAGAGTAGATCTCAACAATGTTTCAATCTCTGCTCAGATTTGTCTGCAAAGAAAATTGCGATTTCAGTTTGAACCAATAATAGTATAGTACTCTTGCTGTTAACAATTGGCAAATGTTTGTCTTATTCTGTCCTATTGTCTTATTTTTGTTTCTCATAAAATACATAAATAATGCTGGCTAACTTGATTGAAATGTAAGTCTAAGTAAGACTCTATTAGTATTCATGTTGTTCGTTACTCCACACTTGATATACTGCATGTACAATCATGTGTGCTGTGAAGTTAAGTGTAACCATTTCATTAAATTTCTTTCTTTCTTTTTTTTTTATATAGAATTGATAGTTAATAGATCATTTTCAACTTTTTGTACTAGAGTTCTTGTACTAGGGTAGTGATTCTCAACCTTTTTGACTTCAAGGTCCCCATGGTCTGTAACAACATTCAAAGAGCCCTGAATAGGTTTACTATTGTTCATCTACTATAATGACAAAGTGTTTTAATCTTATATTTCTCCATCGATTAAAATAAGTAGCTGTAATCAGTTCCGTTTACATCACATTTCAATATTCTAGACATTTTAAGAGCTGATTGTTTTATAGGGATCCCACTCTCTTTAACGAGCCAAATTTCAAGTTGTTTTTTAAAGTATTTATTTATTTATTTATTTATCTTGTTATTTATGTTTTATTTTATTTGCACTTGTTATTTATGTTTTATTTTATTTTTATTTATTTATTATTATTATTATTACTCACAATTTCTACATAAGAACATGGTGATACTAGAAAAAATTAAATATTTTTACTTGCAGTTTTCTACATGAGAACATGGTGAAACTAGAAGAATGTATATTCTGTATAAAAACGTCCATGGTGTTTTAAGATTTTATTTATTTACATGATTTTTTTTTTCAGTTCTAGAACATTAACTACTGTATACGCACTTTATAAATTATCCAGTTTTTCCAAGTCCCTGGTTCTTTAAAGAAAAATTAAGACAAGCGATATCTTAATTTTTAGCTGTTTTCTTGAGGTCAAGTTTACTAGTCCCCCCTGCGGACTACTGCACTACAGCATCAGACCAGCACCCTCACAGTATTGTGTGTTGTGGTTCGGTGTGTCTCGTGTGTGGTTGTAGTGATCCGTAATGGCCACCCTCCTTTTGCTGACTTTCTGTCAGAGTAAATCGCTCTTGTGTGCCACACGCTGACCTTTAGGTAATGAGTCATTGTGCTGTGTGTACTATGTAATCTAGTGCTTCCAGCATCTCCACTACTGTCTGTGTGCTGTGCGATCTGCACTTAGCTTCTGCTGGCCACCGCTCCATCTGTTTATCTGGAAAGAGTGAGTCAAACATTAAACCACTCAGGGCCAGATTTTTATCTGAACGATGGATATTCACCAATTCACCAACAGTGCTTTTGAAAACCGAGCATATATAGGCCTATATATACTGAATTGTATCAAAGAAATGTTATAAAACAATTAATTTTGTCACTTTTTGGAGTAAATTTATTTGGAATAATTTGAATTAACTAAAACTGATTTGAAAATATAATTTCAATTGAATTGAGCTGAAATGAATGGAATTTGTTTGGGTCGCAAATTTGGCTGTTGTGTGTGTGTGTGTGAGTGTGTGTGAATATAAGAATGTCAGAATGGAATTGAAATTATAAAAAAAATTATTTTAATTGGATTTAATGAATTGGAATATACAGAATCAAATGGATTTGAACCAAAAATGTAAAAATAAGATAAATTAAGGTAATTCCATTTGCCTGGATTGTGTATATATATCAGAACAGACATTACGTGAATTGGACTGAATTGAACTGAATTGGTGAAATGCATTTGAAACAGTTCATTTAATTTTATTTGAATCTGACTGAACAGAGTAAAAAAAAAACTCTTAGAAAACATTTTTAAGTTAATTTATTTTGAATGATTTGGAATAAAACTGATTTGAAAAAAATATAAATTAATTTGAATTAAACTGAATAGAATTTGTTTTGTTTGCCTGTTTTTGTGATTATGATGTTGGTATAGAATGGAATAGAACTGATTTAGAATTTACATGATTTAGAATGAACTGAAATACAGAATCAAATGGAATTTAATTAAAATGAGCTAAATTAAGTTTATATTGTCTGAGTTGCACATTTGGCTGCTTTGATTATGACTGTTGGAATGGAATAGAAAAGAAATAGAATTGAACTGTTGAAAACAAAATTGAAACAGAATTGATTTTAAATTAATTGAAACTTTATTGCACTACATTTGTTTGGGCACCACATTTCGGTTGTTTTTCTAGACTATAAGAATGAATTCTTGCTTGCTTCAAGTGCAAACACTCAGACATCTACGCTGCACGTTAATTTTCAAGAGGGAATCATTCTACACGGCTGCAAACAAACACAAAAACAACCGCACACACATACGCAAACAAGAGCCTGCTAACTTTTAATTGCTTTTGAAGGCTTTTACAATGCACAAACACTATAGGACTGACAGCAGTGTGTGGGACATCAGATATGATTCTCTAAAAGGCACAGCAGGTGCATACAAACAGCGGGAATTTGATGAGAAATTAGACGCTTCAGTCCTCTGAGAGACTGCATCTAAAAGGGTGACTGAGTTTATTAAATCACATGGCAGGATGACATTTGTGTGTGTGTACGTGTGTACATGTGAGAAAGCGAGTGTGTGTTTACATGCAAATTCATTCATGCGTGTGCGAAAGTGTTTGTGTTCAGATTCTTATGGACAAAATGGTGGACCTGGTGTAGATACCAGACTTTCTGTCAATCCCAGCGGATTATTTTATTGCTCAGATGTTGCTCTTTGTTATTCTTTTAAGGCCACCAAAGTAGTATTACAGGGACCCAAGGCTCATTATGCATCATTCATTCATTCATTCATTATGCTTGATGATTTTTATCTAAACCACCATTGATAAAGCCACACCCTTGAAGGGTTGCCATGTCCACTTATGAAAAGCACTTATTATAATCATCATTCGGCTTGTTGTTTGGCTCGGTTCAGAAAGCAATCTAGTTTATGGAATTAATAGTAGGCAGGTGCAGGCTGGGATATTTTGATATGTGGCTTATTTTTCATGTGAAACTTTAAATAATAGTGGTGAGTCAGTCAGTTGTTGTTGTTGTTGTTATTGTGACTATTATTGTCCTTAGTAACATTGGTGTTATTGAAAGTTCAAAACTCAAAAACTTTTTTAAAGGAAATTCAGTGTTTCTCTTTTTAATTCAAGGCATATAAGAGAGGCAGAATATAAAATAATCATATTCTCACTTGACAGAAATATCTTGATGGTATTGTTTCTAACTACCTTTTTTCTTTCTTTATGAAAATGTACAATATTTTAAAATGTATATAATGATATATATATATATATATATATATATATATATTATATTATATTATATTATATTATATTATATTATGACAACTAGTTATTGCAAAATCAAGATAAGTTAAATTACATTTTAGACGGCAGCAATAGTTGTTATAAATGTACAGTATTATTTATATACTATTACACTATTTATTAATATTTTCTATATTTTCAACTTCAACTTTATTTATTTATAAAGCACTTTTAAGACCATGATGTGGAACCAAAGTGGTGAACAGGAAGACTAAATAAAAATATAAGAATAAAACATTATAAACATACCACAATAACAAATGTAAAGAACAAATTACAAAACATTTTTAAATGCCAATGAAAACAAATGAGTTTTAAGCACACTCTGAAATACAGGAAGTGTAGAAGAAGATTTTACAGACAGAGGAAGGTCATTCCAAAGCCTTGGAGTAGCAACATAAGAGGCCCGATCACCTTTGCATTTTAAAAGAGATCAAGGAACCATCAGATGTAATTGATCATTAGAACGCAAATACCTATTGGATTGATACAAACTGATTAAATCTGAAATATATTCTGATGCTAAACCATGCAAAGCTTTAAAAACATATAATAGCACTTTATAATGAATCCTGTAATGTACAGGAAGCCAGTGTAATTTAATAAGCACAGGAGGAATATACTCTCTCTTCTTGGTACCCGTTAAAAGCCTAGCCGCTGAATTCTGAACAGGCTGCGGCGGGGGGTGGGGTGGGGGGGTGGGTTTCATGACCTGACTCACACCCAGATACAATGCATTACAATAATCCAAATGACATGACACAAAAGCATGCACATCTTTCTCCAAGTCATCAAAAGAGAGGATAGACTTCAACTTAGATATAGATCGGCATTAATTAGTTGATCAAGGTTTTTCACTCTAGAAAGATCTCAGGAAGTAACCCCAGGTAGTCAGTGACATCATCCACACAACACTTTTTACCAAATAAAATAAACTCAGACTTACTCTCTTTCAGTTGAAGAAAATTATTAGCCAACCAACACTTAACCTCATCCAAAAACATTCATACAGAGACTGATCCTAGGGTTTCAATGGTAAATAAATTTGTGAGTCATCAGCATACAAATGATAATAAATGCCATGTTTTTCAAAAACTGATCCTAGCAGGAGCATATAAAGGTAAAACAAAACCGGTTCCAGGATTGAACCCTGAGGAACCCCACACATGAGAGGGGCAACAGATGAAGAGTAATTCCCTACCCTATCTTTTAAATATTAAGAAAACCATTCTAAGGCTAAACCCTGAATGCCAACATGGTCTCTAAGGCAATCAATGAGAATCTTATGGTCAACTGTGTCAAATGCTGTGGTAAGATCTAAAAGTAACAGAACAACATAACTTCCAGAATCAGCGCCATGTAGAATATCATTAGTAACACTCAAAAGAGCTGAATCCGTACTATGGCTGGCTCTTAACCCTGACTGAAATCTATCCAAAATGTTGTTCTTCGCCAAAAAACAACAGGATGTAGTACAGTGTTTACAGTAGAAAACAAACACTCTAGTATTATGGCAGTTCTTTGAGATAATATCAGAAAAATAATAAGATCCAGCAAATTTAACAGCTCATTGGTATACACTCAAACAAGTCTTCAAAATCTCATAAGAAACCTGTAGTTTATCTTTAAGCCATTTACGTTCAGCCCTCCTGCACTCTTGCCTGAGAGCACGGGAATTACTGTTCAACCAGCGCTGTGTCTTGACCTTTTTATTCCTAATTTCCAAAGAAGCCACAAGATCTAAAATATCTGAACATGTAGAGTTAAACTGATTGACCAACTGTTCAGGTTCAATAGAAGAAGAGGGAGACTCAATCAAGGTAATTAAAGGAGAAACTCCAAAGGCTGCTGAAAATTACTTTTACTAGCGGTACAAGGAGTAAGAGCACGAGAAGCAATAGAAGAAGAAACATTCATAATCTACATGTGAAAGCAGGGCTAAAAAAGACAGTCTTGTGGTCAGAGAAAACAGTATCTGCAATTTTCATCCCACTAACTGGAAACCCCAAAGATCATGGGACCACGCTCATGTGTTGGACCAGAAACACACTGTAAAAGATCAAATGACTCTAATAAATTTAAAAACTCACTAGCCAGGGGCTTTGAAGGGCAACAAACATGTATGTTGAAATACCCCAAAATTAAAATATTGTCAAAAGAAGGGACAATAACAGATAGAAAATTCAGAAAACCCCTGAATAAAATCCCCATGAATGTTTGGGGGTCTATAAATCAAAACATAACACAGATTTAAAAGAATTAAACATAATTAACTGAGTTTCAAACGTACAATGAGACTCGGAAGGTAAAAGTCTACATTTGAACCGGTCTTTAAAAATAATAGCAAGACCACCACCCCAGCCAACAGACCTGGGTGTACTAAAAAAAGACCTACAACCAGGAGGAGAAAGTTCAGAGAGAGGAGTCGTTTCACCAACGTTGAGCCAAGTCTCAGTTACAAATAAGAAGTCTAATTCATGAGAGAGAAAAAGATAATTCAAAATAAAAGACTTATTTGCAAGAGATCTCGAATTAATCAACGCCATTGTCACTGGAATAGAGTCAAGAAAAGGTGCAGTTGTGTGTAAGGTGTTGTAATTTTGTTATATGCTTTGTCATTTAAATATTTCTATTTAGCTTTTTTTTGTATTTTAATTTAATTTTATTTTTTTTCCGTTAGATGCCAAGGAAACCAATAAAATTTTCACTGAAGATTTGTAAGTTTAGCTTTTTTCATCAAATGTTTATATTTTATTTTATTTTAGCTTTATTTCAATTAATTTTATTAATTTTATAATTTTAATAATTGTTTTTGTTAACAGCGATAACACTCTGTATACCTGTTTTATTGTTATCAGTACTATGTTATTTTTGTGTCTTGTTGACTATAGTTAGTTACCATGGTAAATTTTTGTAAGGGTTTTCTTTCACTCTTTAAAACACACACACACACACACACACACACACACACACACACACACACACACACACACACACACACACACCTGTGACTGTGCAACTGGCCTGTGTTCTGTTGAACAAATGGCTCTGTTGCTGTGATGGAATAATGAGATTATCATATCAGAATAAACATGATGTTGTCTAACCAGAGCTGACGGAAAAGTGATTATCGGCATCATCAAAATGATGCCTGCTTCAAGGAATAAAAAACAGAGATTGTGACAAATCCATGCTGTGTAGTAGGCTAAGTAATGAAACATGTGTTAACTGCAGAACCAAAATGACCTTACCTGTGTGATACCTCTAAAAACAAATTCACATTGTTTACTTTTCACCTAATACAGCTATTTTTGTATCGTAGTAAACTATGTCATGGTTAGGCCTTAACCTTCCATCATCACAGCAACACGAAGAGTTAAATAATGATTTTATTGGTTAATCTGTACATTCACTCGCTGTGTATAGCAGCAGTGACTCAGCGGTTGTTGTTGTGAATATTATGTGTCGTAAGATTATTGCATCAATTAATCAAATCTGTCAATAATGACTCATTTAAAGTAATTACTGCACGGGTTATAAAAGTGTCAAAGCTCAATATTAATTAGCACTTGCAGAATGTGAAAAAGAAGGCGACAAAGCACAGATGCTCATCTAAAACGTGTGAGACACACTTATGAAGGTGATTTTTAGTGCCCTACGCACCTTGAAATAGTTTGTAAAACTTTAGAAATACCTAGAAACATGCAAAGTGCATGCTGCAGTGTTGGTTAGGGTGACCAAACATGCCATTTTCCCAGGACACGTCCTGGCCAGGATTTCTATATTGCCTAAAATGTCCAGGTTTTGGCTTTGACCGTGAGACACGTTTGATCACCCTAGTGTTGGTGTTTGTAAATTCGTCCCTCTGCAGTTCAGTTTTAAAATACAAATGACTCCCGGATGCTTCAAAGCAGTTTATTTAAAATCAGAATCATTTTCACAGTTTCCCATGCGTTTCTCCCATTAGCCCAGGCTATGTTGTAGCGAGAGAGACCACACGCACATGATGTATGACTAAGCTCATCAACAGCCAGGACTGGAACAAAAATCCAACCGTGTAAAAGATCAACCCACTGCCACAGATAGCGATAAAAATGCTTTTAAATTCTCACGGTATCAAAGCTCTGCAAGGCTCTGCAATGACAGTAAATAAACCACCTACGTGCATCAGCTCTAATCTCCTCACATCCTACTCATGAGCTCTCGCTAAAGCAAGCGTTCATCCTCGGAAAGAGCCACTGAGGTGAACAGGGAATCACGCGAATTGAATACTATGTGTTTGTCGCTTGCTGAATCAATATTACCACGAACGGTTCAAAATCACTACACTGTAGTTTAGGTACTGACATCACAGGCGTGCGTAGTCTTCCGTAACCAGACTTTTGACTTTGCGAAAGGTCTGGTTCCCACTGCAGCTTGTTTTGGATGAAGACTGCCTTGACTGATATGTAAAGTGTCATTTCGTTTTGTTTCGTTTATGTGCGCTAGTCATTCAGAAGAGTGCTCAACATGCTAGCAGGTCAGCGTTTACCCTATGCAGATGACTCACGGCATGCAGCTTCAGCCGTCTTTGCTGATTTTGGCTGCGTTGACAGTGAGCATGTGGGAGGAGAGTGTGTCCGCAATGCTCAGATGATGCAGGTGAGACACGAAAGCTTGAATATCTCTATTGCCAGCTTGTGTTGTCATGAATAGTGATGTCACATTGCTTACGGTTTCTACTAAAAGTGTAGAATAATTAGGCTTGTTATGTCTCTTAATACATTTTTACATTTCAAAAAAAGAAAAAAAAAACAATAACTGTTTTTAACATTGATAATAATAAGAAATAATAATATTTTTCTTGAGCAGCAAAAAAAAAAGAAGTATATCACAAATCATTTCTGAAGGATCATGTGACACTGAAGACTGGAGAAATGATGCTGAAAATTCAGCTTCGCATCACAGGAATAAATTATATTTAACAATGTATTCTAATAGAAAACAGTTATTTTTTCAAACTGTAATAACATTACTGTTTTTACTGTATTTCTGAATGGCATTGCATGTTTGGGTGGCACTTGATTATTTCAAGGTGATTTGAACACTTTTTGGCGTTATTTAGCACTAGTATTCTTATAGGGTGCAAAGTGCTTTAGGTTTGTTTCTTTTTTACTTCTGTGTAAATCCAAATATATTTGTCTGTTACAGGATATTATACAAAACTAATGTTACATAACTATGCTGGAAGAGTTTGTGGAAAGATGAATTTCTCCTGTATTCACCATTAATAAAAGCACAACTGAAGTCATGTTACCCACTAATCAATAGACCCAGCTAGTGGCAGAACTACTCCATGTGTTTATTGCCAGACAGATTTTTATTTTTTTTGGTAATTAAGCTTCCAATGTATACAAAAAAAAAAAAAAAAAAAAAACTTTACAGTATAATATAAAATAGTTTATATTTTATATAGTAATTAATAAAACAGATTAGTTTAGATGCTATTTGCAACAAGTGAAAAAAGCATATTTTCTTAGTTATAAGAAAGTTGCGGTTTACATTAAGTCCAAATAGCAATGGATTGTGAATGTATGATGCATTTATATTTCATTCATTCAGTCAATGGATTGTATTTAAGTGAAAATAGCAGTATTTTCTTAGCGATATTCTATTTACACTTTGTTAAAATAACAAGATTGTCTATTATGTATACTATATATTATAATTTTAGTTCAAATGATTTTTTTTTGTTGTTAATTTGTTTTAAAAACCGAAATCGCAATTTTAACAAGAAAAATCACATTTAGATTTTTTCCCCAAATTGTGCAGCCCTAATTTCAAATAGAAGTCTGTTGTAACATTATTCATGTCTTACTCTCACTATCACTGTATATAAGGTTATACATTTAACATTTCTCTATTCAGTTCTTTTCCATGAAATAAAGGACTGAGCTTTCCAAAAGTATGCTGTTTAAAATGCAGTTATTGAATTTTCGATAGCTCCACAATATGTTCCATCTTTAAAATGCAACTGTATTGAATGTAATTTTGTCATGCATGCTGCAAATTCTATCCAAGTGCACTTTGACCTTTCAATCTATTGACCCCAGCGATATTTTTCTTCAATATTTCAGCAAAGCTGAGAGTAATAACATGAAATTTACACAACCATATTTCCAATACGTGCTTGTGCACGTGTATGCACATGAGGTCAAGAGAGCAACTCCAACACAGTAAGTACCCAGTGAAAAAGAGAGGAAAACTCTCCCTGGTGCCACTTGCAAATTGAATCGATCAGGCTCGACTTCTATAAATAGAATCCATAACTGCACACTAGAGTGGGCAGGCGGCCTTCAGGGGAACTGGGAGATCAATTCTTACAAGTCCAAAAGATCTGTAAAAGCCAGTTAAGTTCGCACAAGTGCTCGGCAGGAGTTGAGCCGCGTGGCTGCGCTGTGTTGCGGTAATGAATGCATGTGTTTGTGGGTGTTGAGCACTGCAGTGTGGGCTGTCCAGTGGGCGTTCAGAAGGTTTTCAAGAGGCTATATGTCAATGGGATGCGTTCTCATTAAATCTGCTGCTATTTCTGTAGAGATATGAATTAATTCCCTTTTTAGATGGATAGGTACATTTAGATGTATTTTATATAGTTTTATCTAACAGCGTGATTGCAAGTATAATATTACTTTCTTATAACTCCAGAAGCTGAGTAACTTATCATTTAGACACAATATTTTCTGTGGTTTTGACTGAATTGGGTTTCTAGAATGATTCATTGACTCGCTCCAAGACAGCCACTTGGTTCAGTACATACCTCTGTTTTGATGTCAGGGTTTGATACGTTTTTCAGTACAGTAGGGGAAAATGGAATAAAATAGTTTTTTTTTTTTTTTTATATATAGAACAAACTGTGGCTCTGTCTTTAAATAAATCCAATTCAGCCTTTATCCATTAAAATTTCCTAAAGGACAAAAAAATCTACCTCAGTTAATGCTGTCAGTTATAGGGAGCCCCATTACTTGCACATACTACAATATTAACAAAGCCCAAACAATCAAATTCAATTGCTGTTTATTTTTAAATATAATAATCAACACTCATAAAAAAAAAGGAAATTTCATCGAATGCAGTTTTTTACATTAACTTATAAATTGTTTCTATTCCATTTTTGTTTGTTAACATATATTTATTTAACATACAGTAAATAATTAAGACATCACTAACAGGTTAAGAAAAATAGAATGAATATAGTCTAATATAGTGCATATATTTAGTGAAATGCTCTCCCAGAGTTAATTTCTCTACTAGTGAACTACCAAGCTGTGGGCACTGAATGACTTACGTAAATGTAACGTTATGTGAAATTGTTAACAAGCTGTCTCTCTGCGGGGCAGGGGCACTGTAATGGGGGCGGGGGAGGTTAGGATGATTCCAAGGGCTTGACAATGGAGCACCCCCGAAAAAAATTAATAAATTGGTATCTTTTGCTCACCAAGGCCGCATTTATTTGATCAAAAACAGAGAAAAAAACAGTCATATTGTGAAATATTATTACAATTTTTAAAACAACAGTTTTCTATTTTATTATACTTTAAAATATAAATTATTCCTGTGATTCAAAGCTGAATTTTCATCTTCCATTACTCCAGGCCTCAGTGTCACATTCATTATCAATATGCTGATCTATTAATAATAAAAAAAAGGATTCACTGATGAATAAAAAGTTTAAAGGAACAGAATATTCAAAACAGAAATTACTATCACTTTTTTTTATAAAAGTATTAATTTATTTAAATTCTTAAAAAAATACTCCCAAACTTTTGAACGGCAGCGTGTGTAATAATAATTTTACTGTACTTGAATTGTGCACCAAACACTAGGAAAATACAAGTATCGGATCTGGACTCTGTATTGGCAGATATTCAATATTTAATGACTTGGATCCGTTTAGGGGCCATCCCTAGCATTTATTGTTTGGATTTCCTGATAAAAATTGTCAGAATTTGAAAGATGAGACTTGTCAACATGGGACATGTCTAGTGAAATTTTATTCACACATCAACTTCAAAAGCATAGACTTAAAGATCAATCTTGGGATTTAAGAACTGATATAGATTGATATATCTCAATGCAATATATATGTACATGTGTACATGTCTATATATTTATAGTTTCACTTTATGTTAGAAGTCTTTGCAGCAGACTGTGTGATGTTTCACACTATTAATTGTACTCCAAAAACACATGTAACTCTTGAATCTACTATAATTAACTTTTTTAAAAAAAAATTTATTTATGTGTTGCTTTCAGCTACATTTGATTGGCCATTAATGGAAAAATAAGCTTTTTTCCCTTCAGATACTGACTGCTGAAGCTAACCAGCCAAACAATGAGCACCTGCTGTAAGCAGCACAAGAGAGATACAAGCAGCTCACACCTTTTATCCAATCAGAAACTGTTCTTTGCGTGTTAGTGTTAAGGTTTGTTGACATATATATAGTGGGTGGTTTTTGTAAGAAGGCTTTTGATTAAAGGGACAGTGTGAAGTCTAGTGTAAGTTAGAAAAATGTCTGAAATTGCTTACAGTAACTTTAAGGAAGCCTGTTAAAAACACTTTATACCACTATGTTCTGAGCTACTATCACACCAACATGTATTCCAGTGTAGAAAAAGTTCTTTGAATGATACCTTCTTAGTGCTAATGAAAGGGGGAGGATGAATACTTGCCTTGGCATAGTGAGGTGGGATGTAATACATTTATTGTCACTTATTTTCTTGCCAATCAGCAAAGATTGTATTAGTAAGGCTCGTTGGCTTCGATATGAGTCAGCGAATTTAGCCTTTTTACTTCCAAATACAGTCTAATTAAGCTAAAAGCTTTACTGGCTCCACCATCCTTTCTTCTTTCTCTCTTTTCTAAACCTTTAACGCCTACCTTCCTGTCTTGCCCCCCTAAGAAGAAGACCAAGGGGGCAAGAGAGGAAACCTGGCACTAATTGGACGTCCCCCTCTAATCTCTGAGCCTAGAATAAGATCAAAGAGGCACCTGGTTTGTGTGACCTATGCTCAGTGTTTTGGCTGAGAGAGTGCGTGACTCAGCTCATATTTTGTGCCTGAGTGCGTTTGCAGGCAAAGCCAAAATTTGAGGAACTTTCACTTCTTGGAAATTGATTGATTGGCTTCTTGGAATTTGGTGAAGATGATAGAAGTTATAGAAATTGGCTGGTCACCAGAGTACAATAAGGTCAAAGAGCGAAAAGCACACCATGTTGCTAATTTCGGCTTGTCGATATGGGATCCGGTTTGGAATTCTGGAGCAGGTGAAAGCAGTTTCTTGGTTCTACTTTACTACTTTGCAATTTAGCTAATGCTTTTATCCAAATTGGCATACAGCACACTTATCCCACAGATAATCATTCTAGACAACTTGGGAAAAGTGCCTTTCCCAAAAATTAAGGTTCTTTAATGGTTTTTGAAGCACTTGGTCTTTGAGTCAATACAGTACTGTATATGATTCTTTAGAAATGAAAATGTGATGATCAGTGCATCTCCAATGACCAATGCTCTCCAATGGCATCAGTTTGTGAAAAATTACTACATTTTTTTTTTCTGACCCCAGGTGTTGTTTCACATCTGCAACATTTGTTGACCAGCCCAGATCTTTAACCAGCAGTATTCTCAGCATACTCCGTTTTTGTTGTTACTTGTCATCTTTGATCTGATCACTTGTCTCTTTGGTCCTCAGGTTATGGCCACGCGGCTCCAGGCACAGACGCTGGAAAGGCATTCTGCATGTTTTACGCGGTGCTCGGGATCCCTCTGACACTGGTGATGTTCCAAAGCCTTGGCGAGAGGATGAACACCTTTGTGAAGTACATGCTGAAGCGCATCAAAAAGTGCTGCGGGATGCGCATCACGGAAGTCTCCATGGAGAACATGGTGACTGTGGGCTTCTTCTCCTGCATGGGAACGCTCTGCATCGGTGCGGCAGCTTTCTCCCACTACGAGGACTGGAGTTTCTTTCAGTCCTATTACTATTGTTTCATAACGCTCACCACCATTGGGTTCGGGGACTTTGTGGCCCTGCAAAAGAACAAAGCTTTGCAGAGAAAGCCCCTCTATGTGGCATTCAGCTTCATGTACATCCTAGTGGGGCTGACAGTCATCGGGGCCTTTCTCAACCTGGTGGTCCTTCGTTTCCTGACCATGAACAGCGAGGACGAGCGGCGGGATGCCGAGGAGAGGGCTTCCCTGGTGGGGAACCGCAGTAGCATGATCATACACATCCAAGAGGACACGCTGCAGAGGAGTCGACGGAGACGAGAACAGCAGCAGCAGTGCTACAGATCCGAGGTCACCGATCTACAGTCCGTTTGCTCCTGCATGCACTACCATTCGCACGAGTTCGGGAGCTCGGTCGGCCTTGGGTTGGGAATGGGAGGAGGAAACAGTGGAGGCGCATTTCCACACCAGAACTCATTCGGCTCCCAGTTGAGCCCTCATCAGTACCATCACTACCACTCGACGGTGTCTTACCGCATAGAGGAGATCTCGCCGAGCACACTGAAAAACAGCATCCTTCCCTCCCCCATCAGCTCCGTCTCGCCCGGGCTGCACAGCTTCACGGAAAACCTCCGGCTGATGAGACGACGCAAGTCCATCTGAGAACCGATGGCACCAACTGAACACACATATCCAATGCTGCTGCTCTACCAAACCTCATTACGCCACTTTTCTCATCATTTTCTGGCTGACGTCGGACCAGCAGGACATTGGATTTCTCGGTGGATATATTGAAACTTTGTTAAAAAGCATGAAGCATGGATATCTATTTTTGCAGAAAACATGGCCTGGGCCTTCTTCGCCCTTTTGAGCAGCACCCAAGTGGATTTGGATATAATACTACCATACTGATATCTTGTCAGATGATGCACACTTGCATTTTGAATAATACAGAAGGAGATAGATATATATATATATAATTTTGTAAGGGACATGTGAAAATGTGTTTTATCAAACAGTGAGCAACCTCTGGCTCTTTCTTGAGATTCAAGTGCCACACCACAGAAGGAGAAATAACGATAAAACTGATTTGAAAAGGACTACACAGTATCAGGTATTGTTTTCTATAAGCAATTCTATTTAAGAAAAATGAGACATTGATTCACATCATGCCAAAATATTGTTGCCAACCATAGCATGTGCATTAGTTGCAGTTTGATGTGCGTCATCGTTTCCGTCAGCCTTTTTGTTTTCCGTTTCTGTTCGTTTAATTTCAACATAAGGTTTTCTGTAAATTGTATGTAGAGACTTTCCAAGTGCGTTATATTTTGAGGAGACAGACGAGCGACAGCAAAAGTCGGTTGTGAGAGGAAAATAATTGCATGTGCTTTGTTTAAACTGGTATGCGTATACTGTAATGAGGCGAAGCGATAGCACTGGATCCAATATTAAAAGCAAATAATCCTTTAAAAAGTATTTTTTTGAAATGAAAGTCAAACTAAACATCCACTAAAACAGGGCCTCACAAATGGGAACGTAACGGCATTGCGGATGATTGTTATTCATCGTTATTTTATATAAACAACAGCACGACTATTATTCCATTGTGAACAATCAGTGTATAATGTATGCTAACCCTAGCAATGATTGCTTTATTCTCGCCCATAACCATGGCATTTATTTGAATGCGACTTATTTAAATGCATCAATAAAGACAGTTATTTATGTATTTTACACTTTGATGATGTCTTAAGAGAATGCCCTGCAATTGAGATGGTATCTCATAGGCCTAAAAATTGCTTTGATGTTGATTGAAAAACATAGTGCAGCTCTATTAGGAACAGTCTGGATGTACTCAACAGTTCTCATTCTCTGCTTGCGGTAGGGAGTGTTTTTGTTCGCTAACCAAATTACATCTCTGATATTACCGCAATCATGTCACTTTTTGGTTTTAAACTAAACCTTTTCAACTCTTTTACTAGGTCTTACTGTATCCTGGATGTAGTATCTGAGTATCTGTGTTACAGTTAGGATCATCCAATAAACCAGAGTTGGAGTCAAGACCAGACCCTACAAGAGATAGACCAAGACTTGACGCTTTGAGGCCCAGAACCAGACCAATACCTGTCCAAGTAATGGACTAAAACAGAGAAAATGCTGAATTTATTGCAGCATTCACATTGTGCAGTGGCTAAGTACCCATTCAAAGCCATAGACGTTTTTTTTTTATGTTCTGTAATCATGAAGGCACCTTGTTGAATGTGGCTATCGTCTTTGTTATGTAAGTTGACACAGATGAAATCTGGACCTAGATGGAGCAATGCAACATGTATGTGGTCTGGATGGGTCTTCAAGACTCCAACTCTGACAATAACTAACTAATAAAATAACATTGCAAATAACAGGGATTTTTTTTTAATGGATGTAGAAGGCTGTAACTGTTTATTTTGTTTAACCAGTTTTTATTGAGAGTTGGTCTCTAATTTCAGTTCTGTTGACCAAATAAATCAGAAGCGGTCAGAGTGGTGACGTTTTTATCTAAAATCCAAGATTTTTAGGCAGACGACCAATAATAAATTAGATGAAATGTGACAGAAAAAGCATGAATCAGTTATTTAAAAATTAGCCAAACGTTTCAGGTGGAAGGTGACTTATGGACTGGACCCTTGCCGATGTTTTCTTGAAAAAAAAATCTTGAATGATTGTCTTGATGTGGATCACTGAGGTATGCAAAGTCCAAAGTGCCCACTAAAGTAATTCGGTTTCAGACAAGACTAATTAATGAGAGAAATTCCCAAGGGACTTCAGCGCTCCCGTGCACTCTTTTAGTCAATTTCCGTGTCTGCCAGCGGGAAGCGGTTTCAGGCTCAAACAGCTCACCCTTCTAATCCCAATCAACTTGACGTCTGACATTCTGGATTTCACAGCATATGTTGCAGCACTCATGTAAATTTATGTAAATCGCTACCATTTTATAATATTGTACAGTGCATATATTGTAAGTAGTTATATCCTTGATAAATTACAAAGGCATATTTTAAACTCAGATGCATTCCCATTTTTACAGCGTTCAGCATACTGTATGTGCCTTGAAGGGGTATCTTTCAAATGTGGAGTTTGTATTTCATTAAGGCACATACTTAAATTCATATTCAGATATAGGATCAAACAAATTAAAATACTTCATTGTTAAAGCAAAAGCTCCCCATGTATTCACATGGAAAACCAAAGCAACTAATCCTCACGAATGCCGCCGCCACCCAAACAATGCACAAGTATGTATTTTAGCATAAACACTGTCTGAAATATGTTCATTGTTTCACTAGCACAACAAAAAGCTTTATTTTTCTCTTTTTATTGGTTGTCACTTTAACCAATGTATGTACATGATAGTTCCTGGGGTCAGGACAGAATAACATGTATTTTACATCAATAAACTGTCCTTGCATTCTATATGTAATAGCCTGATGATAATTACTCAAACAGATGAGCTTGTATGTTTGGATTAGATGAAATGTAATAACTTTATGATTGGCAACACTGACAAATAAATCATATGTATCAAAATCAGTCCACTTTACTTAATTTATAAGAAACATTTATTATTATTATTATTATTATTATTATTATGGGGCAACCTGATTTAAAAGGAATACACGACCCAAAACAAATCGCCAATTTGCTGAAAATGTATTCGTTTCTTTCTTCGCTGGAATAGATTTGGAGAAATTTAGCATTACATCACTTGCTCACCAATGGATCCATTGCAGTGAATGGGTGCCATCAGAATGAGAGTCCAAACAGCTGATAAAAACATCACAATAATCCACACCAATTCAGTCCATTAATTAACATATTTGAAGAGAAAAGCTGAGGGTTTGTAAGAAACAATTCCATCATTTAAGATGTTTTAACCATCACTTCTGGACAAGATTCAGGTCCACAATCCACGATGATGCTTCCTCCAGTGAAAAAGTCCATCCCCTATTGTTCTCTCGCATCAAAATCCACCAACATTTTTATTTAGAACTGTTTTGGACCGCTTTCTCTCATACATGTTGCTTGATCTGTGCATATTTCACTCCTGATTCAAGTGAAAGGATGTTTTCACTGGAGAAAGCAAAAATAAAATAGAGAATTTGTGTTTTAGCTGGAAGCTACAGTGGTCTTAATAATGAATTTATTACAAACATGCAACTTTTCACTTCACAACATGTTAACTGATGGACTGGGCGGTGTGGATTACTTCTGGATTATTGTGATGTTTTTATCAGCGGTTTGGACTCTCATTCTGATGGCACCCATTCACTGCAGAGGATCCATTGGTGAGCAAAAATGTAATGATGAATTTCTCCAAATCTTTTTTGATTAAAGAACAAACTCTGTATATCGATGGCCTAAAAGTGAGTACATTCTCAGCAAATTTCCATTTTTTGGTGAGCTATTCCTTTAATATAAATATGATATAGTCACTTGAGACATTCATAGTGTGACAACTAGCCTCAGGCTCCCCAAATACTTGCTATTTCAGTTTTGCATTTGTAGTTTTATGTCATCTATCAGCAGAAAAACAGCTGGTTTGACCATCTCTTTTTCATTTGTTTACTCTAAGCTTCTACATTTTTTAGAGGAATATTGCACTATTAAATCTGTCTGTCCACCCACAGCAGTGTGATTCACGCTGCAGTATAAATATGATTATTCACAATAATCACCACATGTTGCTCTGTATTCATTTCTACAATAATCTGTTTCTGAAATAGAATGCATTATCAAGGTATCTTTTAAGATCCCACTGCATCAAATAATCTGTGTGACCCTGTCCGACTAAAGAAGGGGATCTGTCATGATACGGATTCAAACTCCAGACTGTCAGAACAACATACTGTTTATTGTTTTAGCCTTTATTGGGAAAACTTGCAATGAGCATTTAAATTTGTTTGTTTGTCTTATTTGTTGTGTGTGCATGACATAATGGGGCCGGCTGACCTCTTCACATGACTGGGGTGAATTAAAAATTTGAATTAAAAAATGTTAACTTCCCTCTTACGCTTACAGAGTGCTCTCTGATTGGCTGAGTTTCTGTATCATATGACAATCTGCATAAACATGCATTGGTTTTATTGGTTATGGAAAAGTATATATACATGCACACTTGTTTTATGTACTGAAAATAGTGTAATTTTAGTATTATTGATAACATTTTTGGATTTTCCTTTTTAAAGGTTTAAAAGTCCTTTTTAATGTCTATATACAGTTCTTTTTCATTTTTATTTCAGTTTTAGTTTGTTGTTTTGTTACATATATACATACAGTAAGGCCTATATATAGTTTTTTATTTTTTTAGTAAGTTATTCATGTTAATCAATAAAAATGAGAAATATTGCTGGTTTTATATATATTAAATCTTATTTTCAGTTGGTGTAACAATGTATTTCATGGTTTTAGTTTTTAGTTACAATAATAACCGCGTCACACTTCCACTAAATAACACAATCAGCGTTCACATCTGTGCACAGAATTTTTTGACAGTTACTTTTGCAAATAATCATGTTGGCAAAGTCTTTTTCTGTTTCCAGTTTCTTGTGTTCCCATATGTGCTCTGGGCCCAAAATTAGTCCGGTTTCTCAGTGCATGATGGGTGGTGAGAGGTGCTGCTATAATAACACCACACAATTCCTCCCACCTTATCTCTCACGTCAGGATTTCTCCAGCAGCTGTCGAGAGCTGTGTATGAGTCCTTTGTGTGCCGTACGGAAAAATCAGTAGAATTCCTCAAGATGCCATTTAAAGTTTAACTATGGTGAATAAATCAAATGCTGTGACATTTATTGCTGTATACAGTCGTTCTGCTGTGGTTATGTACTCTGTACAAATGGAGGATCTCAGAGTAAACAGAAGATCTCATAATGTGATCAACTTAGCAAAACAGCATATCCACAGACAGAGCTGGGTAGTAACTGATTACATGTAATCTGGATTCCGTAATCAGATTCCAAAAATTAAATGAGATTAAATTACATTTTAAATACCTGTAATCAGACAACAGTTAATGTACTTTTCTATGGATTACCTGATTACATATTATTTTCACAATAGCAATAAATTATTCATAATTTATTGATTCTCCTTAATTCCTCTTTTTTTTATCTTTTAATTGTTCCTTTTTAAAATAGCCTACTGCTTATATGCAGTCAGAAAGTCTTCCACTTGTGTGGACATTGACACACATTTTGACACAAAAGGGATTGTTACTTACTGCAATTTGTCTCACGTAATTTGAAATCAGTAATGAATTACAATTTGTAAGTAATCTACCCAGCTCTGCCTACTGCTTATGTTTTATGAAAGTCCATCCTAACCAACATGACTAGATTAGTGTGTGGGTGTGTAGATGTTGGTTAGGTTGGCCTTTTCTGTTGTTGTTAAATTGGGAGACCAGCTAGATCCGATCTTAACCAGACTGAAACACAAGCTAAACCATCTTAAACCAACTAAAATTTGTAAAACTTAGGCTATTTTAATATATATATTTTTTCAGCATGTTTGTCTTTTTATTATTAGGCTACTAATTCACACTTCATTTTCACTCTTGAAACTGTTAACCCTTTGTCATTTAACCCTAGGTTATAACAATCCTCTGATTATTTTATTCATACAAATTCATATTTTATCCTGACCTATTAATTCAGACTGTATTGGCGACAAAATTTGACGTTATCTTCACAACAACTCTTAAAGTGGCCTCATAATCTGTGGTTAAAAACACTTAAACTATCCATAACAGTAGGCCTATACAAAACACTTTTAATATTGAAAATGTGAAACAACATTTTTAACATTTTAACCCTGGTAAAATGTTGCCTAATGCTGCATACCTCTCAAAATCAAATGTAGGATAGTCCTACCTGTATCTCTGACTTCCGACAATAAAGATGTTCCATTAGGCTAGCTGACTCTCAGAAGACATGCAGTACAAAGAAACATGCTAACAGTTGCTTGCAGGTGTTCATTTGTCATCACAGACGTCTTCTTGAAACCAAATTGCAGAGGACAAATGACGCTTTGCAGTGCTAGAACTTCTGCAGGTGTACGATTATCAGCATAGAAGGTAATTTATACACCTGTTTTTATTACCACGTATGAACCTTGACACATTGATGCATTTTATTTGCTCAAAAGTGAATGTTTCT
Organism: Cyprinus carpio; assembly: GCF_018340385.1. Classification (NCBI taxonomy): domain Eukaryota; kingdom Metazoa; phylum Chordata; class Actinopteri; order Cypriniformes; family Cyprinidae; genus Cyprinus; species Cyprinus carpio. The sequence goes on from NC_056615.1 coordinate 23,262,461, forward strand.
CATTAACACTGTACAGGTGCTGATCATATAATTAGAATATCATCAAAAAGTGGTTTATTTCACTAATTCCATTCAAAATGTGAAACTTATATATTATATTCATTCATTACACACAGACTGATATATTTCAAATGTTTAGTTTTGATGATTATAACTGAACTAAGGAAAATCCCAAATTCAGTATCTCAGAAAATTAGAATATTGTGAAAAGGTTCAATATTGAAGACACCTGGTGCCACACTCTAATCAGCCAATTAACTCAAAACACCTGAAAAGGCATTTAAATAGTCTCTTAGTCTAGTTCTGTAGGCTACACAATCATGGGGAAGACTGCTGACTAGACAGTTGTCCAGAAGACGACGACCATTGACACCTTGCACAAGGAGGGCAAGACATAAAAGGTCATTGCAAAAGAGGCTGGCTGTTCACAGAGCTCTGTGTCCAAGCACATTAATAGAGAGGCGAAAGGAAGGAAAATATGTGGTAGAAAAAAGTGAACAAGCAATAGGAATAACCGCACCCTGGAGAGGATTGTGAAACAAAACCCATTCAAAAATGTGGGTGAGTTTCACAAAGAGTGGACTGCAGCTGGAGTCAGTGCTTCAAGAACCACTACACACAGATGTATGCAAGACATGGGTTTCAGCTGTCGCATTCCTTGTGTCAAGCCACTCTTGAACAACAGACAGCGTCAGAAGCGTCTCGCCTGGGCTAAAGACAAAAAGGACTGGAATGCTGCTGAGTGGTCCAAAGTTATGTTCTCTGATGAAAGTAAATTTGCATTTCTTTTGGAAATCAGGGTCCCAGAGTCTGGAGGAAGAGAGGAGAGGCACACAATCCATGTTGCTTGAGGTCCAGTATAAAGTTTCCACAGTCAGTGATGGTTTGGGGTGCCATGTCATCTGCTGGTGTTGGTTTACTGTGTTTTCTGAAGTCCAAGGTCAACGCAGCCATATACCAGGACGTTTTAGAGCACTTCATGCTTCCTGCTGCTGACCAACTTTATGGAGATGCAGATTTCATTATCCAACAGGACTTGGCACCTGCACACAGTGCCAAAGCTACCAGTACCTGGTTGAAGGACCATGGTATCCCTGTTCTTGCCAGCAAACTCGCCTGACCTTAACTCCATAGAAAATCTATGGGATATTGTGAAGAGTAAGATGCGATATGCCAGACCCAAGAATGCAGAAGAGCTGAAGGCCACTATCAGAGCAAGCTGGGCTCTCATAACACCTGAGCAGTGCCACAGACTGATCGACTCCATGCCACGCCGCATTGCTGCAGTAATTCAGGCAAAAGGATCCCCAACTAAGTATTGAGTGCTGTACATGCTCATACTTTTCATGTTCATACTTTTCAGTTGGCCAAGATATCTAAAAATCCTTTCTTTGTATTTGTCTTAAGTAATATTCTAATTTTCTGAGATACTGAATTTGGGATTTTCCTTAGTTGTCAGTTATAATCATCAAAATTAAAAGAAATAAACATTTGAAATATATCAGTCTGTGTGTAATGAATGAATATAATATACAAGTTTCACTTTTTGAATGAAATTAGTGAAATAAATCAACTTTTTGATATTCTAATTATATGACCAGCACCTGTATATATCACCCTGCTAAAAAAAACTGCCAAAGATACTTCAATAAATAATCTGTGAAAAAAAGGGAGGAAACATGGTCGCTTAAAATACATGTGCACAGAATCTGCTTGTTCAGTAGCTTATAAACACTGCAAATATATTGCATATATAAACATTGCAAATATAAAAGGAGTAAGGCCCGTTCACACCAAGGATGAAAACGAACAATAAAGATGTTATTTTATTTAAAAAGAATAGTCAACAGCACAGGAAAAAAGATAACAACACAGAAGATATGGTTGAAAAACTTTCGTAACCTTATTTTCCAGCCCATGAAGGTTAAAAACATTTACAGCCAATCAGAATCCATCCCGCTTTAACGAACGCGAGCTTTTAAAGCGGCAGACAACAAAACAGAATTTAGCGCAATGAAAATAAACACGTTATTGTGCGTTTCTATGGGTGTTAATGTAATTATCGTTCTTGGTGTGTACGGCCTTAAATATATACAGTAGACTGTGCAGAGATAAAAGATAGTTAGTGTGGATCTACTGTAGTGTGATGTAAGTGAGAGCAAACCTGGCTTATACACAGTAGAGCTAACAGAGGCAACATCACATGAAGAATAGTGAAGGAGCAAGACTTTAAGAGCGAGAGAGAAGGAGTTGAATATGCCTGTGAATTTCACCACAACTAAGCCTATTTGTGGAAACCACACTGACATCTTGAGTAGAAGAATATGATTCTGTCATTTTCCTTCCAATAAAAGAGTTTGCCTGTGTTTTAGTGAGTGAGAACAGACTGCGTTTGTTCCAGACAGGGAGCTACTACAGCTCCAAGTTTTTATTAGCACATGTATATTTCATCATGCATATTTCAGCACAGTAAAACTTTAATAAAAAAGATAGATCTGGGTGACCATATGTCCTCTTTTTACCCGGACAAGTTTGGGCATTGTTTGCCTACTGTCATGCTCTCTACGGTCATTATACTGTATGCATGCATTATTTTTTATATTTCACAGTTTGGACTATTTTCTTTTTTGCAATCCTGAGAAATTGAAATTGAGTTGAGAGAGGAAAAAGTACAAATTATGATAAAAATTATTATTATTATTATTATTATTTTTAATCCCGTGGCATAAACAAGCTTTCATAGGCTATGTGTTGTCATCGGTAAATGTAAAGTCAAGTTTGATTTTTTTTTTTTTACTTTAAAGTAACATGCATGAGGAATCATTCACAATAAGACCTTAAAAACTTAAATGAACTTACAGTAGAAAATATATACAGTCAATTTAGATTTTATGTTGACTTATCTTCGTGGTCCAGAGTGCAACAGAATCTATGGCACAGTATGTTTTTCTACAGAGCTGATTTCTAATGCTACTGACGCAATGCGCTGTCATTGGTAACGCAGTACATTAGCTAATGTTCTAGCAAATAGATATTCTTTTCACTCTTTTTCCCGGTTCCCCGTAAGGTTGCAGTTCCGCGTCCTCTATGACATCAGCATCCCCAGTGTTTCGTAGGTCTACAGCTGGATGCCGGACTTTATTGAGTAGGTGGAAGCAAATGTTCTGCGGCCCTATTCATCTCCCACGGCTCCTCACTAATTAAGCTGTCAGGCTGCTGTTTGAGGCCGGGGGAGAGCGACAGCATAAGAGCAGTGGTGGAGGGAGGCTGGATCTCTGGCGCTGGATCCAGCCTGTAATTTAAACGCAGCTCAAAAGAGCTTCAGCACCCATGCAGCCAAGCCACCCGAGGAGCGGAGCTAACCTCTCTCTTTATATGTCACTGATATGAACGGCCTGTCTAATATGCAGGTGCTGAGAGAGAGATATTAGGGAAGCGTATGTACACATGCATGTGCTACATAATGCATATGCACATAAAGTGAGAGCCGAAAGTCAGAGATCACACTGAAAAGCTGTGATTTAAAAAGGGGGGAAAAAAAAGTAAAAATTTTATTATTTAAAAAAAAAAAATATTTTTTTCACAGTGTGTGTGTCAGTGTGTGTGTGTGTGTGTGTGTGTGACCCTGGACCACAAAACTATTCATAAGTCGCTCTGATATATTTTTAGAATTTAATAGCCAAAAAACATTGTATGGGTCAAAATTATAGTTTTTTCCTTTATGCCAAAAATCATTAGAATATTAATTAAAGATCAGGTTCCATGAAGATATTTTGTACATTTCCTACCATAAATACACAGTAAAAAATGATTGTGATTTTAACAGTAAAAGACTGTAAAAATGCTACAGTAAAAACCCATTAATAATTTATCATCAATAATCCACAATACAAAAAAAAAATAACAACAATAACAACAAAAAAAACAATACATAAAAAAAAATACTAAAAAAATGTTATTGTTTTTGGAAGTGAAAAAGAAAAAGTCATTGTACAATTTACAGTGAAAAACTGTAAATTGACACTCCCAGAATTCCCTGCATGACACTTCATATTTTATTATTATTATTTTTTTTTTTCGTTTCTTCTTAGTTTTTTCTTATTAGTTGTGTACACTGGGGTTTTATCTTACATCTAATGTTGTTAAATTAATGTTTATTGCATTATTTCAGTATCATGTGTGTTACCATGATGGTTGTGTAGTGTTTGTGTGAATGACTGTGCGCCTTCTCTGGCTCTCTCTATCTCTCTCTCTATCTCTCTCTCTATCTCTCTCTATCTATCTATCTATCTATCTATCTATCTATCTATCTATCTATCTATCTATCTATCTATCTATCTATCTATCTATCTATCTATCTATCTTAGTATATCCCTTCTCAGCTTGTGGAAGAGCTGTTTGTGCTGAGTTTTGATTCATCATGTGACTTTCTCATCACCACCTTCTTTTGGTGGTTATCATTATTAAAGTGAAAGTGAAAAGTGACAATGAAAAATTACAATGGTTCAAAACAGATATAAATACTTCAATATGCCGGTTTATTAACATTACTTCAGTAAATGAAATACATTTTTTTTTATTGTGAATTTAACTTAAGTCTGAAAAGGCTAAAATGTTGCTACCATATTTTTAACTGCGAAATTCTGGCAACCACAGCTGCCGGTATTTTACCATAAATGTCACAGTTTTTTTTTTTTTTTTTTTTTTACAGTGTACATTAAAACTGAATTTTTGATTAGTAATATGCATTGCTAAGAACTTCATTTGGACAACTTTAAAGGACGATTTTCCCAATATTTTGATTTTTTTGCACCCTCAGATTCCAGATTTTCAAATAGTTGTATCTCGGCCAAATATTATCCTATCCTAACAAACCTTACATCAATGACTGGTTTACATATATATATATATATATAATATATATATATATATATATTATTTTTAAAATATTATAAATATAGTCAAATATAAATTCTGTAATATAATTTAAATGTATATTATTTAGGTATGTATTAGATTTAGAATTATAATATTATACAAATAAATCTTTCACAATGCAATGTTATGCAAGTTATAAAGTGAGTGTGTGAGTGTGTTTTGCACTAATTAGTTTGTCCACAAGGTGGCATCGCTGGCCCGGGCCGTGGTTTCGCAGCCGAAAAGGAAGAGCGGGAACAACAACTCCTACCGGAGACCGCAACATCAATAAACGGCAGCGCTGACAAGCACTTGTGTGAGGGTGATGAGAACTCTAGTTTAAACGAGTATAAAGACAGTGTTATCGGTCATAACTTCTGGCGAGAAATAGTGCAGACACTGAACGAAGATGATTATCACATGGAGTACAGTTTGAAAGGCTGTGCGTTCGGCTGTTCGCATATGGAGCCGCTTCAGACTCAGACTAGCTCTTCATCTGACAAAAACACACAAAATACATTTTATAGTTTATGCGAAGATTGTTTCAAGTTCACTTAAATTAAAAGTTATATCTTTCAGAGCCTACTAAATGTTAAAAATAATGTCTTTCAATTATACTGTAAATAATTATGTTGAATGGTTATAACTAATGGCTAAAATTGAGGTGAAAATGCATTTAATAGAGACGTCAGTAGCAGTATTGGTATCAGAAATACTGGCCTTTGTTAATAATAGGCTACTTTGTAAAGAGAAGCCATTAAACATTTAAAATATACCACCTTTAGGTTGTTTCTACATTAATTTGGAGATTCAATGTGATTAATTACAGAAAGATGTGCGATTAATTAGTTGTTGTTGTTTTTAATCGACTGACAGACAATACCAATATTTTTAAAGATTTTAGTATTGGTAATATTAGTTGATTTTAAATTTAATTTCTAATTTTATAGGCCCCCAGAAAGAGATCGGGATGGGCCCCTCCCCCTTGGCCACCTTAAAATTTTTAATTCAATAATCCTGCCCTCAAATAAAACTAACTGAGTAGCCCTGGTTTAGAGCATTCAAACACAAGACGTGGAAAAGCTCAACTGAGTACTCGCGCGCCGTGTTCAGTGCGCACACAGAGAGCCGTGTCTCAAAGACAGCAACACTGAACCGATGTCTCCTTCACGTCCTCCTGCACCTGAACGAACAAATACAAATCACAGTTTAAACATGCAAACAGAAAAAAAAAGATGTGAAAGAGCCCAATTCACCACCCGCGCGTGGTGTTCTGTGCACACAGGGCGCACACAGAGAGACCAGTCTCAAAGCGCTAGTACACTGAATTTGCCTCTTCTTGCTCTTGTACCAACAAATACATGCAAAATGATGTCAAAATACCCGTCTTGGAGAGTATCCTTAAAAAACGGTCGGTTATGTCTTAAGTGAAAGTAATCGGTGGAGAAAGAAATCGGATGTTATAATGGATCATTATAATGGATGCATTGTCTCTTAAAGTGACCGCGCCTAATTTACTAGCTGCTGTCGGTGTCCTTAATGTTGATCCAAGAAAATTAAAGAAAGAAAATCACTCACTGCTCTTGACTGAATTACTTTGTAGATTAAACAAGAATTAATCCACAAACCAATTTTTTTTTTACTAGTGGGTGCAGGACACTATAGTTAATTTTTGTAAGTGAGTATAGAAAAATAAAGTAAACTGCAACATATTATACCCAAAAATTCTTCATGGACTACCAGTAAAATTGATAAAAAAATTTGGGACCAAAAATTATTTAGACACTTTGCCCTGACCATGTTTTGCTTAAGTGTTTTTTTTTTTTTAATTTAATCGCTAATGCAAACTTTTTACACAGACTGAAAAAAATTAAGCATTGCTTGGTAATTGGTCAACAAAGTATTGATAGTTGTGTAAATATTGTCATACTAACAGTTGTCTGACGTTTTGGTTGATTGTAATCTGCTATCAAAGTTATCTGACATTATCAAGATGAATTTGTTCTGACACAGTTTAACTCTGAATTCGTGTCATATTTTTATTACCATTTTCTAAACTATAGCAAATAAACAGTGATAATGTGAGAAACGTTGAAGGTGTCTGAATAAATTTTGGTCTGACTGTATATTTAATTTTTATAGTGAAGACAATGTAGTGCTATTTTACATTTGATTATTCGGTTTCTATACCTGGACACCTAGAAACTTGAAAAAATGTAAACATTGTGTAAATAGCTTAAATAAATAAATAGAACGAACAAACAAATTAAACAATTTCAAACAGGGCCCACTGGTACAACCTGCACTAGGGCCCTGCAAACCCCAGCTTCGGCCCTGTATATATATATATATATATATATATATACACACACACACACACACACACACACACACACACACACACACATACATACATTAGTTTCATAAGCTATTTAAATAATAAAGAGTAATGAAAAATACACTTGGGCATTCTGGGACAAAATGAATCCACCTTCATCAAAAATTACATGGGTCTTAATTCTAGCCAAGAGTACAGGCTGTTCTTTCATTTTACAGAATATCCTTTTGCACAAGATTGCCATTATGTCAAATAAATTATGTTTGCATATAAGAAAGCATTCAGATGTGCTGCAGTAAATCCCAAAATATTGAATCTCTAAAAAACAAACCACATTGATGTTTTGGTCAGTCATTCAGAGTTTATTACATTCTCTCCTAACAAAATCAATGTGCTAAACTATTTATGTGGGGTGGATTAAAGTAATAATTTACCCCAAAATATGCTGTTATGATTATTTGTTCACCCTCATATTTGTGGTGCTTTAGGATTGAAACAGGTGAAAGCACTGTGGAACAGTGGGCATCTAAATTCCCTCAAATAAATGGTGGTCAGTGACCCCTCCATGGGAGACTGTGAGTAAATGTGAGCACTTTTGTCCATCGTGGGTCTGTCTGGAGAACCACAGAGCCAACCGTCACAAACCTGGTGAGATTCTCGTCTTTGCTGTAATAACCTCTTTTTCTCTTTGCACTACAGGTGTTTGACATTTCAGGAGAAACAACTTCAGGCCGAGACATGTACAATAAACTAGTATTTTTCTCTATTAGGATGGCTGGAAACATCTTGAGAAAGCTGCAAGAACAACTCGGAGACACAAAATCTTACGTTTTGCATCTGGTGATAAAGGAAAATTGGACAAATTGTCACAGCTTGTTACATTTTTAGGTATGGAATGACAGCTTAGAATTATACTAAACATTCACATTTTTTGTGTTGTCTTATCTCAGATCAAGCACATTTTTCATCTGGTGAATGAGAAAATAGGTAAAAAAAAAAAAAAAAAACCTCCATATACTTGGGCCAGTAAGGAACAATTTACCAACACCCTAGCAACCACAGCTGATAGCCTTAGTAACATTCTAACAATCACCCAGATCACCTCAGTGGCCACTTCCAGACACCTTGGACATGCTAGCAACCACTTAGCAACACCCTGACAGCTACCCGTGTGTGCTTCCGGCTTTGCTACCGTTCGGACGTTCTAGCTTACTGCTCTGCGCTTTGCTTCTTATTTCTGTACTTTTCTCAGATTTTTCTAAGATTTTTACTTCAGCAGATCAGCACAGTGCTCAAACAACAGATTTTTGGCACAAACACTAAAACTAAAAACTCTTTGGGACTGGAATTATACTACAAAAAGAAGACTTTGCCTCCCACTGCCAGCAGCTTACATTCCGGAGACGGGAAAACAACTGCCTACATTCAAACAGAAGAGAGAGAAAATGCCTCCTGTTGAATATACTTGTTGCATAAACTGCTGCAAAAACTTCTACAAAGGATTGTGGTTCTTGAAACAAAGTTACTTGCTGGACTTCCAAAACAGGCGGAACACTCAGCAGACCGTCGTCATGGACCCTCTCAGCATACAGCCGGTGAGTCCCATGAATCTTCTGAATCTCAACAGTTTATACCAAGTGTAGAGGAACAAGCCGAAACTGATCGCCACACTAATCGATGGCACAAACAGGGAGCGAGACCCAAAGGAACACAAGACATCAGATTGTCACGAGTTTCTCGTATTGCTGCTGTAGCATCCTCTACCCCAGATTCGACTATTACAAGGCTTGTGAATACTGGTATTCTGCCACCCCCTATACATCTTGAGAACAGATTTGAAGCATTAATGAATGCGGGTGAGGAATCCCCAAATGTGATTAAACATGTATCGGATCAGCCAGCAGCTAACACTGCTACTAACAGGCGCTCAAGGTCGAGCAGACAGCGGCATTCAGCTCAGAGCGCAGCCGAGCCCAGGACTCTGATAGTGGGTGACTCTATTATCAGAAACATCAGTAGCAGGACTACAACAACATGCTGCCTTCCTCAAGCAACGGTTTCTGATGTGAACAAGGAACTTCAGAACATTCTGATGAAGCACAAGACTGCAAATCGAATCATCATCCATGTGGGGAAGAATGATATTCGGAAAGAGCAGTCAGAACTCCTTAAGAAGGACTTCAGTGAACTCTTTGAAACACTTCGAAGACTCAAAGTTCAGTCGTTCATCAGTGGACCACTTCCAGCAAGGGGAACAAATATGTTTTTCACGGTTGCTTGGGCTGAACACATGGCTACAAAGATCTTGCAATATAAAAGGAGTAAATTTCATCGACACCTTCAATCTGTTCTGGGGCCATAGACAACTGTTTTTAAACCGGATGGCCTCCACCCTAACAAACTTGGAGCTAGAGTGCTTAAGGACAATTTCTACTTCTGCTTACGCCATCCTTCAGCAGAGTATGTCAATTCATTCAGCACACACACACCAGGTCCGAGTCATCATGTGGTTGACATATCCCACAAGGACACTGATAACACCACCCAGCCACAACAAGCACTTCTGATGGACACTATCCCGGCTGAGCCCTGCCCACAGAGCTCCTCACAGACAGACTGTGATGTATCAAAACAGATACAAGACTCAGCACCCAAGGACGACCTTCTGGAAAACAGCCAGGGAAGCCAGGACAACATATCACAGTCACTGGAAACACCAGAGACACAGCCCCTCTCACCGGACACATTATCCCTCTCTCCAGCATCTCCACTTCTGTGCTTCTCACAGAAAATGGAGGAATTGGTGTATGGTGGGACTCAACTCTCTCACTCATTCGCTGCAAGCCCGCAAAATATCACCAAAAAAAAACGGCGGGCCCCCCAACCACCAAAGCCTGTGGGCCCTGCTCCTGTGAGAGCCCTCCGACCGCTGCCACAACGCCAGGGCCCAAACCCTCCATCTGCTGTAGGTGAACCAAAAACAACTGATAGCAGCTCTCAGTGATATGTGTCGGGACCCTGCTATAATAGCAGCAACATTCACAAATGTTTACAGAAACAAGCGGGAACCCAGCGTGCCTGTAGCTTTCTATATTTCAGTTTTATCACGTGATAGAAAGTCTAAGGTCTTTTCAAGCTCAAGGGCAAACTCATCGAATCTGCGACCTATAATGCATCAAACTAAGATTGATATAAAGACACAAAGTACTGCCATCAAGTTGGCATTTTTAAACATTCGCTCACTAAAAAATAAATCATTTCTAATCAATGACTTTATAACCACAAACAATCTGGATTTTATGTTTCTAAATGAAACATGGCTAGAAGACAGCTGCAGTGCAACAGTCCTCAATGAAGCAGCCCCTCCTAACTTTACTTTCATGAGTGTCTGCAGGACTGTTAGGAGAGGTGGAGGTGTAGCTGCTCTATTTAAAGATGTCTATCAATGCAAGCAAATGTCATTTGGTCAGTACTTGTCTTTTGAATATCTAGGGATTGTGCTGAAAGGTGCTCCACGCATTCTGTATATCATTATTTACAGGCCTCCAAAATACTCTCCAGCCTTTGTTGAAGAGGTCACAGAAATGCTATCAATGATTTCCTCAGAGTTTGACTGTTTTGCTATTGCAGGGGATTTTAATATTCATACAGATAATGCAGAAAACAAAATTACAAAAGAAATGATAACGGTTCTAAACACTTTTGACCTGATTCAGCATGTGCATGGACCCACACACAAAGGTGGACACACTCTAGATTTAATCATCAGTAGGGGTCTAAACATTTCATCCATTGTTATTAAGGACGTAGCACTATCTGATCACTTCTGTATTTTCTTTGATATATTGATCTCTGCTACCAATGAATCTAGATCTGTCTCTGTCAGAAGGAGATGCATTAACGATAACACTAGTGTGCGGTTTATGGAGGCTATATCTCTAACACCAAGCATTTCTGCAGACTCTGTTGATATTCTCCTTGATTCCTTTAACTCAAAAGTTAAGAATGTTATTGATGATATTGCTCCAATAATAGTCAGTAAGAAAACAAACAGACAGAAATCAGTTTGGAGAAGATCAACAGCAGTTCAGACTATGAAAAGACAATGCAGAAAAGCCGAGCAGATGTGGCGGAAGACGAAACTTGAAATTCACTATAGCATTCATAAAGACAGCCTTCATGCTTTTAATGTGAAACTAGCCACAGCTAGACAGAATTTATTCTCAAACCTTATAAACAGTAACATAAACAACACTCGTACTCTTTTTGCCACTGTTGAGAGACTGACAAACCCCCCAAGTCAGATTCCCAGTGAAATGCTCTCAGTTACCAAATGCAATGAGTTTGCTTCCTTCTTTTCTGAGAAGATCATTAATATCAGGAAGGCAATTAGCACATCCTCAAGTAATGCAGAGGTCAGACAGATCTGGACGCAATATCAAAAAGATACTATGTCTATTTTTGAAGCAATTGATAGCAAAATTTTGGAAGAAATAGTGCAGCACCTAAAATCGTCAACCTGCGATCTTGACACACTTCCCACATCTTTTTTCAAAAGTGTGCTTAACTGTTTAGAAGCAGATCTCTTAGAAGTGGTGAACGCCTCACTTCTCTCTGGGACATTTCCAAACTCCCTGAAAAATGCAGTTGTAAAGCCCCTCCTGAAAAAGAGCAATCTTGATAACACCATTCTGAGCAATTATAGACCAATATCTAATCTTCCTTTTATAGGCAAAATTATAGAAAAGGTAGTTTTTAATCAGCTGAACAAATACTTAAACTCAAATGGATACCTGGACAATTTTCAATCTGGTTTTCGACTGCATCACAGCACAGAGACAGCGCTCATTAAGATAATAAATGATATTCGCTTAAATTCTGACTCTGGCAAAATATCAGTGCTGGTATTGCTAGATCTCAGTGCTGCGTTTGACACTGTCGATCATAACATACTACTAGAGAGACTGGAAAACTGGGTCGGGCTTTCTGGGATGGTACACAAATGGTTCAGGTCATACTTAGAAGGGAGAGGTTATTATGTGAGTCTAGGAGAGCATAAGTCTAAGTGGACGTCCATGACATGCGGAGTCCCACAAGGCTCAATTCTGGCACCGCTCTTGTTTAGCCTGTATATGCTCCCACTAAGTCAGATAATGAGAAAGAACCAAATTGCCTATCACAGCTATGCTGATGATACCCAGATTTACCTAGCCTTATCGCCAAATGACTACAGCCCCATTGACTCCCTCTGCCAATGTATTGATGAAATTAATAGTTGGATGTGCCAGAACTTTCTTTCAGTTAAACAAGGAAAAAACTGAAGTTATTGCATTTGGAAACAAAGATGAAGTTTTCAAGGTGAATGCATACCTTGACTCAAGGGGACAAACAACTAAAAATCAAGTCAGGAATCTTGGTGTGATTCTGGAGACAGACCTTAGTTTCAGTAGTCATGTCAAAGCAGTAACTAAATCAGCATACTATCATCTAAAAAACATTGCAAGAATTAGATGTTTTGTTTCCAGTCAAGACTTAGAGAAACTTGTTCATGCCTTTATCACCAGCAGGGTGGACTATTGTAATGGTCTCCTCACCGGCCTTCCCAAAAAGACCATTAGACAGCTGCAGCTCATCCAGAACGCTGCTGCCAGGATTCTGACTAGAACCAGAAAATCTGAGCATATCACACCAGTCCTCAGGTCCTTACACTGGCTTCCAGTTACATTTAGGATTGATTTTAAAGTACTTTTACTCGTTTATAAATCACTCAATGACCTAGGACCAAAATATATTGCAGATATGTTCACTGAATATAAACCTAACAGACCACTCAGATCATTAGGATCGAGTCAGTTAGAAATACCAAGGGTTCACACAAAACAAGGGGAGTCCGCCTTTAGTTACTATGCCCGCCCGCAGTTGGAATCAGCTTCCAGAAGAGATCAGATGTGCTAAAACATTAGTCACATTTAAATCTAGACTCAAAACTCATCTGTTTAGCTGTGCATTTGTTGAATGAGCAATGTGCGATGTCCGAATTGATTGCACTGTATTTTACATATTCACTATATATTCTATGTAAAATCATTTTCTATTTTTAACTGTTTTAAATTCATTTTAAATACGTCAATTTTTAAATCATTTCCAATGTTTTAAAATTGCCTGTTTTATGTTTTTAAAATTGCTTGTTTTATTTTTGTTATTATTTTTCTTCATGATTATTTTACCTTCTTTTATGTAAAGCACTTTGAATTACCATTGTGTACGAAATGTGCTATATAAATAAACTTGCCTTGCCTTGCCTTGCCTTACCCAGAACCCCTTAGCAACACCCTGGCAACCACCTAGAACACCCTAGCAATTACTAAACAGCACCAATATAGCAACACCATTGCAACCACCCAGAACACTTGAGCAACATTCTGGCAACCACCAAGAACAACTTAGCAACATCCTGGCAACCACCCAGGACACCATAGCAACACCCTGGCAACCACCTAGAACACCTTAGTGACTACTAAACAGCACCCATGTAGCGACACAATTGCAACCACCCAGAACACTTGAGCAACAATCTGGCAACCACCAAGAACACCTTAGCAACATCCTGGAAACCACCCAGGACACCTTAGCAACACCCTGACAACCACCTAGAACACCTTAGCGACTAATAAACAGCACCTACTGTATGCAGTGACACCATTGCAACCTCCCAGAATACTTAAGCAATACTCTGGCAACTACCAAGAACACCTTAGCAACATCTTGGCAACCACCAAGAACACCTGAGCAACATCCTGGAAACTACCCTGAACATCTGAGCAATACCCTGCTAACCACCTAGGAACACCTTGGCGACTACTAAACAGCACCCATGTAGTGACACCATTGCAACCACCCAGAGCACTTGAGCAACAATCTGGCAACCACCAAGAACACCTGAGCAACATTCTGGAAACCACCCAGGACACCTTAGCAACACCCTGACAACCACCTAGAACACCTTAGTGACTAATAAACAGCACCTACTGTATGTAGTGACAGCATTGCAACCTCCCAGAACACTTAAGCAATACTCTGGCAACTACCAAGAACACCTTAGCAACATTCTGGCAACCACCAAGAACACCTGAGCAACATCCTGGAAACTACCCTGAACATCTGAGAAACACCCTGGTTACCACCTAGGAACATCGTAGCAACTACTGAGCAGCACTCTGACAAACACTTAGCAACACCCTTGCAGCCAACCAGAACACCTAGGCAACACACTGCCAAATACTCAGAACACTTTAGCCACACCCTGGCAACCACATAGCAACAACCTAACAACCACTGAGCCACACTCATTTTAAAGATTTTTAAATCAGCAAAATGTAAGTATGGACATTTGATGTAGTGTTCACTTGTGTTGGCTTTGAAGCGAATGTGTACTTGCTAGTTTCTCAGAGCCCAAAAATAGAGCAAAAATAAAAATAGAGAAAGGAAGTGCCCACAAAAGCGGCATTATCAGCTGCTTCCATCTGAACACACATCTGTGAGCGAGCGGATCAGGACAGATGGATATGGCTGCCTTGAAGGCCTGGGGTTTCAGGCAGATTGTTACAATTCTTCAGCAGATATGAGAGTCTGTGCGGCGCTGATTCTCGTTAAGCCCATTGCCCTTTTGAAACCAATTTTGGCGTCTCTGCACCCATGCCTGTATGAATATGTGGTCAGCTTGCTTTTTCCGGTGCTTGGTTTGGGTCTGGATTACGACAGCACTTTCCCTGCTCTGGGTCACCGGGATCAGCCTCACTCAACAGCACAGCCATACATATAATCCCATCAGCCCCAGCAGGGAAGAAGAGGATTTCAGGGTGACTATGAGGACTTGGACAGAAGATTAGGCCACTGAATATCTCATTCCACCTCACAAATGGAGAGTAAGATCATCAAATCAGGGATCATTTGCTTGCTTTACATTTCCACATGTGTAGATTTAGAGTTTATCTGTGGTTTTTAGCCAGGGAGTTTAGAAGTGTCAGAAAAATGCTGAATAATTTGCCAAAATGTGCTGTATACATTGTCAAAAAAAATAAAAAAATAAAAAAATAAATATTAATAACAGTACCAAATTGTACCTTAAGGGGTACAACAGCTTATCATTGGGACAGCACTAGTACACTAGTACCCACAAAGGGATACATTTGTACCTTATTTATCCCTAAAGGGTTAATAATAGTACCAAATTGTACCTTTAGGAGTGCAACAGTTTGTAACTGGGACACCGTTTTACCTTGTTTACCCGTAAAGGGTTAATAATAGTACAAAATTGTACCTTTAGGGGTACAGCAGCTTGTTACTAGGGCAGTACCCTGAAAGGGACACATACTGTATGTATCTTCTTTATCTGGAAAGGGCTGAAAATGGTACCAAATTGTACCTTTAGGGGTACAAAAGCTTGTTGCTGGGACAGTACTGCCCCAGTTACAAAATTGTTGTATCCCTAAAGGTACAATTTAGTACTATTATTAACCCTTTAAGAACAAAGAATGTACAAAGGTATCCCTTTAAGGGTACTGCTCCAGAGACAAGCTGTCATACTCCTAAAGGTCCAGTTTTGTACTAATATTAACCCTTTAGGGGTAAAGATACCATTGTATCTCTTTGAGGATACTGCCCCAATTACAAACTGTTGTACCCCTAAAAGTACAATTTAGTACTATTATTAACCCTTTATGGGTAAAGAAGGTACAAAGTTGCCCCTTTGAGGGTTCCCTCAAAAGGACACATTTGTATCTTCTTTACCCCTAAAGGGTTAATATTAGTACAAAACTCTACCTTTAGGATTTAAACACTGGGGAAGTACCCGCAAAGGGATACCTTTGTACATTCTTTACCTCCTTTTTGCACATTTTTTCTTCTGAGAGTGTTCATGCAAAACATACTGCAGTAAATTGCATAATGTAATGCTCAACTTGACCTTCCAACTTCAGTAGCATTTTAATTCAATATTTAGTTTTTGAAATGTAAGTTATGCAGTTGCTTTAATTTAAAATAACTTAACTTCTTTTTCATGTTTTTGTAGGCAGTATAAAGTGTTTAGTGTTCATGTAGTAGTAAGCTGCAGTCTGTAGCGCCATCTAGTGGCTGCTAACAAAATAATCACATTTCTACTAAATGTTTGAAAACAAAATTTGTCAATAAGAGGAAAGAAGGCCATGTGTTCATGAGAGCACATGTGGGTTTTCTGAGTGTGTGTGAGCTGGCTTTGACATCATCAGAGATCACAACACACCTGCACACTGACCCCAATCCTTACCATAAGGATCTTACTGTCAATCACTGAGAGAACTGTTTAATACTCTCTCTCTCTGCAGAGTCACGGTCTCGTGCAGGACAGAGGAAAAAACAAACACACGCGTCTGATGATTCGACAAAAACACAGGCAGGAAATTATGGGATCAGTTGTGAGTATATAAGCCTTCTATTCTACTCTATTATACAAAATTATTGTTCTTATTACAAAATTACAAAATTGTGTTAATTTATTGTCACAAAATATCTGTGGACAAGTCACAAATCTAAAACAAAACAAATAATAAACAAAATATTTTAAATTGAGTCTTTTAAAATGTAGTTTTATTTTAGTATGAATAACAAGCATGGCAAATTATTGTAGATTTCTATATTTTTGTTAATGCTATTTGTTACAATGCATTTTCCTATTTTGCAAATATGCATACATCCTTCACTTTTGGATTAAACTGATGTGTTTTTAAATCAGTAATAAAACATTCTGTGGTACCGAAGTGTAATAAGCTACTGCAATATGGAGAAATATAAAGTTTTTGTAGATTATCAAAAATGGTAATAATAAAAAGAAAATGTATTCATGTTTGACATGAGGTTAAATGTTTACTTTGATCAAATATTACCATGACTGAAGTAAGAAGTACAGTAGTTTCAAATTAAAATTTATATATCCCCAAGTATAAAAATGATTATTATCTTTAGAAATATTATCATTATTTTTAATATTTAGTTGTACATATATGTGAATATGGGAATTACAGTTGAAGTCAAAAATGTAGATACACCTTGCAGAATCTGCAAACTGTTAATTACTTTACCAAAATAAGAGGGATCATACAAAATGCATGTTATTGTTTATTTAGTACTGTCCTGAATAACACATTTCACATAAAAGATGTTTTCATATAGTCCACAAGAGAAAATGAATTTATAAAAATGACCCTGTTCAAAAGTTTACATACACTTGATTCTTAATACTGTGTTGTTACCTGAATGATCCAAATCTGTTTTTTTTTTCTTCTGTTTTGTTTAGTGATAGTTGTTCATGAGTACCTTGTTTGTCCTGAACAGTTAAACTGTCTGCTCTCTTCTGAAAAAAAAAAAATCCTTCAGTTCCCACAAATTCTTTGGTTTTCCACCATTTTTGTGTATTTGAACCCTCTCCAACAATAACCGTATGATTTTGAGATCCATCTTTTCACACTGAGGACATCTGAGGGACTCATATGCAACTATTACAGAAGGTTCAAACACTCACTGATGCTTCAGAAGGAAAAACCATGCATTAAGAGCTGGGGGGTGAAAACTTTTGAAAATTATTTTTATATTTATATATATATATATTATATATATTTCATTAAGTATTGCCTTTTCAGAAGCTACAGAAGATTTTACCCCCTGGCTCTTAACTCAGTGTTGTTCCTTCTGGGAAATGATTTTTTCTTGTGGACTATATGTAAATATCTTTTATGTAAATATCTTATTCAGGTCAGTACTAAATAAACAACTGTAAACTTTTGATTTCAAGTGTAAGTAGTGACCAAGAATTTATATATTTTTTATTTCTTCAAAGCATGGGGTGCATCATGGAATGTTTTAAATGTGTTTGCTGCACTTGCCTCTTTTTCCTTCATTATGTGTTCCAACTCATCCATTAAAAAAATTAATAGTAAATAAAACAATCACTTGAATTTTCATGTTTCATGAACAAATTCATCTTTATGAACATTATTGTTTCTACAAAACCTAAGTGTTCAAGAATAAACCTTCAGATTATCATAAACAAATTCAAGTGTGTCCAAATTTTCCACTGTTGGTGTGCATGACTGATATCCTTTCCATAAAAAAATATGCAATCATCACACTTCTGCATGTGTGTGTGTGTTACAGATGCAGGAGAGTTTGACCTGCCAGGGGAAAAATGCGATGATCCATCTAAGTGGCTGTGGCATTCAGCTGGTGTCTAAAAAGGGCTGTCTCTCACGCACACCTGCCCTCCATCTGTTATCAACACATGCTGAGGATTCTGTTCACTTGATGCGCTCCTTTTCCTCCTCCTCCTCCTCTTCCTCCTCCTCTTCCTCCTCCTCCTCTTCCTCCTCCATACAGGATGAGGGTCGATCTCCTGCTCAGGCCTCTGAGCGAGAATCTGAGAATCTCCCCCCGAGACGTCCTCTGAAACTTGCTCCGCTAGAACTCCCCCTAGAGGTGCAGCGGCAGAAGCTCAAAAGCGCCCAGGAGGCCAAAGACACATATCCGAGAAAAGTCAAAGTTTGTTGGCTGGACGGCCTGGACAAGTCGCCAGAACGCTCCCCGCTGAGTACCATCACAGAGCCACACAAACCACTGCTACCTGTCAATCAAGTCAAACTTGGTTCTGATAGGCCAGTAGGGAACGAGGTGGGGAAAATGGAAGGTAATTCAACCGTCTGCTCAACAATTGCTCCCGAGAACGTCTGCCAATCAGGGCACGGCAACAGCCAATCAGCCGCTCCCGCTAAGAGCCAGGATGCAGTCAAGAGTGTAAGACTGCGAAGAACCCAGCGGCTGGAGGAGGATCAAAGCAAATCCAGCTCATCAGCAGGTGGATTATCTGCTGATGAGAGCAAACTGGCCCCAGCCGGCCCTGCCAAGGGTCAGGGCGCTGCCGAGAAGGCCCTCCTAGACGCCAGCCATGCGCTGGAAAAGACATTGTGGAGAAACCCGCGGGAACCCGGGACTGAGGCAGTGGGTAAAGTCGGGAGAAGGATGGCTGTTAATGACATTCAGGAAGCCGTACTCTGACTCTTTGACCTGAAGAGGAAGTGCAGCACATGGTGTCAGGGTTAGAGACTTGAACATGGCGATAGAGTCATGTTTACAGAGGATTTTCCCTCTTGGGTTTAGATGGGAAAACAGCTCAGATGAAGACAGCAGTAATGTCGAAAACAGCACAACATTCCTGATCCGAATATTGGTATATAAGGGAATGTGTTCTGATTATAATGAAATAAACCCGGACAGGGGCATCAGAACATGTACATAAAATTGTTCCACTACTAACTAACTAACTAAATATATAAATAAAACCTATCTTCTTATAAACTAGTATTACGAAAACATCCAAAATACACAATTAAGTGTTTATTTAATTATTCAGTTTATTTATTTGTGACTGTAGATTTCAATTATAGTATATCCCTTTAAGGCTGAGCCAGAATGTTCAGATTTCGGTTATGGAAATGTATGCATGTTAGTGCTTTTTCAATTAAATAATGCCCCATTTAAGTATTTAACCCTTGTGTTGTGTTCCTGGTCAAACTGACCCATTTTGATTTTCGAGCTGTCGGAAATACCAGTTAATCTGTGATTTTATTCTTGATATTTTGTGACTTTATCTCATTTAGGGCCATGAACATGCATGCAAAGTTATGATACACTGATGTGTTTTGAAGTGCACACAAATAATTTTCGGACGATTTTGATGTTCGCTGGTCAATTTGATGCATATTTATTTATTCATTTATTTATTTATTTTCAAGGCAACTGTACAGACTCAAATTAAATATATTTCTTGGGTATATGTTGTTATGTTGGTGTTTTGCTATCCTGGAAAAGGAAAAAAATTGCTTTTTCTCATTATTTTCATTGCTGAAAAAGACTTTCTCAGACTTCTCAGATGGTACAAGTGAGCTATCATTTCTATTTTCAATGTATATGAAATACTATTTAACTGATCTTTTTCTTCCAGATTTTTTTTTTTTTTTTTTTTTACTTTTTCTCATTAAGGGCCATGAACATATCTAAATAAGTTGTGTTCCAAATTTGAAGTTGATATGACAAAAAAGAGGTTCCTATGCAATTTTGTTTAGGCGTTATACCAAAACTAGCCACCAAGTGCCATTCAAACTCCATAGATTTTTTTTTTCAATGCAATTTTTCTGTCACAAATGTATACATTTTTCTCTCAATATTACTTCTATCACTAACCACCAAATATGGAATCTTGAGACTCAGACCTTTCCAGCGATATGTATTTTGTCAAGATTATAGAAAGTTTTGATTCTAAAAGACAATACATTTTGTAAAATGACACCCCCATTAAGGGGGAGGAGCCCGCTAAAATATTTTAAAATACCATTTCCATGGTAATGCAATGTCCGATTTTAAAATGGAATCAATTTTGAGGTTTTAAGTCTTCAAATGATATATAATTTATGATGATTACTAAAACATGTGATAGGGAAAAATTAAACGAAAAATCATTTTTGTTACAAAGGTCAGAACTCCTATTATGATATAGTATATGTTTTGAGGTGCGCTCTTGTCATAAATTAATCTATTACTGTTCCTACATAATTTGTAACAGAAACAGTGATAAATCATCTCATTCATAGAATGAACATGCGCACAGAAAACGCACATACGCCTCTCTTTCAGATGTGAAATCTATAAATCGCAAGTGATCTTGAAGTTGCTTGAAGTTGGATTATAAAGTTCATTAATGTTCTTGCTACAATGCTACAATAATAGAAATGTTTTTGTTGTTGCAAACTAGATAAAAACAGAATGTCCACATTGACAGTCTAAGCACAGAATTTGTCAATACTGTTCACAGCAGCCAATAAAATGTAAATGATCATTGTTTATTTTCCTCTTTTACATAAATCAATGAAATGTTGCTGTGTCTGACACATTTAGAGTTTAAGATGTAAATAAATTGCTTTTCTCTCTGGAGACCAAAATTACTATAGTGCTAAATGACTAAAATGACTTTCACAGAATGTCATTTCAGCACTATAGTGCTTGCGCTAAAATGCCACTCTAAAAAAACACTAGAAAAGAACACTAGCTGGTGATTATGGGATAGAGGTATAGCTTACTGTTTATTAAAACACTATCTATCTATCTATCTATCTATCTATCTATCTATCTATCTATCTATCTATCTATCTATCTATCTATCTATCTATCTATCTATCTATCTATCTATCTATCTATCTATCTATCTACAACACAATTCTGTTGTAAGCTGTAATTTAATATTTCCATAATGTAATCTTCTAATCTGAATGTCCTTTATATTCTTACATGTTTCTCCTTTTGAGCTCCAAGCACTTCACCTCCTTGGTCACTCTTGTAAATCTGCATCTGTGTCGACCCATCAGTTGTCCTCTGCTGGACTTTGCCCTGTGCTAAAGTTAGTGTGACCTCCAGTGAGACCCCTTACAAAGGTAGAGGATGGAAATAGGGGAGATTTCCTTTCAACGAGACGAAGCAGTTACTTCCTGCCAGATTTTATTGTCTGATGTTTATTGCTGTGTGACTCGGTTGTTGATATGTTTTACTGAGCATAACGATGGGATTTAGGGAGTTTGGAAAGTGCGTGTTTGTGAGATTTCGTGTGTGTCCCATGTCTGTGAAAGTACTCTGCGGTGAGACATCCAGATGAGGCATGAAAAGTAAGACAGGAGGAAGAAGGAAAGAGAGAAAGCAAAGGTCTTCAGAGACACACCATGCACACAGGATATCTGGCATGTTCAGCCTCAAAGAACAAGACGGTCAGACAGGAAAAAACTAAAACATAAAAAAAAGAAAAAGAAAAGAAAAGAAGAAAAAAAAAAAAAAACGCCAGAGAAGTCCTGCATGCTGACGTGAGCTCAGTGTAGGTAACACAATAATCTTTTAAGGTAGGAAAAGTTATTTTTAATTGAGTTTCCTCTGAGAGATTAACTCCACTAATACTTTGACATTTAGTTCATGCTTGTGTTTAAAGAGATTAGTACAATTTGTACAAGAACACACATTCTGGAGTAAGTTTCCTTCTGTTTAGTTTCCTAATATTTCATTTGTCTGTCTGTTTGTCCATCCGTCCATTGTTCTATCTATCAATCTGTCTGTCTATTGTCCTGTCTACTGTATCCATCCTTCCATCCATCCATCCATCCATCCATCCATCCATCCATCCATCCATCCATCCGTCATTATATTGTTCTTTTTATCTATCTGTCTGTCTGTTATTCTATCTACTGTATCCATCCATCCATCCATCCATCCATCCATCCATCCATCCACCTGTCATTATATTGTTCTTTTTATCTGTCTGTCTGTCTTTCTATCTACTGTATCCATCCATCCATCCATCCATCATCCATCCATCCATCCATCCATCCATCCATCCATCCATCCATCCATCCACCCACCTGACGTTCTATCATACTATGTATCTGTCTGTCTGTTATTCTATCTACTGTATACATCCATACATCTGTCATTCTTTCTATCTGTCTGTATCCATCCATCCATCCATCCATGGTTTTGGGTGTCTTGAACATTTGAGTTCAGTTATGTCCTCTGCTTAGACTATTCTTAAAGTAGATGTATAAAAAAGAAAAAAAAAATCCCCCTCTTAAACCAGAATGGATGTTTGTAATTGTGTGTTTGTTCTTTTGTAAATGTGGGGTTTAAATCAAGTGAATTTTTTTTTCAGATAGTTAAAGGGATAGTTCACCCACAAATGACAATTGTCATCATTTACTTGGCCTCATGTTGTTCCAAACCAGTATGAAATTCTTCTGAAACAATTAAGGCCAATTCTTTAATTCTGAATGTTTCACAACACTGGAGCATGCACACTCACTCTGCACACACTCTTATTTTGTATTTTTTTTTTACTTTTCAAAACATAAAATTGTTTATTCAGTTATTTGACCCCACTTCATATAGTGAACACACACTATAGACACAAATGTTGTAGCTAGCAGTCACCTATCAGCCCCATTAGCTGATTGACTTATGGTCAGCTCAGCCTGGCCTGGAAAGACTCAAGCCATGGGGACAAGAGGGAGAGATTGAAGGAATGGCAGTGAGAGAGAAAGAAAGAAGAAGAGAAAGAAAGTGACGAAAATATCCCGGAAAGTTGCTCTATAATTGGCGCAGTCTGTCAGAGCCCTATTTTATGTGCATGAGCAGGGCAGGGCAGCCATCTCATCCCCACTGAAACCCAACACTTACAGGAGCAGTTCCTCGTCCCTCCCACCTCCCAGCAGAGGAGAGCAGACTCCAAAACACTCTGCTCCTCACTGCAGGATTACTGCATGTGTGTGTGTCATCACACCTGTGTGTGACCTTACCTGGAGCTTTATTTCAAGGAGGATGCTGCTTTGATACTTCAGGTGTCTGTGAGGTGTGTTTCAGGAGGAGGTTGAAGAAGATCTTCTTGTTCCCACGAATTGACATCACAGGTAAGAGTGAGGTTTATCATTCATATCCCATCAGTACACATGCCTCTGTTATAGTGTTTGATTGTTGATCTTTTATTTTAGAATATTTAGCAATCATGTCTTGATAGCTCAGTCTGGTCTTCAACTAGAGCTTTCTTTGTTCTTCCACTTTTTTGGAGAACTTTAGAAGAACGAAAGGCTGGTTTTTACATTTCAGAAGGGGAAGGGTGAAGCTTTCTGGTTTATTCATCTGCAGGTTGCTCCCATGCTGGTCGTTAACAGAGATTTGGAGTTTGGCTGGAGTGTTAGTGGAGGGAGATGCACTGAGGTTTCAGAGACTCAAAACTAGAAATGTACCTGCAAATGATAAAAAAAAATAAAAAAAAAATAAAAATAAAAATACTGTATGTCTAGTAACTAAAAGTTGTAAGTTTGCTGATTAAGAGAATGCAGGTCAGCTGGTGACCAAAATATTGTAGGTTATAGAGTTGGTAAACCAGAAAAATAGTATGTTATACTGTACATCTAGTATGTTATACTGTACATCTGGGGCAGCTGTGGCCTAATGGTTAGAGATTTGGACTTGTAACCAGAAGGTCGCAGGTTCAAGTCTCGGTGCTGGCAGGAGTTGTAGGTGGGAGGGAGTGAATGAACAGCGCTCTCTTCCACCCTCAATACCCATGGCTGAAGTGCCCTTGAGCAAGGCACTGAACCCCCAGTTGCTCCCCGGGTGCTGGATATATAGCTGCCCACTGCTCCGGGTGTGTGTCCACAGTGTGTTCACTTCTCACTGCTGTGTGTGTGCACTTGGATGGGTTAAATGCAGAGCACCAATTTTAAATATGGGTTACCATACTTGACAAATGTCACGACTTTCACTTTCACTTTCATCTAGTAACTAAAAGGTTGTAAATTGGCTGATGAAAAAAATGCAGGTCATAAATCTGGAAACCAGTAATAGAGCAGGTAAACCAAATACAGTATAATATACTGTATTCCTAGAAACTAAAATGTTGTAAGATGGACAATGAGAAGAAATCAGGTAATAGGCCTGGTAACCAAATGATTGTAGGCTGCAGGGAAGGTAAAAAATATGTTTTGGTGCTGGTAATGGAAAGGTTATATGCCATGGGAGTGGTAATCCAAAGGTTGTAGGACTGGTAAGTAAACAATTGTAGGTTGTCAGGCAGGTAAACAAAAGATGGTAGGTCAAAGGGCTGGCAACCAAATGATTACAGATTAGTTAAAGACTGAAGATTGAAGAACATTTGAACCCAAATAACCTTTTTCCACAATAAATGTGGAATGGAAAGGTTCCATGGATGTTAAAGTTTCATCATGGAGCCATAGATGCCAATTAAGAGGCTTTATTTTTAGACTGTAGGGCTGTGACCATGACCTTTGTGTCTAAAGGTCTTAACTTAAACCCATGGTATACTTTGGCCATCCATGTGACATAATTTTCATCATCAGGAGGGTCTGTGGATGTCCGTGCCCACTTTACACATACAGCCTAATTTTTGTGTCTTCATAGACTAGGTTAGAATATAATTGCTTCTAGAAGAGTATTAAAAAAGCAACTGTACTGTGCATATGGCGAACTCTATCTGTGCTCATTCGCGGTTGAGTATACTTTGAAAGCTGTGCAGACACAAATGAGCGTGAGATGGAGTGGAACGCGGTAAAACAAGTTTACCCAGGCCTTAAATCCCAGGTTCTTTCTGGACATGACCATAGAAAGGTTTTTTTTTTTTTTTTAATGCGTTTTAACCAGCATTTGTAGCATTGAGCAGAAGGGCTAAAAACAGAAATGGGCGTTCACTGGTACAAAACCTTTCATTTTAGTTATGGAAATAATTTTGTTATTTTAATCTCTTTTTAACCAAGTGCGGGTCCATTAGTTTTTGAAAGCAGCAGGTAATTTAGGCTATTAGCTTGACCAGAGGGCTGGTAGAACAATGTGCCCTTTAATACTTTAGACTTCTGAATTGACTGTAAGAAAACAGAAGCCTTTGCAACTCTGAAATTTGATGTCCATAGAGAAACCAGCCAACATACCAGCTGGTATACCACATCTAAATGAAAGGAGGTTACAAGTGGCTGTTTCTTTCCACAAAACATAAATGTTGTTTACTGCAAATATATAAATGCTCTGGTTATACTTTGGGACAGTAGTTAAATAATTGTGAGATACTTTCACAGCATCAAAGGAACATAAGAAGACCTGCTCTGGTCAGAGGGTTCAAAGAGCTCATCGTGCTGAGAGATACTGTGGGCTTTTAAGACCAAAAGCAATGAGCAAGCACGGCTTTCTGGGTCATATGATGATAATGCAAACCTTCATGAAAAATGGAGGGAGGGGACTGAGTTATGGAAAGGAACCAAGAAAAGACACTGAATTGTGTGAGAGGAGGTGTCAGGCCGGCAGTTGACGAGGAACTGGACTGTTTCCTATTGGCCTGACAGATCCAAAAATGGGCAGTTTTTCATTTCTAAATGCATCAACTAGTACTGGAAAGATATAAGGAGGACTTTTAACTCACTAACTGAATCAATGTCATTTCTACAAGGCATCAGAGTCCCAGTTCGCTCTATTGTGCCTGATGAAGGATTTGCAAAAAGAATGGTAATTTTATACACCTGAAAGTTAGACAGCTTAGATGAAACTGTCTGTGAGGATGAGATGCCACATCATCAAGGCTCTGCAAACCATAATTCAATGCTTCCCAACACTGCTCCCTCAGTCTCTGATGATAGTGTGCTCCCTGGGCTGTGCTACACCACTAAATCAGAAGAACACTCTATTTACACCGAGACATCAGTTCAGCTTAGCCAGGGGAGTGTGGTTAGTCACCAGTGGTGGAATGTATAGTTAAGTGAATGGGGGAATGAATTACGGTTGGATGTAAAACTATCTCGGATTTTTCTTTCTGTTACCCCTCCTTGTTTAGTCCGGTTTGCTGATGGAGACCTATTATATTTCATTATGAGTTATTTATAATATTATGCATTTTTCCTAAATACATGTCACGTGCATGCTAGAACTTTTGCTAATGTATATGTCTATCAGAAAACAAGCACTATTTCTTCACCATGGACAGTATACCTGGTAGTTTGGAGCAACTACATTTCCGGATGTGTCCATCAGACATATGGATGAAGGATGAATCTCATGGAAACATATATAGGTCACACTTCATACTTAAAAATAAGATTAAAAGTATATGGTATAATTATATAGAATTATAATCATTAAAATGAATAGAGATTTTATGTTAAAAAATCCTAAATTTATTATTTAAGATTGTATTATATTTTTCTAAAAAGTGATTTTATATCATTTAAAGTATTGTGGAGAGTGGTGTGTAGTATATAGCTTAAAATGGTAAACAGCACTGCATTCAATTATATTGTTTTATGAGCATGGCTCATCTTGTTATCAGCTTAAACTGAAACGGCAGCTTGGAAAGTACAAATCAGGATTAATGTGGGCTGCACCAGCAGTACATCAGTTAGTGCAGAGCTAACATGAATCATACACTCCACTTCTGTTTGCAATCATTCAATATAACTCAGATCAGAGTCCAAATGACTGATCACCTCACATTTGTTCTCATGTCTCCACAGGAGCAGCAAGTTGATGATCATCGCAGCTTAGCAGGAATATCAGCAAACAACAGCGGAGAAGGAGATGAAGTTTCGAATTGGGCTCAGGATCTCTTTGGTCCTAACCATACTGGCTCTGACTGTTGAAGGACAAAGGGCAGGTGGGGTCAAATACTAGCCTAAATATACAGTTTTCATGACCCCTGACCACATCTCTGTTTAACTTTAGCTTGGTGGTTCTAATTTTGACTTTCAGTGAGTCTGTTGTAATGTGTGCAGACTGAGGTTTTGAACCTGACATACTAGTAGCTTCAAGTTCTTTGCAAAATTCAGCCCATGTATTATCCAACCGGACCATGGCAGAAATACAAACCTCACAAATCTGTGGTTAAACTGTATACACACAGCCTGTAAAATGTCATGTCCTTTGTCCCAGGTTGCAAGAACGTCCACTATGATCTGGTATTCATTTTGGACACCTCTTCCAGTGTTGGCAAGGAAAACTTTGAGAAGATCCGGCAGTGGGTGGCAAACCTGGTGGAATCTTTTGATGTAGGTGCAGAGAAGACACGTGTGGCCGTGGTTCGCTACAGCGACCGTCCTACCACTGAATTCAACCTGGGCAGGTACAAAACCCTCGAGGAGGTCAAGCGTGCTGCTGGGAACATCCGCTACTTGGGTGGGAACACCAAAACTGGAGATGCCATTAGCTTTACCACCAACAACATCTTCACAGAAAGGGCAGGGGCGAGGCCTGCCAGTAAGGGCATTCAAAAAGTGGCAATCTTACTAACGGATGGCAGGAGTCAAGATTTTGTTTTGGAGCCATCAACTGCTGCAGCGGCTGCTGGAATCAGGTTGTTCGCTGTAGGGATTGGGGAAGCACTGAGAGAAGAGCTCGAGGAGATTGCAGCAGAGCCCAAAAGTGCTCATGTGTTCCATGTGACGGACTTTGATGCCATTGACAAGATCAGGGGCAGGCTGAGGAGGAGACTCTGCGAGAGTGAGTATTGATTTTGCACCATGTACATTTAATAAATAAATAAATAAATAAAGATTCCAAAAAGGGGGTTTCACAGCAAAGCCATTAAACAGTTGTCCAAACCTGTTCCTGAAGAGCTACTGACCTGCAGCGTTTAGGTCCAGCCTTAATAGAACACACCTGAGCCAGCTAATTAAGGTACTAGAAACTTCCAGGCAAGTGTGTTGGAGCTGGTTGAAACTAAACTCTGCAAGGCATTGGCCTTCAAGAACCAGAATTGGAGACCCCTGGCATAGAACAAGCCTGGGAAATTCTGGCCCTCAAGATCCATTTTAGCTCCAACCCTGATCAAACTCACCTGCCTTTCTTGTAAATCTGAAGACTTTGATTACCTAGTTCAGGTGTATTTTATTATGGCTAGAGTTAAGCTCTTCAGGAAAGTGGGCCAAAGTTGCCCATCCTGCTTTGGAAGAACTATTTTGGGTTCCTCAAAGAACCTTTCAGTGAACAGTTTTTAAAAGAACCATTTATTCATGTGAAGAACATTTTGATAATCTAAAGAACCTTCTTCCACTACGAAGAACCTTTTGTGCAGTAGAAAGGTTCTTGATCAGGGGTGTCCAAACCTGTTCCTGGAGGGCCACTGGCCTGCAGAGTTAACTCCAACCCTAATTAAACACAACTGAACCAGCTAATCAAGGTCTTCAGACTTGCTAGAAACTTCCAGGCAAGTGTGTTGGAGCTAAAATTGGCCTCCAGGAGCAGGACTGGTCACCCCCATTCTCAACTGAACTGTAGATGCCAATAAAGAAACTTTAGAGAGGACTTTTTTTACACAGTCAGATATAGGTGGGAGTTGACTTAACATGTAATTGACTTGACAGTTAACTAAAAACATCAGTCATTTAACCTGCTTTTGTTGGCACACATTTCCATTCACAAGAAGGTCTGTTCTGTGCCATACAAGACTTGTTGGACAGGAACTGGAAGCTCTTTGGACTGCACATTTTTGTGGTTTCTTGACTCTGTGAGCTCTGAGTAAAGAGGTGTAGTAAGTACAAGAGAGCTCAAGTGCTTTTCCAGATCACATCTGCTCCGCAGGCAAAGATTACCTAAAAGTGCATGTGGGATAGTCTTTGGAGGCCATTACAAACAACAAGCTTGCATTAAAACTATGAATATAGATTCAAAAATACATAAACCCAAACCGTTGAGGTATGTGGCCTGTATTGACCGTCCAAATGCAAATTATGTGTATGCATAGTATGTTTTTAGTGCTGATGGATGCTTAGCACACCAGACTTGACATTCCTCACTAAAATTAGTGACAACGGGAGAACGACGACACCTGGAGCTCTTTAGTTTGAAGTGGAAATCTGAGTCCGTAGTAGTACTAAAGCTATCCAGAACGCTTGTGTAGTAAAATTAGTATTAAAAGATGACACATTTTGTTGAAAGCACACTCTTTAAACAATCATTGGTATTTGAAGTGGTTGTAACACAAGCCTTTTCCAATGCCTTATTTAAGTCAGACAACCTTGTGGGAAGAGAGGGAACCACTTTGACTTGGCAGGAGATGGAGAGATAAAAAGAGAAAGAGATAAACTGATTCATTGTAAACCCAAACCTTGACTCTGCCCTGATTCCAACCAAAAGTCCTCTTCTGAATAGCTCTAATCACATACATGACTCAGTGTGCTGATCAACTTGATGATCTCACTGCCAGCTATAGACTTTGTTGTCCCATCGGGGATTATCCTTCAAGCATTTAGAAAGGCTGAAACTGCATATCAAGTCCAGTTCTGTGATAACCAAGATCATCTGGCACTAGCGTTGGCGTCTAAGAACACTGGTGGCTAGAAAACATGGCATCTCCAAGGTCCAAGTTATTTTTGCCATGAAAATTACAGTCCTAATGTTTCAAGTGGAACAGGGCTCCACAGTACTGTTTTTACTTTTTAATCTTTGGATATTTTTATGTGAAAAGATCAATTGAAGATACATTTTTTCTCAAATTGTATAATTATTATTATTATTACTGGCTATATATATATATATATATATATATATATATATATATATATATATATATATATATATATATATATATATATATATATATATATATATATTGCATAATGGCATACATTTTTATCCATTTAATTATTCTCTGTTTTTGTACAAAATTTTAATAAAAAAAAAATAGTTTTTGACCAGTATGTTACAGTAATGACAAAATATCATAAAAAAAAATAATGCTATTATGCAAAAATTAGCTTTAAAGTTATTATAGTTCTTTCACTGGGCCATTTTTATCATGCTTGAAATGAATGAAAAGTGTGTTTAACTGGGTAGTTTCATCACTTAGTATATCTGGGCTTTGGTTCAGGTCGGTGGTCCACCCATGGCCACAGCATGCCAGATCTGTAATCAGTGGTGGGACACTGCTAAACAGAACAGAAGTGCACAGTAATAGTGTTGGGTGTGCTAATTTCCTCATGTTTGCTTTAGCATCTGTTGTTCCGGTTTCCTAAATCTGGTTTTGATTAACTTAATGGGTATTTCAAACAGGAGAGAAAACATTTGATTAAGCCCTTCCCCTTCTTGTGTCTCTGAGGATAGCTCGCACACTTGCCTTGAGGATTCAGATATGCTATCCATGAAGATTAATATTTTGTTTTGGATGCAATAATGAAATAGGATTGTTTCTGTATGCCTAATGCATCCAAGAAAACTTGGATGTGAGGTGTTTTAGTTGCTGATACTGGCATTCTGAATGGTTTAAAATGTGTTGCTATGTGGTTGCTAGGGTGTTTTGGTTTCTTCCTGATTATTTGAGTACTTTAAGTTAGTGCATATATACAGTTGGTAATAGTTTTACAAAGTCCTCTATATGACACAGCACTTTCTCAAATGCTGCATCATTCTCCAGCCTGAAATGTCAAGGTGATTAATTGTTGATTTCCTTGATCAGCCATTACCAGTTGGGCCCTTTTAAGCATGAATAAAGACGGATCTTTTAAAATAATCTTTTATAATCTGAATAAAGTCTTAATATGAAAGCTTTTGCATTCATTACATCGTTAACTAACAACATCTGGAAACACTTTACAGGTGCATCATGATTTATATTCAGTTAAAGTCATTTTACCAACTGATTATCCTTGGCATCTCTATGATTTTTATGTTATCCAATCACGATTTGATGTGCTTTAAGAAACAAAGCAAGGGACAAACAAGAAAATAAATGCAAAAGTCTTTGGAAAAAACAATGTGGAAATGCAGCAATCTGAAGGCTATGTTCTGCTCAGTCCATCATTTTAGTTTCATGGCCACTCTCTAAATTACAGCTTTTATGCCACAGCTAAAGGAAGTTGCCCTCAATAGAGCTCAGTTAGAAATCACTAATTTAAACAATGACACACTCCTGGCTTTAGATTGCTTTGTCATTTCACCAGGCAAAAGAACAAAAACAACTCGTTATGTATGACCACAATTTGTTAGTTACTTGTCATTTAGCAGCATGCTAATTGTGGGGTCAATCCCCCAAAAGAAATTATGAGGTTAAATGCACAGTTCAGTTGTGAATCATTTGAGTCAAATCACTTCAGTGAATCCATTGATACAGCCATTCTAAATGATTCATTCATGAATCGCGAGTTCCACAGTCTGAATGTAGGCTACACCATTAACTTTGCTTCTACAGCTAACTCTAATAGCCTACCAACTAGTTTAGTTTTCTGGCATGACTAGTAGTAGTTAGTTAGCAACCTACTTTTTGTGCTTTAGAAAAGTTGAGGGAACAACATCACCTGTTTGAAGTAATACAGAAAGACAAACCTTAAATTTCTCAGCATCCCTTACCAAAAAGTAGTATACTTCAAGTTTATTTTATTAAATATACTTAAGTAAAGTTCAAGAATTTTTTTACTTTTTGTAAGTATAAGTCAAGTATACTTAATTGTCATTATAAGTATATATCTTAGAAGTACATAAAGCCCATTTCTGAGAAGTACATAAAAAGTAAACTAAAAGTATACTTTCCTATTTTTAGTTTAAAATAAGTATACTAATAGCACACTTGAATAAACTTCTTTTTCGTAAGGGATATGAAACAGAAGCCATTAGCTTTATTAGAATTTGTGTATCATATTTCAAGGTAAATAAATAAATAAATAAATACAGTTGTTTCATTGTATTTTTGATTCAATAAACACAACCTTGAGTATAAGAGATTGTGCTGTCCAAACTTTTGGTATTGTAAATCTGCCAACGATATGTGGATATCCGCTGCACTGGTAACATAACTTGGCTCACATAACGGATACAACACAAATATAGACAGCCAGGTACTCTTTTCTCCAACCTTTATTTATCCCTGGGTGGGCGGCTGAGCTCTTTATATTTTGGCGGTCAGGGTGATGCTTGGATCGGGCTGGGACTCGCTCTGGGGTGTGGGGGTTTGGGAGAGTCACGCGGAGGACACTGTATCGGACAGAGTTGTAATTGTTTCAAGTGACCCAGCCTCTGTAAAGTGGAATACGTAGTGAAGTTGAGGCCTCTTAAAAGCTACAAAGCACTTTTTATAGGAGCGATTAAAGAAAATTACAGGGTCTGATCGTACATGATTGTCAGGGATGCGATCAGCCGCTCTGGTTTGGGCGTCTGCCTGCTTCATGCCAAGAGTGTGTGCATGTGTGAGAGAGTAAGAGAAGGATTTAAAAAACAAAAACAACAACAACATTTAAATCATTTAATCAGTGGAACATTTAGGTTAAATAGTATGATTTTTGTGCATTATTCTACTAGTGAAAAGTCATTTAGCCTTTTCAGGACGAAATGGGAAACTTGGAGTAGGCCTAATTGCTGTAACGTCATTTACACATCATTTACTTTAAATTTGAATGTTCCAAAATATTCATAAGCAGTTTCTAATCTTAGACTAATTCCCACTCACTTGCTCTATTTTCAGGTTGGGCTGAGTTAATAGGTGAAGCCAATGTTAGTTAAGCACTTTATAATTTTACACCTCAAAACCTAAAACCAAAGTTTGACCACTTGGTGTCATTGTGCCTGTCCAGAATAGTTCAGTCAAAAATAAAAAAAAATATTTTATTGTTACTTGCCTTCATGTCCTTTCAGACATGTATGTATGTATTGTTTATTTATAAGAAAAGGCAAAAGTAGATTTGTTTCCATGTTTTCGAAGTATGCAGCAACTGTTAATATTATCCTAGGCTTACCAAACCAGCCATTTTCCCAGGACACGTCCTGGCCAGGATTTCTATATTGCCTAAAATATCCACGTTTTGGCTTTGTTTGCACTGCGCAGACCAATTGTTGTATGACCAAGTTCTGTACTTTGATGTCATACACCGATCGGTATGCTCAGTGCTGCTTCAAGTCAAACACTAATATGTACACGCATTTGCATCGCTTTGACCATTCTCTGTAGATCCCACCTCCTCACGCACCACGATTGGATGATTATGTACAATGTCTGCATGTTATTGGTCAAACGATCATTACCTTCATTAAGTATGAAAACAGGAAACCAAAGCCAAAACCTGGATATTTTAGGCAATATAGAAATCCTGGCCAGGACATGACCTGGGAAAATGGAACATTTGGTCATTCTATATTATCCACATCTGTCAAATTCCTAAAAGTACCATAAATGCACTTTTACTAATATTACTAATTTAAAAGTAAACTATGTTCCTCTAAAACTAACATGGTTCTTGTGGGTGATTCAGATCTGGCACACAAAGTTTGCCAATCAGATCACCTGTACATAATTTTCTGTAGGCCTACTAGACAAAGACTAAACAAAAGCAAAAAGCACTCATCTAGTATCTAGGCTAAAATTAACATCCTTCCTTAGCACTAGCAAGTTCTTCTCTACAAATAGCACATTCTCATCACAGATGCCATAGTAAAGCAAGTCTGCTGGTGTTGCGTTTCCTCCTGTCATCACTGCTGTCAATAGCTATGTGTCGCTGTTTGAAATCTGCTTGTTTGTACGTCTTAAATTATCCCCGCTGTGACTTTAGCATAGCAGCACTCCACCAAACTCTCAGCTCACTGGACCAATCCGTAACTTTGCCCATGTCTCTATGCCAGCATCCTAGAGTCATAAGTTATGCCACCATGTCTACACTGGAGTGCTTGGAATTGACCCTCTAACAGTCTTCAAGCACAGAGAGGAAGATGGATAATATTACAGTGACAGTCACTCTCAACTGTTCATTTCCTTCAGCTGCCAGTAAAATCATACCTCTTCAAAGTCATTCCTGCTTACTGCTCAGAAATGTAAATTATGATGATATGATAAATACTGACTCAAATAAGACAATTTTTTCATATTGAAAACATGATATGTAGATATAATATGATAACTTTAGTGTGTGTATATATTATTAATATGTATACGTATATATACATTGTATGTATATGTCCACTGTTTGGTTACAAAAATTATTTGACGTTCTTTTGTGCTAAAAAAAAGATAAAAATAAAAACGCATACAGGTTTGGAAGAGTGGATAGAAATAGAAAGTCAAATCAATTGGTTTTGTAAAAACATGATGTTCTTTTGACATTTATGACTTTTGATGACAGTATCTTGGCAAATTTGAGCATTGTTTGAGACATTATTGAGCTTCTGAAACTCAATAACTCTGCTGTCTAACAACAAGATATTGAAATATTAAAGAAAATTCATGTAGTTTTGTGCATTTTTGTTATTTTGGAGCCCCCTACAGTTAAGTGACTGGACTTCCCTGTCGTAAAAACTCATTTGCTATTGAAAAAGAAGTGCATTCATTGGAGAAAAAAAGGCCATGCCAAGTTGTATTTTTTTTTTCACATCGCTATCTGAATACATTTTCATTCCAATTAT
Organism: Cyprinus carpio; assembly: GCF_018340385.1. Taxonomy (NCBI): domain Eukaryota; kingdom Metazoa; phylum Chordata; class Actinopteri; order Cypriniformes; family Cyprinidae; genus Cyprinus; species Cyprinus carpio. The sequence continues at coordinate 23,297,703 of NC_056615.1, forward strand.
GTCTATAGTCTTAACATAAAATGTTTAAATGTTACATATTTATGAGTGAAAAGGTTTGTCACAGCCAAAATACCACGGCAGATTGCCTGAGCACTTGGAGCCTGTACAAGAAAATGTCAACAAAAAAATTACATTTCACAATATGAATTAATGTTGAGGTCCGTTTCCACAAAAGCAGATGTTTAGAAATTACAGGAGACCCCATACTGTTAATAAAGCACAAATTGAAATAACTCCATATGTATCATATTAACTTAAATAGAACTAAAATTATTACTCTTCTAACTGTAGAAATAAATTGCTATCCATAATCTAAACACCTGTGGAGGAGTGCCTTGCTGTTCATAAGGTCATAAAAACTGAGGTGTATCCAATGTTATGTCCAACCATAATGTTGTGTGTCTCTCCCTCCACAGATGTCCTTTGTCCAAACATGAAAGTCCAGGCAGGCCGTTTCCGGCCAAACAGCACCAGTGCTGGACTGACGGAGGTCCCAGGTAATGTTTTCTCTTCTCTATTCTTCCCATAATGCTTTAGTGTAAAAGTGTCATGAAAGCCCCTTCAGTGTCATATCAATGCACTCTTTGCATCTTAAAATGGTTACATGGTGTCATGAATAGTTATGAGTCAGCAATTTCTCATAGCAAAAACAATGTAGTTTCAATTATAATTTGAGCTTACTTTAGTCAATTTGTTATAAATTGGCTTTTAACATGAAACATAATGGATGATACAGTGATATCGTCTACAACTGAAGTTGTAGTGATTCATGATCCTTTAATATACCAATATATCAGTGTTTCTTTTTCATCTTCAGATGTGAGAAAATCAAAACATTTCTTCTTCTCAAGGTTACACAGTTACATGAAAATCATCCCTAGTGTGTTTTATTTCAATTAGAGGTCAAAAATAAAGAAAGAAGTGAACTGTATGATGATTCTGACATATGGACTTCCAATCCTTCACTTCAAAGTCTTTTTTGTGTGAATGTAAGTATTAATACCACAAACTACAAGTCTAGTTTCTATGTGTAAAGTACTTTTGGATCAAAAATAAAGCTTTCTTTTCCCCGAAGGTTGCTCTTTAAAACATAAAGCGTTGCAGCGAGACACTGAGGTTGCGAAATAAGAGATCTTTTGCCCTCCTCTGTTCTAAGAAATGTGGAGCTCTTTAGTGATTACACAGATCTGGAGGATGTTGTGTTTGGGTCTTCAGGGGGTTCTGAGTTCCTCTGCGAGACACCCACTCAAATTCATCAACCTAAGTAAAAAAACAGATTGAAACAGAGAGAGAGTGAGAGCTCTTACCTGTGTAAGTAAATGACTATACAATCTGGAGCTATAGGGGTGTGCACTATAGAAGGTCTTATTTTGAACTGCTATGTACAAAATGGTCAAGAGAACCATTACTCGTAAATCTGATGAGGTTTGGCCATGTTTTATTTGCTCAATACACAGAAAAAAGGGTTGCCAGAATTGTACCTTTTGGGATACAACAGCAGCTTTTTACTGAAGCAGTATCCTTAAAAGGACTTTTTTTTTTTCCCTAATGTACCATTAGGTACATATTAGTATCTTAGAGAAGTAATACGTACCGTAATAGGTACTTATATGTACCTACTATGGGTAAAAAAGGTACAAATATGTCCTTTTAAGGGTACTGCTGCAGTGACAAACTGTTGTACCCCAAAAGGTACAATTCTAACCCCTTTTGTCTGTGTGAATCAATCTTGAAAAATCCTCAGAGAAGCTGCAACCCTGGAAAATGGAGGTGATTCATGATTTATGCTTTGAAAAAAGACAAAGAGCTATTTCTTCTTTTTATATTTTTTTTTATGTATGCATTGCTTCAAAACAATGTAAAACTTCTGGAAGTTTCTGAAATGTGGTCCGTTTGACTAATTATACTACTTGTAATGAGGAAAAGTGTTGTCTTTGGTATTCAGATGAAGTTTAAAGTGTGATCTCTCTGTGTCTTAACATTATTTGTGGATCAGTGCACTTTCTTCTTCGCTTCTGATTCTTCAGCTTTGTAGGCTTGACGTTTAAGTGCTTAGATCTGTTTGGTTGTGGTTCTTTTGGACTGCACTGGCTAGACTACATCTCTCCTCTTTTGGTGGCTGTAAGTGTAATTATGGCATCTTGCTCCTGTAATCTGTGATATTCAAGAGAACAACACAAGCTAAATCTTCAGGGAAATTCCAGGTTCACATAAGATGTAACAAATGCTGAAGCTGCCAACATCTGCATGCTGTTTCTGAAGTTTGGAACATCACTCTTAACCAAGGCAAGGTCAAAATGGATGTAAAAGGTTGCTGACTCAAGATTGCTTCTGTAAAGTTACTTAACAACAAGAAAAAGCATTTGTAATGAAATGTGACATCATTGTGTCCTTATAAGAAATGAAGTAAAGGGATAGTTCACTAAAAAAATGAAAATTCTGTCATTAATTGCTCACCCTCATGTTGTTCCAAACCCGTGAGACCTTCGTTCATCTTCGGAACACAAATTGAGATATTTTTGATGAAATCCGAGAGCTTCCTGACCCTCCATAGACAGGGTCCTACCATGGTCAAGATCCAGAGAGGTACCAAGAACATCAACAAAATAGTCCAAAATAATCGTGGTACTCTCGATAATGGCAGAAGATGGTAACTCAGGGTTAAAAAAAATAGCTTCATAAAAATATCGTTGAACCACTGATGTCACATGGACTATTTTGTCGATGTTTTTCGTACCTTTCTGGGCCTTGAACGTGGTAGGACCGTTGCTGTCTATGGAGGGTCAGAAAGCTCTTGGATTTCATCAAAAATATTTTAATTTGTGTTTCGCAGTTGAACAAAGGTCTTTCGGATTTGGGGCATGAGGGTAAGTAATTAATGACATTTTTATTTTTGGGTGAATATGCCTTTAACTCAATTACATGGTTCATATAATTTAATTTACTAAAGTTTTCCACTTTTCCACTTTTGAAAGATTCTTTATCAAAAGTGTCTTATTGGATTTTAGGTATAAGCCTACTGAGAGTCGAACCAAGTCCCTTCAAGAAGAGTCTGTTCACTTGGAGGCCATATTTACAATGTGTTCAGGCAGCTTATTTGGGTATTCAGTACTAAGTCTTATCTACTGTACTTGAATAGGGAAATCTTGAAATCTAAAACAAATGCTTGCCACGCTCACATTAAAAAAAACAAAGTTCATGTTAGATTTTGTTGCTAATTTGAAATATCCCATAAATGTTGTTTCTTAAGTTCAAATAGCATTAAACAAGCATATAATTCAGGACCAGCCAATGCACATGTGCAGTCATAAGAGTGGGACACTGAAAAATACCTCCCTACAGTGTAATATGAGAAAAACAGTATGCCAAAAGAGTATGTCTGAATTCATATTCAAAAAACAGTAGGTAAAACCTATACCAGACAAACTACTACCTACTACTTGTGCCGAGATTTTGAAGTGTGCATTCAATAAGCACTTTACTATTTTTACACTTTACTAAGCAACCCAACTGATACTGGTAGGTCACGGGACAGTAACAACAAGGCAGATATAGTATGTCCAAGTATCACTACCCATATTCATACTATATAAAACATACTTTTTAATGGTTTTAAAGCAAGTACAAATTTCAAATGTAGTAGCCTACCTACTGAGTATGCAACTTTGGACATACCGCTTTTCTTTGGAGATATTCCACAATATTGTGTGTTGCACATTCTTCCATAGTAATATGAGTGCATTCATCTTGATATATAATTTTCTTTGGTCGAATTCATGACAGTGCTGTTTGATTTACAGGTTTTGCGCATGCGCATGGTGAGGCAGCACGTTTTGAGCGGGAGATTTTCAAAAGATCGGCACATTTCAAATCCTGATATATAGGGTACAAAGAAATAGAACATAATCTTAAGATGCTTTGTATTTCAGCATCTTAAAAATCGTATGCCGGTCAATGCTTCAGGGAAAACACCAAGAGATCCGTTTAGCACATGCGTCTGGATCAAAGACATGCGCTTGAACCATAGAGACGTTTGTCACGCTGACACACTGTGACTGTGTGTAAAACGCAGTCTAGAGTTTTCATGCGGCAACATTGGGCTGGTTTTCCAAATTGTTGCGTTGTGTGCAGAAGAGCATGTGTTCGGATCAAAGACACGAGTCGGAACGCACTCATCTGTGCCGTGCCACAGAACACACCCAGCCTTCCTCCCTCTCTCACTGTTTAAAATAAGACTCGGTCGTGATTATACGCTTTCACTCGCCAGGCCCAAATTACAGGTTCCTCCAGGCTTAGAAACGCTACCAGCAGAGAGTCATGCCTGGCGCATGGAGACGCTGAGACAAACAGAGAGTCGTGGAAATGAGCTGATGAGAAGCGAACAGCTGGAGGAAGAGTAGAACATGGTGTGAAATCAAACAGCTCGAATGAATACATCAAACTAACCATACAAGTGCACGGAGAACACCTTGATAAATTAGTCTTATTTTTAAGATGCTAAACTTTCAGAGGTTCAAAAACTACAAATTAAAGTTTAATGACGTCACTTGAGTTAATATCGTGTTGAAGTAAAAAAAAAAAAAAAAAAAAAAAAAAAAAAAACTCCAAACCTTTTTCGAATACAATTAAAAAAAAAAATAATAATAATAGCAGTATATTTACTTCAAGTTTGGCATAGAATCAATAAAAAAAGAACAGTATATATTCTAAATAGAATACAAATATACACAATAATAATTAGTAACAAAAGTGTGAGCATATTTTTTCATTTTTTTTTTTTTTTTTGTTGTTGTTGATGTTAATTCGCTAAAAAAGTAATATTAAAGACTTAAATATATTTTGAGTGAATGCTGTTCTTTTAACGTTTAATTAATCAAAGAATCTTGAAAAAAAGTATCACAGGTTCCAAAAAAAAATAAAAAAATAAATAAATAAAATCATCATATGAAAATGATATCTGTAGGATCATGTGACACTGAAGACTGTAGAAATGGCTCATGAAAATTCAGCTTTGCCACCACAGGAATAAATTATATATTAAAAATATATTCAGATATAAAACTGTTATTTTAAATTGTAATACTACTATATTACTGTTTTACTGTATTAAATAATTTCTTAATTTCTTTATAAACTGTATGAGCTACTTTTATAATGCTATACACCATCTTTTGTGTTTTAAAGTCATACAGGTTTGGAAAAACATGAGGGTGCGTAAACAATGATAGAAATTTAATTTTTTTTGCGAAGTTCTCCTTTAAGGGGCAGCTTACACCAGACTTGCTGTATTGGCCCATTGTTTTAAAATCCTTAACTGTTTTTAACATGAAACAGTGTTAATGGCACAAGAGACTGCAAAAACATTGAGATGTACCGTAACGGCCAAAGATGTCAATTAAAAACTAGCACAGATGGAACGTGAGAATGTGTGATGCTGGTCTGCCAGAAACCATCAGGAATTCGTTGTGCTTTGGGAACGCAAAGATGAAAAGTCGAAGTGCTTTTGTTTTTGTATGCCTTTTTTTTTTTTAATACAGTATCTGCTTTCTACGTTTGTAGCCACCTGTTACTCTACTACAGACACAGACACGCACACACTGTCTGGCCTAGACTGGCACGTTCTCACATTACCACCGCCAAACAACTCCAAACATCCTTCAGTTCAAATAATCCTTCTCTCTAGACTGTTTAATCTCAGTTTGCTGACATTAACACACCTGCCCTAAGAAAACAACATGAGAGTTCATCAAGTGAAAGTGAGATCTCTCTACATGACCCTCACAGGCGTCATATACACAAACCATCAGCGTCATGTAGCCAGAGCTCTTTTGAGACCAGCATTAGTGTGTTTCCAAATCGACCCTTGAATTGCCTCCTCAGGCAACGCCCAGGGCCCCACTGGCATCGTCATGGCGACAGACTATGTATTGGTTATAGGAGCGCCCTGGTTTGGCCGCTGTAATAGGGTGGAAGGCCAGGACTGCTAACCTCAGTAGATACACACACACACACACACACACACATACATGCTGGAGAACTAGTGACATAATTGCACATGAAAGGTTGTTTTTTAAAACATCTGGTGCAGCAAGTAGTTTAATGAGTGTTGGCTGCGGATCTGAAGCATTAATTAGTGGGCTGATATCCACACACACAGCATAGCTCTACTATTTTTAAACAAACAATGATGTCATGTTTGATCCCAGAGGCTTGGACTTTTTTTGAGTGTGGATGTGGAAAAAGACGTGACATTTTGCTTTCAGAAACTTAAAGCTGAAAACCCAGGTGACCAATTATTCGATAATTTTTGCCCTTTATGTATTACATAAATTTCTGGAATACTTGATTTCGATTGGTGAGTCATGGCATTTTGTGGTAAAATATATTAATATAATCAAATAATAATTTTCTAGTAAAAGTATTATAATAATTTTATATCTATCTATAGGATAATATAAATTAAAATAATATAGTTACAGGTCCCCTACATTATAATAATACAATTTATAATAATAGTATTATATAAATAATTTATGGTTGATTTATTAATTTCACACATTATTTTGTGTTAACTAATTCTGTATTTTAACTTGAATTCTGTGTCAGTGTTTTTGGATTTTTTAATTACTTCCATATATGAAATGTGCTAAATCAAGTTGAACCTATGTCATTGCACATATGCCTTTTGTGGATTATTGCTGTATGATATTTTATTCTTAATTATCAATTTTTATAAAAGTAAATCCTTTGATTGAGAAACAGCATGTTGTCTTTTTGACCTGTCTCATGGACTCCATCTAGTGATCGTTAATGAAAATACATTTTAACAATAATCTACAGGGACATATTTTATTCAGGGAACTGTACAGTTTACTTAATAATAGCTTACTTTGTTACAAATGTATTTCTTTTTTCCCAGGATTTGATTTGATGGAGTACTTCAATGTAAGAGATTTTCTTGGAGAAAAATTTGAGCCAGGTCAGACCCCCTATGTCAGGCTTGGCACCATGCCCATCGTCCAAAAAACAGAGTAAGAGAATCATTTCTTTCAGTGACATATGCAAAAATCACACTACGTTTTTTTCCTTAATTTACATTGTTTGTTTTCCGACAATATACTGTACAAGGTGATACACATTTCTTTTTCTTTTTTTTAATGAGAGATTTCTTTAAATCTTGTGTTGTAGAGATGTGTTACCTCAGGGTCTGCCTGAAGAATATGCCTTTGTGACCACATTTAAGTTCAGGAAGACCTCTCGTAAAGAAGACTGGTACCTGTGGCAGGTCTATGACAAATACGGCATCCCACAGGTGTGTATTAATGTGTCCTGAATGGGGCTGAAACAGTAGGGCTGAAGCTGAAGATCCTCTTCAAAAGTAAAATCTATTTGATTTTGAATTCATTTATAACATAAAGGTAATGTAAGTTGATCAGGCTGTAATGAGAATATCCTCCAGGTCTCCATCCGTCTGGACGGGGAGAACAAGGCGGTGGAGTACAATGCTGTGGGCCTGACAAAAGATGCGGTCCGGGCCGTGTTTAAGAACCCAGAGGTGGAGAATCTGTTTGACCGTAACTGGCATAAGATCGGCATGAGGGTGGACTCCAAGTCTGTGTCCCTGTTCCTTGACTGCAAGCACATTGAGACGCTGCCCATAGAGGAAAGAGAAGACATCGACATCCAGGGAAAGACTGTCATCGGCAAGAGACTGTATGACAGCGTTCCCATTGATGTAAGCAAATAGTTATGGTTTATTAACATGCATTTTATACAAGATTAAGTCTCCCTTGCTCAAAAGTGCTGTAATTGTAACATGATCAGATTATAACACCATGCTACACTAAGGTACTGATTGATGATCATTTTTATATATATTTTAATATTTGCATGGTACTTCATGGTAAATAAGTGATTTATGATTTGATGTTACACTAGCATCAGTTTTTCATCACTAGCATCATGTTTTTAAAAATAGTTTTTTTTTTTTATTCAGCAAGGATGCATTAAATTGATCAAAAATTTCAGTAAAGACTTTTATAATATTTTAAATTAATATTTAAAATAAATGCTGCTCTTTTGAACTTTCTAATTATCAAAAAAAAAAAAAAAAATCCTGAAAAAATGTATCACGGTTTCCACAAAAATATTAACTGGATTCAATATTAATAATAGGAACCTCTGGGTGGGCAAGATTTATGTAAGAGCACTTATATTTTAACTAAATTGGAATCATTTTCAAAATATATGCTTTGTAAAAACATCAAAGATACTGACTAACCTCAAATATTTTAATGGTGATGTGTTTATGAATTTTTAAGTTAACCGAAATCAGCTAATACAGCCAGTTCCTGTGTTTCTGTTTGTGTTTCCTCTATAGTTTGACCTCCAGAGGATGGTGATCTACTGTGATGGCAAACAGTCTGAGCAAGAGACGTGTTGTGATATTCCCGGTGGCCCAGTAAGTGCATCTGACTCGCGTACAAACCTTTATTCTCACCTTCATTATGTCATCACATGGATAGTAAGGCAAAAACTTACGGTTTCGAACAGAACAAGTTCTCCAAAGGATTCAAAGATCTTTGTTTTGAGTCTTTGATATAGATGGGGAATATTCCTTGTCCAGAGTCCAGAATATAGTAATACTCATAATGCTGAACATCTGAAGCTGCTTCCTCTTCCTTTCCTCTCTCTTTCTTTCATAACACATCCTGTCTCTTTCGGTTTCTGCGTTCACTTTCTCTTCTCACTCAGTGTGAACAATCTCTGGTGACTGAGCCCCCCCCACTCCCACTGCCCACCCCAAAACCAACAAGCGCTGAGCAGAAGAAACCAGCCGCGGTCAACTGCTCCTGTCCTGCAGGGGAAAGGGTAAGACATTCCAGGTCAAAGGTCACACTCTTAAAGCTGGTGAACCCCTATGTTTAACATGCAAAAAATTGAATATCAGCCTTATGATATAGGAACCAAAGTTATGTTTTTTTTTTTTTTTTTTTTTTTTTGAAGTCATGTGACATTTTGGTCATGTTAATATTAAATACTCTTTTGGGTTCTGTTAGCACCATCTGTGATCATGTTGTTGATTACCACAGAAAATAATTTCAGCTCATCCCTCACTTTGTAATACAAGCAAACATTTACAGTAATGCACCTATGGAAGTCATTGCACTGTTATAGCCACAAAACTTCAACAAATAAACATGTTAGCATTAGACTAGTGTGATACAATTTTATAAAGAATAATTAATAAAAAAGTTTAGTTATTATGTGAAATTTTCCAAAATAAAATTATAATAATATAAAAAATAAGGAATTACTAAATAATAAAATTAGAACCTATTACTGTATTTCAGCAGCTAAAATAACATAGATTGTGCAGAATTAATGTAAGCCATCATTAAATATACATTATAAGAGTATATAATTCATATAAAATGGGCTGCATGTTATGTTTTAACCCCCCAAGCAGATTCAAAAGAGTCAAAATTATTTTCTGTGTTAATGAACAGTATGCTTTGATGGATATTTATTATTATTATTATTTAACCTGGAACTTTTATATTTATAAGGCTGGATATCAGTTTTTTAATCTAAACTTTCTGTTGTAATGCATTCCGTTTCGTTTTGTAATGCATTCATTCTTTACACACTCTTATTTCTGACCTCTGTCAATCAAAATGTATCCCCTCATCTCTCTCTTCTGCACTCTCTCTCAATCTTTCCCATCCTACAGGGAGAGACAGGTCTACCGGGTGTCACTGGGCCCAAGGGTGAAAAGGTCATATAATGTTTCAGTATCACAGCACCGCACAATGACTTTATTACGTTTTTGCACATCTCTGGATGCATTTTTAGTGGGTTCCTCATTGGCTCTTTGCGTAAACTCTGCATCTACAGGGGGATCCTGGTCTTAAAGGGGCAGAAGGACCGCCAGGACCCAAAGGGCAGAAAGGAGAGCGTGTACGACATCCATATTATCACTTATAAAGTTTCATCTAGCTTTGCTTCTGTTTAGATAAACAGAGGCAACATTACTGTATATTAGAAATGTTTTCTGCAATATAGTTAGTTGTTAGAAAAAAAAGATATATTTTCATATGATATTGATATGCTTCCATCTCTGCTGTTTCTGTCTTCCTGGGCCTGGAGAGTAATTGATCGGTGTTGATTGATTATTTGCAGGCTATCTCTATCAAAGGTGATAGAGGAGAGAAGGTAAGGTCATGAATTTAACAGCCAAACTCCTCAAGAATGTATGTGTGTTTGTTTGTGCACGTGTGTGTGTGTTTCTGTCATTTCGTGCCAGCCAGAAGCCAATTCATCAAAAACGTCATTCTTCCCTTGAATCCAAAGTCTAGAATTACAAAAGAACATAGCAGAAAAGACAAACTCTGGAAACTGCCGCTCTTTTGAGAATAAAAACAATATAAATACCTTATTTTGAAATGCAGAATTATGGGTCTTCCAACCTCACAGGACATGCAAAACAGGAGGCTGTGCATCAAACACCCACTCACAGCGCTTAAAACAGACATCCTCCCCATCCTCCGCTGCTCAGCAGACAGAAGTACAGACTCCAGGGCATAATTACCTCAGAATAATATCATAATTAACCTCTGTCAGTCAGAGATTCATACAGGAGAATTAGATCACTGTGGTGTTGGAAATACTGTAGAATGACAACTGTCATTATTTAAACATTTATTTGTGCTTATTGTAATTTCAGTAAATGTCTAGATTTCACTCGTATCATGAATATGGCGATTTCACAATCTGTTAAGACTTCTGGAAAGGAGTCATATTTTGAGATTTCCACTGCACTCGGTCACTATTTGGCCAAATTTAGATTCCAGATAACGCCCACAACTAGAAAAATGTTGCATGCTAGATTGGTCAGTGGAATTTGCTGACCTAAAAACAGCAAATGCTGTCCTTGAACAGGTTAACAATTACAAATCAAACACATAAAACAATTAATATTTCTTATTCTTGAGTGGATAATACACCCAAAACTCATCCACAAGTTGTTTCAAACCTGTATGAGTTCTTTCTTCTATATATTTTGAAAAATGCAGGTAAACAAGCAGTTTATGGTAGTCAATATGAAAAAATAAATAAAAATAATAATAATAATACTATAGAAGTCAATGGCTACTGTCAACTGTTTTGTTACCAGCATTCTTTCAAATATCTTCTTTTGTGTTCGACAGAAGAAAGAAACTTGTACAGGTTTGGAACAACATGAGGGTGAGTAAATGATGACAATGATGGACAAACCTTTTAAGTTTTGAACAAACCCAAAAATGAAAGCGTCATTTACTCAGCTTGAAGTTATTCCAAACCCATAAGTCTGTGGTTAATCTTTGAAACACTTCAAATTGAATATTTAAAAAAACATTTTTAATGAAAACTGAGATGCTTCTGCGATTCTTAGCTAAATCTGTTCATCATATAAAATGATTAAGTCTCCTCACAAGATTAAACCGCTCGATTCATATGGATTTGTTTTACAATGCCTTTTATGCTCTGCAAACAATGATTTTCCACTGCAGAATTTTGATCTTGCTTTTCAATACAAACAGCATTGTAAAACAGTCCTAAATCATGATATGTTTACTTGAGAAGCACAATAACTTAAGGTATCATGTCTTATTTTCTAAAAAATAATTAAAAAAATGAACTGAAGTGAGTTTATGCTTAAAACAAACAAAACATCCCTGTTAGTGGGTTAAGAAAAATTCAAACGGAAAATGATTATTTTTCTTACCACACTTACAGATATTTTTTTTGTTAGTTCTAAACCTAAACTCACTGTTGTTGTATTGTGTCTTAATTTTGTTATATTTTTTCAGAAGCAATACTTGATATCATAAGTCATTTTCCTTCTCAAGTAACTATCTTGATTTAAGAGAAAAACACTAAGAACACTTTTTTTTTTTTTAACATGGCAGACAATAAATTAGGCAAAAATATCCTCTAGACTTAATAAAGGAGGAACCTTACCTGGGAAAGTAAGCAACCCCTCAGAAAACGTTTTTTTTCTTATGCACGTGTAATTGTCGGTCTACATGTCATATGATTTGCATGAGTGTCCATGTGTCTATGTGTTTATTCTGTATATGTGAATGCATGTCTATGTTCTCACAAATGATCCATGTATTACAGTATAAAGTTAGCTAGCAGCATATTGAGGAGTTGGCTGGTTAAAATGCATGATGCCACAAACGCATGTTTGTGTTTGAGGTGTTGCTCTGTCTGTCTCTCTTAAACCCTGTTTTGTGGTCGTTTTGTCAATCTTTTCACATTGAAATGTTTGTGTTGAAGCTGAGGTCCTTTTGAAAAGTTGTTGCCCATGCAGAAAGATGTTACCACATCTTGCAAAGTATTGTTACGAACAATATACAGTGTTTACTGAAACTATTTGAATGCTTCTTTAAGTAACAACATCTCAACACTGTCCGCTATCTTTGCACAATGTTTGCTGCAGTGCATAATGCAATAGCTTATCTATGATGATGTCTATGACTTGTTCATTTAAGTCGGTTGCATATACTTTACTGACATTTTACTCTTTTTTTTTCACTGAGGTGGAAACCGGCATCAATAGATAACTTTATTAGAAACTAATTGAAATCAAACCAATTTGCATCCACAATATGCTGTTGGGGTTGGCAGCTCTCAAGATTGTGGTAATTTTGTGTGTTACTTTGATGGCATTTGTCAGTTATCCGTTGACTTTATCAAAGTGTGAAGAAGTTTGAAAGTAATTACAGGCTATCAAGCTGCCTGCTGCTACGTGTGAAGTCATTACTATAATCAGGTCATAAAAGCTTTTCTCTTTTACTGTTCAACTCTCAGAATTCCAGGAGATTCCCTGGAGTGCACGAGATGTCTGAAAGGCAAGATATAATGGCAAAGATTTCTTTAGGGTTCCTTAGTGGTATTTAGCATTAGAGTGTGATTAATTGTGTTGAACAGAAGAAAACTATAGCCTACTAACTGTAGTGCTGGCCTCTTTATATGATCTCACAAGTCTTTCTTCATAATTTATATGCCTTTATAGTATGGGATTCTTTGCGTGATGATGTCTGATGATCATTTCAAGCAAAAACAGTGAGTTTTTGGTTGGGCGGTTTGATGGTCTTGTTTTAAAACTATGGTTTCTAAGGTCAGATTTTTCACAGGAACATATTTGGCCACTTTTGGACACATTTCGGGGGGCACTTGTGGCCATGTCCAAAGTCATGACATGTTGTTTTAAAGCCATGCTGAAAAGTCCCGTCTCTCTCCACAGGGTGACAGCGGCGAGCGCGGTGAACCTGGAGCTAGAGGAATAAGAGGAGATAGAGTAAGACACACTTGTGTATAGGCAAACAACATGAAATGGCATTTGTAGTTAACTTGCACTACTATTCAAAGGTTTAGGGAATGAAAGAGAATAAGGTTTTGAAAGACTCAAAGTAAAAACAGTAATATTGTGAATTATTATTGCAATTTTAAATAACTGTTTTCTATTTAAATATATTTTAAAAGGTAATTTATTCCTGTGATCAAAGCTGAGTTTTAAACACCATTAATGGGTCCTTCATTAACAAAACATCCAAAATAAATCCCTCTAATATGCTGATTTGCTGCTCAAGAAACATTATTATCAATGTCAAAAACTGTTGTGCTGCTTAGGCATCGTTGCTGGAAAAAAAAAAAAAAAAAAAAAAAAAAAAAAAAAAAAAAAAATATATATATATATATATCATATATATATATATATATATATATATATATGACCTCAAAAATTTGAATGCTAGTGTATCTAATGTCATGTCATGTCTAGGTGAAGCAGAAGATAATTTAGAGCTGGACTTGTTGTCCTTTTGGTTTGATTTGTGGATGCTGTAATGTTATTGGTCTTACAGTTTTTCTCAACTGATTGACAGTTTTCTCCAATGCAATGTAAGCTACTTGTTCTCAAAACATTTAACACAGCCATCCAAACACAAAATTATCTTAACCAAACAGTTCAACTTTACTGCAAAATGAAGCACTGCATTTTTTTTTTCTAGTAATGCAATTAAAATTAAATATTAAAATCAAATCCTTAGGTGTGTTCTCTATTGATTATAAAACACATTCAGCTGTAGATGCACAAATATGCTAATGAAAATACACGTTTATTGCGATTCTTCAACAGTTGTTATCAACCATGAGAAAAAAATCAGTTTGTGCCCCCTTCAGCAGCAAGATCTGCAAACAAACTTTTCTGATAACTACAGATCCGTCTTTTACAGCATAGTGGTGGATATATATATATATATATATATATATATATATATATATATATATATATATATATATATATATCATATATATGTGTGTGGTGTGTGTCTTTTTTTTTTTTCCGCTTGTGTGTTTACTGTATACATGAATTATCCTGAATTATTGATCTTGCCTTTCATTTAAATCTGGTAAAGGATTTCATTGCATTTTATCTACACTATATTTGCTGCGCTTGCATCATAGGAGAAAAAAAAAAAAATTAAGAAGGTTGAATCCAACCAATACACTGAATAAAACGATGATAATTTTTTTTTATTTTACCCCTCTTTTTTAATACAATTTTGTCTAAACATTTTTGATTCTATAGATGGTAGGTGTTTATAAGTGACATAAATCAATATTTTTATTTATTTATTTATTTTTTAAATTTTTTTTTTAGGGATCAGACGGTTTACCTGGTCTGGCTGGGAAAAAAGGCGATAAAGGAGGGAGAGTGAGTGACAGAAAGTTTAATTGCACGTGGTTGAAGGTATATTTTGATATTTACATTGGCATGTTGATGAACAGGGTGAACAAGGAGTTGCAGGTGAAGCTGGGTTACCTGGACCTCTCGGACCAAAGGTGAGACCTCCTTAGACAGAAGAGTATAGATATGCTTGATTAGACAAGTGTCAGAAATTTGCATGTTCATATTGTCAATATTTGCCCCCATAATTAATTTCAGGGGAGTTGTTTTGTCATTTTGAGTCCAAAAAGACTGTTAAAAATGATTAAAGATGTGATATATCTTAATATTAAATGATTTTATGATGATAAATGCTAAAATAGTATGTAATGACACCTTTAAAATGATTTGTCAATCTTGCTGATGTCACGTAAAATCAAACCAACATCAAATTTAGAAGCATCTGTAAATAATGCAATAAACACTCCACTGTACATTAACTGCTGACAGCATTTTCTTTCCATTATTTTCTCTGTTTTATTACTTTTTGGTGACATGCTAATTTCTGAACTGTGCTAGATGTGCTTAGTAGTTTTTAACATGATCTGGCTTTTTTTACCTGTTTTTATTTAGGGTATCCAGGGTGATGCTGGTCCCCCCGGAGCACCAGGTCCTCAAGGGGTGTCTGTAAGTATGATCTGTGTGTTTAAACCATGTACTGATGATTATGAAAGCCTGTTTCCACCTCAGAGTATTGTAATAGAAATTACTTATGACTGGTACTTAATATTTCACAACTGCAACATGATTTCTCATAAACTCATCTTTATATCTCCCCATTGCGACTTTATTTTTTATTTTACTTTATTAATTTTTTTCCTCACAGTAATCTTTTTATTTTATACATTTTAATTGAGTTTTGTATTTTATTGTTCGTTTGGTTTTTATGTATTTATTTTTGTGGTTGAAACTATCTTCAATAAATGAGTACAACATCAGTAACGAATTGTATTTAAGACTTTGCATCTACAATTTCGTGTTACAACTGTTCAGGACAGATCGTAAACAGTGTATCCAGTGTTCTTCTCTTTGACATTTGTAAGTTATAGAGTGTGTTGTGTTTTTCATCAGGGTGTTACTGGAGGTAAAGGAGACAAAGGAGCTTCTGGAGAAAGGGTAAGGGATGACTGACACCTGTCAATCATAACAACTGTTACCACAAATATCATTACTTTGGCTTAGTATTAAGCATTAAAAGTTGGCATGTCCCGCACCATTTATGCTATAGACATGAATGATTCCTAACATCATGCCACCGAGGTTTTGCATGCACAGCACTCACTTTGTCTTCAGAAAATGTAAAAATCTAGTTTAGTCTGTCATTGGAGACCCCCTTCCAGCCACTAAAAGGCCTGGGACAATGTTCCCACTTGTCTTCCCCTTGTCAGCGCCCCGTCTTAGTTTTGATGCTTTGGAATAACTTGGATGGAGCCCAAACTAGTCATTGTCACAAAGTACTGTACATACCTGTCAGATCCAAATGCTACAGAGGGAATATTTCTACAGAGTGAACGCAGGCAGACTAATAACTCAAACAGATGTCACACTGCTGATGCACACTCCATATATCCTGTTCTGTGGGGGCGTTGTGCAGTCAGACCGGTCTAAGAACAGTTTCACACGGTAGAGCATTGCCGTCATTCTTCAGTCTGTCTGATGGTCCACCCCCGCATGCACACTAAGAGCTTTTTAAACCAAATTTGACTTTCCTGAAACTAATTTAGAAGTTAAAGATGGAGCAAATTTGTGCCACGAGTGTCACAAAATGGAACGGAAAAATAAATAAATAATAATAATAATAATAATGATTGTTTTCGTACAGGTTTTCATACATCACTGCCCATCTGTCATTGGCTGGCAAACACATGCCATTGGTTGAGTTGATATTGCTGTATTTGGCTGGTTGGGATGCTCAAACAAACAGTAATTCAGAACTATTTACAGCTGTTTCATTATGTTAAATATTTTGATATGAAAAATAAGCTAAGTTTAGGCAAAGATGCATTATGTTTAAGTAAGAATGCTGGTAATTCAGTGCAAATGGATATATTTTTAGAACCAGTGCTTGGTTCATTGAAACAGGAAATATCAGATTATGCTTTTGTGAGAATGGTTTTTCAATTGAACTCAAATGGCCTTGAATTAAAAATAAATACATCATACAGATGCATTCACCATCTGTTATATTTCCTGAATTTCTGACCTGATACATCAGGCTCTGCATAGTGTATATTGCATATGTTTTTGTCATGTTACAGTCACATTCCCATCCCCTCAGCTTTCCTCCTGCTGTTTTCTGTATATAAAAATATTGCAATTTAATAATAAATTGTGCTCATAAAGGCATATGTGTTGAACTAATAGTCATTTATTTCATGAAATCATTGCAAAATTGGAAGCAGAATACAGCACATAATTAAATACTGCTTATTTAGTACTTTTTATTTTTACTTTTTTTAAGTTTGGTCTTAATAAGATTTGTTAAATGTTTTTAAAAGAAAGGCTGTAGTTATATGATCAAAGATCAAGTATTTAATATAATTTATTCCTGTGATGCAAGCTGAATTTTCAGTATCATTACATTCCGCATGATCCTTCAGAAATCATTCCAATAAGTTGATTGCTGCATAAGAAACATTTCTTGTTGTTAATATTCTTAATATTTCTGTGGAAACTGTGATACTTTTTTTCAGGATTTGTTGATTAATAGAAATCTCAAGATGGAAATCTTTTGTAATATTATAAATGTCTCTACTGTCACTCTTGATTATGCAAATCTTCCATTTGATGACGTCTCACTTTCAAATGTTGTTTAGGGTGAACCAGGTTTAGATGGGTTTCCAGGGAAACCAGGTCTTCCAGGAAAAGACGTATGTATTCAGATCATTTTATAATGTATATAATTTGTCATGTACCATTTTGCGCAGCATGTCTGTACACTGCATGTAGACAATATTAATGTGAGCTTATGTCAAGTATACGTTTTACCTGAATGACTTCTCTTTCTTTCATTTTCTCTAAATCCAGGGTCCTAGGGGGCTGATTGGTGCTCCTGGTCCAAATGGAGTAAAAGGAGAAAAGGTAAAGAGACACTTTTTGGAGACACTTGTTGCTTGACTTTGAAAGATCTGGGCAGGTCTTTTATTCACCCTCAGTTTTGTTCCAAACCCATAGTCCTTTTGTATTTCTTAATAGTTCACCCAGATATCTGACTCTTACTTATTTACTACAAAACCCTCAAAACAGATACATCTTTCTTGGAAAATTAAATAGTTTTGTATCACACATTTGTATTTCTCAGGCTCATCCACAAAGACGGCCATTCAAAAATTTAACCAGTCTGTGTCATTTTATCTCTCGCTCTCTGTCCCGCACACTTTCAGGAACTCATTCCCAAAGGAAATGACAAATAGTGCTCTATCAGATTCCACTCCGGTTTAACTCCACCCAGAATATCAAATCACTGTGGGATTTTAATTATTCAGTAAATCTTGCCAGCCGCTGTGTAATAAACACTGTATTTACTGATAGGGTGAACAAGGTCCTGCTGGATTACCTGGCGATGCGGTAAGACGTTTGATTCATTAATTGAATGAATCATGTTGTAAAATAGCAGTATTGAGTAGCTCTGTGTTTTTCGTCAGGTTCAGCTGGCAGGACTCAAGGGGGAGACTGTAAGTGTGCAGTCTGTTGAGAAGATGAGTCTTAAACTTGGCGTTTGTAGAGCATTCTCGTAACTGTGTGTTTGTGTTTTCAGGGCATCCCTGGTGAACGAGGACCCTCCGGAGCGGAAGGCCCACCTGGACCTCCTGTACGATATATTTTGTCATTTTATGCTATGTCAAACAAATTTTATTGTTTTAAAAATGCACATTGAAGAAGAAAGGTGAAGCTAGTTTTGAAAAAAAAGCTGATTGCCTTATTTATGCGGTTGCAGACACTGTCATTGTTTTAAACCACACATTTTAAATTAAATCAATTTAAAGTGCCCCTATTATGGGTAATGAAAGAGTGAATTTTGGAGTGCCCAACAACAAGTTGACATGCATGCAAGGTCAAAAACACTTTCAAGGTGATATTCAAAAATCCAAAATAGGGGCACTTTAAGAGAATGGTTGGCATTGTTGTGCTATTTTAATAGGTTGGAAATGTGTCAAGGAATGTAGTTAGTGTAATTCTGTGTTTGTGTCAATGTGTAAGCACTTAAGTGGAAGTATTTATAGATTTACATGACACATTTAGAACAGAGTCAAACTCAAACTCCAGATACTTTTTGGGGTCACTGTATTTCATAAAATATCACATTCATGGTCTGTTTATGAAAATAAGAAGCATCATATTTTCTCTGTCTGCTATTGTTGTGGATTTCTTTGTTTTTAATTAGCCTATTGTTTATGCTGTTTTTCCTCAGGGCCCACCTGGACCTCCAGGTTTGATCGGTGTGCCGGGTGAGAACGGACAAAGGGTAGGACATTTGTATTTTATTGTAACAATCCATCTCGGCTGCTTTTAATGGAGATGTAAGATGTTCTAGAACCTGATCCGTGGTAACCATAGAGACTGGCTGCTGGAAAGCGCGGCTCTCAGTGCATGTTCTGGTGTTTTTGAGTGCTCTGCGGGGTCAGATTAAAGTGAGGAGCTTATTAGGAAGAGAGACAGGAGATGTTCAAATGGCCTTACGGACTCAGATGCCCTCCAACTGATGAGATGACAGCATCATTAAAATGTTCTCGGAATACTTTCTCGGAAAACATTGTTTCTTGCCAAAAATAATAATGGTATTTGAATTACAGCTCTAAAAAGGAACAATCAAGCAAACAGATTATTTATTCACCCTCATATTTGTAACAAATCAATATGACTTACTTCTTTCTGTGATCCACAAAAGATGTTTAGCATAGTGTTGTTATCATTAACTAAAACTTTGCTGATAAGACCATTTTACATGATCTACTACTGTACATGCTTTCTGTCATCTGATTAAAAGTTTATACTTTTCTAACAAGCAAAAACGTTTAATGTAATTAAACGTAATTTAATTAAATAATGTTATTAAAGTGTCCAAAAGCCTTCTAAAACCAGCCAACAGTCCAGCTAAAACCAGCTAAACCAGATTCAGTCTGTTCCTCTCACAAAGCTATTGTATATGCATTAGTCATATTGACTACATTTATGATACTTTTTGTCCTTGCAAATGTGAATTTTCATTTTGGGTGCACAGTTCCTGTATCTCAGTGCTGTAGCTCAGCGGGGCTGCAGGTGTTCTGAGTGTAGCCCGAGTTCTCTCTGTCCCAGCGGGAAACACTGTCAGGAGCTCTTAGTGAGGGAATCTAACAGATCTTGCGCTCAGCTCAGAAAGGCTGCGGGTGGTGCTTGAGTGAGTGTAAAATGATGCACAACTGCAGAACGGCAGGAAGCCCTGAGTGTGATGCTAAAAAGAGTTTTTCTCTTTCTTTCTCTCTCCCTCTATTTTAAGCTCTTATCACTGTAATGCCTTCAAAATACCTTTCCTATCTTATGTGCCAGAAGCAGGGAATGTTAAAATGTTAGCATGTTCTACAAGAGAATTTTACCCCCCATTGCTCTTAATCAAAATTGTATTTTTGTGGCATTTAGTCAACGTCTAAAAGCTTTGAGCCTATGTATATGCAAGTGTTCTCTGGATTGAACATATCCCTAAAACCAGCTAGCTATGCTATAGGAAGTTGCAAATCATAATCTGTGATTATAAAAATAGGATGTTGGCTTTTTTATAATGTAAAATATGAACCCTTCTATATGTTTGGCCCCAGCATCTTGTTTCTGTTGGAAATATATAAACACGGGAAAAAACTTCACTCATAGGATTTTAAATATTGTGTTTAAAGTACATATTTTTAGAACTGAACAAAATTACCGTAAGTGTGATTTCCTGTTTGTCCAGCAGAGGGCAGTGCAACCCTTGCTGTGTGCTTCTGACAGATAGAAGGTTTCATTCATGGAGTCACAATAGATGTCAGATAGAACTCTACCTGACCTCTCACATGGAATTCATTTTTCCCTAGTATTAATATAGTAGTTTTGGCTGTTTAAAAAGGTTTTATTTTATTTTATAAAATATTTTGTTACTCCATATTTCTTATTATCTCTGTTTATTTTAATTATAAATTATTGCATTCATTTCAGAATTCTATAAAAAAAATTATTTTTTTAATTATTATTTTTATTTATTTATTAATATTTTTATATAAAATATTTCCTTATTCCTTGTCTACTTGAATTGAAGTCTTTTACCTAACATAGACATCCTCTTCTTTGTTTCTTCAGGGTAAAAAAGGTGATGCAGGATTGCCAGGAGTTGATGGTCTTCCAGGACCACCTGTAAGAACCACCAGAACATTCATTCTTAGTCTTGAGTCAAGCGCTTCGCCCTTTATTTTTAAAAAGTGTGTGTGTTTTTAATGTTTGGAATGGAATAATAACACTGTTTACTGTATACTGTATTTTAAGGCAGAATCCAACAACAAATATTTGAACAAATAATAGGTCTTTTACTTATGTCATACATATGGAAACTTGCTATGCAAAAATAGTATTATGGCTGTATTACATTCTCAACATTATTGTCTTAATGAAAAGAAAAAGGCTCTTAGAGTAACAGTGAACTCTAGTGGTTACCAGAATAAACATCAGTCAGATTAAAAAAAATAACAAAATGAACAGCTTCTGATAGAATCACATGCAGTGATAATATAATACAGTAATAACATAATATTGTTAAAAGTTTGTAAAAAGAAAAATATGAATACATTGATTACAGAAAGCTATTAAAAGCAATTGAATGTCAAATTTCAACATCATTTTTATTTATTTTTTTCTAGGGTCCTCAGGGGCCTCCTGGTCCTCCAGGCATCCCTGGACAAACAGGACCTCCAGTAAGTTTACATTCACCAAAATAAATCATTTTTCAAGTGTTTTTATTTGCAAACTGATCTAGAGCTACGTAATGGGAGCAGATGATATTAAATTCATCTGTTTGTTCTCACAGGGATTACCTGGTGAAAGAGGCTTCTCAGGAAAACCAGGAGAACCAGGAAAACCAGTGAGATTTTACCATGAAACCTCAAACATACTGTCCAAAAATACTCAAATAATCTGTTGCCATAAAACACTAAAACACTCATTTTAGTGTAAAAGACTTGCAACAATGATGGTAATTATTTTCCAGGGCCTGCCAGGAAAAGATGGATTGGATGGTTTCCCTGGAAACGATGGCGAGAAGGTTAGAGCTGTTTTAATGAAGCAAACTGTGAACTTCATCATTTTTGACCTTTTCTTATGTGTTTTTTGTTGTACTGCAGTCTGTTTTAATTATTTTGTATTTCTGTTTAGGGGCAAAGAGGAGAACCCGGACAGGACGGCTTCCCTGGTAAACCAGGACCGAAGGTAAAGGGTGGCGTGGGCTACTGATTTCAGATCTGGGTTGGAAATGCCTTTTTTTTTTCTTTTTCATCAATGCCAGTGTCTCTTTCTCAGGGAGATGAAGGCCCTCCAGGACCACGAGGACCTCCTGGTGAACGGGTGCGGAATGTAAAACTTAAATCAGTCTAGACAGATCCTTGACAGAAGGACACATGACACAGCTGTCTTTCTCTCCGTGTCTTGTTCTGTCTCAGGGAGAGCTTGGTTTGCCCGGAGAGGTCGGCTCAATAGGACCCAAAGGAGAGAGAGGAAGCCAAGTAAGACAAAACTATATGGACAGCACTATGTGCTGTTTTGAAGTCAAAATCAGATTTTTTATTGATTAACAGAATCAATAGACTCTACTTTAGAAAAAAAAAAAAAAAAAAAAAAAAACACTCTCCTACTGTGAGGACCATCATCTGTTCACTTGGGTGCTTCTCATAAAAACAAGTTCAGTCTATATTTCACTGCAAAGATTGCGAGAAAATATAAAAAATAATATTCTGCATGAGACTAATGAGATTACGGTAATTTGTAGTCTTATTAATGTCCGTTTATACATAATGTGGTTTTGTTTGAGTCGTATTTTTGTCAGATTTCATCCCTCCGTCACTCTTATAGGGAGAGAGCGGAAAAGATGGACCTACTGGCTCGAAAGGAGAGAAAGGAGACAAGGTGAGAGGCAAGAGAAAGCTTAAAAATGCAGATAGTGATTATTTTATTATGAAATATTGGTAAATTTAGATTTAATGTTTTTAAGTACATGAAAACTACTATTGACTGTTTTTGTGAGCGTAGTTATTTCATAGTTGTGATTATTTAATATGACTAAAATAGACACCTACTCATTCTTAGTTTTTTTCTAAGACTCATTTTGTTTAAATACAAAATTGCCTACAAGTCACATCTGTGTAATGACATTTGCTTTATCAACATTACAGCATTCTACTGTAAAGAAGGCTTAGAGAAGCCGTTTTTGACCATGAGTTGCTGTAGGTTTCACACAGTTAGGATTAAACTGTCAGCGATGGTTTCCTGAGGGCATGAGGTCATTAATGAGATAATTAACATGCTGACAGGAAGAGGATATAACCTCTGTTACTGTTTATTCATACAGGGTGAGATTGGCCCCAGGGGTCCAGCCGGGGTCCCAGGCAATGTGAGTACAGCTGATTATTGACATATACAAACATGTAACTATATAAATATACAATTATAGATAATTTTAGTAATGATAATAATAATAACTGATATCTGATGTGAGTAATAAATCAGATAAATGAGCGTAGAAGCGGAATATTCATATATATGTATATTTTTAATCATGTATTGATTCAGCTGATGATCTATTTATTGATGAATATGGCTTTTAATTCATAGTATTACAGTATTATTTCACAGTGATGTTTTTTGATTTTCTTTAGGTGGCCAATGTGATTCCTGAACCTGGTGAACCGGTAAGTCATCAGTTTTGTCTTGATTTTGAGCTTATTTTGAGTAATCAAGTATATTTTGTATTATGTATATCATATTTTGAGAATAGTTTATAGTTTGAGTGCATCTATTAACATAATCATCTTACACGTTTTCCTTAAAGTGTGTTTGTGCTGTCTTTCTTGAAACTAAATGCCACTTGCTTTGATATTTTGTTATTTAATGCATTTATTTTTAAACTCTGAAATACTTTTTGGGGCCATTGTATCATAATGAACCAGATATTTTACCTGATTTACATTCATGTATATTCACTTTTTTTTTTTTTTTTACCTCATCTTTAGGGTAAGCCAGGAGAGAAGGGAGAGAAAGGAGATCAAGGAAAACCGGGCGAGATGGTGAGCTTTTATTGTTTCTAACTTCCAAATTAATTGTATATGTAATAAAGTAACCCTTGCAGGTTGTACAACCCATCACAAGAGGGCAGCAGAGAGTCAGGTTTGGTTGAATAACTAGTCTCTTGTGCCTGTGAGAATGATTTCATTTACAGCATCATGTTACTGTCACTAGTGCATTCAGCCACTTCAAGTGTTTTACGCATTAGCTGACAAAAGATATTAAGGGATTCAGTGCTGCACAAGGGAATATTAATAAACCTGAAGGTCAGGGGCATTGCAGCTGATATTATGTACCTCTGTTGGCACACATTAAAACCACCATTACGCTATTGGGAAAATTTGCAGGCCACAAGCAATTAAAAAAGCAGATCCTGTGCATCTATCCACAGATTAGTGCTATTGCAGAAAGATTTACATATTTACTGTAGCTGTTAAAAAATAATAAAGATTTATTGATGCTAAATCGTTGACATTTTGGTTTTGACACATCCAAAATGAGATTTTTTGCTCTCTTCTTTTGATCTCTTGACTAATATTAAAAGTTATAATAAAGCAAATAAGTCTAAAATGCCAGACAACTCAACCACATCTGCACAGGACATCAGTTTATAAAGATCAAGGTGAAAGTTTGGAATATTTGAATATTAATTAGGCAACATGACTGAAAAGTGTGGGCTAATTAATAATTCATCAGGTCACTTCCTCTATATTGACATCATGACCTGGCCATCTTCAGACTTTTCAACTTTTTCGGGGCTGCTACTCAAGGTATATTATGTTACGGTTTATTATATTGTTTTAGATTATATTATACACATTAGAAAAATTGAATTCATGAAAGCTCTCTCTATCATGCACTCATCTACTAAAGTAGTCCAGATACCAAGCGATGCATCATTTATACAAACACAGACAAGCTTTTTACGATGATGTATCTGCTCCCACCTGAATTTATTAGTGTGAAATGAGAAACTCTCCTGAATTACTGCAGTTCTCACTAGTTCAGCCAAATGCAGTCATTTCTGCTAGAGAAACTGCCCTGACGACATCTAAAAAGAGAGCCAGGTTTCATTTCTGGAGTGCAGTGTAAACTTTGTGAAAGGTGATTACAAAGTCACCATGACTGTATGAATGAAGTGTTTAAACGGAGAAAAAAAATGTTGTTTCAAACCTGTATGACTGTGAAACACAAAAGATGATATTTTGAAAAATGTTGGTAACCAGCATGTTTCAGTTTCGATTGACTTCCATAGTATGGACGTTAGTTTTGGAATGACATGAAAGTGGACTATGCTTTTGAATTATACATAGACACACTTTGAAGGTGTTTTTAGGTATTATAGCATACCTTTTACTAAAATTAATCGGATTACCTTAATATTCTCTGATATATCCAGGGTCAGAGAGGACTTCCTGGAGAGCAGGGATTCAGAGGACAAGCAGGACCAGCGGTAAACCAGAAACATCATCTTATCCAGCTGTTTTACATCTGACTTGCTTTCCTTCACATGAGACAGTCTACTGAATATGATGATCACTGTTAATCCTGTACCTTCATATTCCAGGCATATCTGTGAGAAAGTCAGTGATTTTTAGAGCAGTTGAGGTGTTTCTTCTGTATTCCACACACGACTG
The DNA here is from genome assembly GCF_018340385.1 of Cyprinus carpio. Taxonomy (NCBI): domain Eukaryota; kingdom Metazoa; phylum Chordata; class Actinopteri; order Cypriniformes; family Cyprinidae; genus Cyprinus; species Cyprinus carpio. The sequence goes on from NC_056615.1 coordinate 23,323,392, forward strand.
TCTGATGTCTTTCTCTTGTTTGTGTGGACAGGGCCCTAAGGGTGATTCTGGTGAAAAAGGAGAGGAAGGGAGACACGGAGACCCGGTGAGTTTGTCTTCTTATGACACATGATGTTTTTATCATTTTCAGAACTTTTCACTGTCATGCTCTTCACTTTCTTTAGGGTCCTCCCGGATTGACAGGCCCTCAGGGGCTCCGAGGGCTGCCAGGCAATGTGGTACGTTCTTGACAAATTCCTGACATCCAAAATATTTTTTTCATTTAAACAGATGCATGCCATATTTTCTTTTAATCATCTCATTTTATAATTATAACTTATAAAAGCAAATATTTATGGAATTTAAAAAAAAAAAAAAATTATTTTATTTTTCTATTTATATTTTGGTCTTTGCATGTGTAGACATATTGTTTTTTTTTTTTTTTTTTTTTTTTAGGGTATTCCAGGTAGCATCGGTCCACCTGGTATTGCTGGACAGAGAGGAGAGAAGGTATGAAAATGAACTAATGAAATAAACTAAAAGAAACTGGCAAGTCTAGCTTTCGGTGTGGACATTTTGTGTTATTTTACACCAAGCATCTATAAATTACTCTAACTCAAGCTGATGTAATTGTGAACCATAATCATAATTCACTCTGTCTAAAACGGTTATTTATATTCCGCCAGGGAGATGCTGGTAAAGATGGTCCCCCTGGGCCCCCTGGTCCAACCGGTGAGCCTGGTTTAAGAGGAGAAATTGGTTTGCCAGGAAAAGGCAAAGAGGGACCAAAGGTAGTGTATTCATCAGTTTGATAACATCAAATATATTATTGAGTAGTGTAAGTGTGCTCAAATTTGTTACAAATGTTCCATGTGGATTCTCAAAGCTACTAGACAATTAGGTTTAAAAGGAGAGAGCATGCAGTTTTTTTCATTCTTGTTTTACAGTTTCCTGCCATAAGCGTGTAAAATTGCATTTAATAAGCATTGTGTTTACGTCTAGTGCTCTAGAGAATCTGAAAGTTGTTTACGCTAACTTTTTCCATTTATATTTGCTGATTGTGGTTAAAAACACTGAAATGTGGAGAATAAAACAACCACACATTAAACTAACGAGTCAATTGAACCGTAGCTGCAGGTTTGATGTTGTTTTATAGCTACACATGCCTTATTTTTCTAGCTGTACACACACCCCACACACACACACACACACACACACACACACACATCTACAATCTCTCCAACAGACATACAGGCACATTAACATGTATATAATAATCAAATGAATAAAAATGTAATTATTTACTGAAAGTTTTGTTTGTTGTATCATTAACACCAAATCAAACATTATTGTTGATTTAAGACTTGACATAAATTTTATTCTGTTCATCTCAAAAATCGGTGATATGACCTCAGATATCTTGGAATAACATAACCCTTCATAAAAATAAACTGCATGTGACTTTGTGAGAGGGAAAGGAAATCGAGTGAAAATAGAGACAGAAGCATCACAGCAGTAATCTGCTTTCTTTATGTACAGGGTGATTCAGGACCTCCGGGTCCATCAGGACCTCCTGGACTGAAGGTAATGAAACTTCTTTCACAAGTTTTTTCTTGTTAAAAGAAAGAATCAGACTTCATCAGCATGAAAGGTCTTTTTACGCATTTTTTTTTATCATGAGCAGGTGTGTGTTTCCCCAGGGGCAAAAGCTGAATTACTGCATTTCATTTATGTGATGATTTTACTGAACTTTCAGCGAGCCAGACAAGTTTTCCTTGGGAAAAGTACCAGATATGCATTTTGCTACTGTACTTTAGCAATCAGTGTTAAATATTGTGCGTAAGGCTTAACAAATCCTGGATACACACTCCTTTTCAAAAGTTTAGGGTCTGTTAAAAATGTTTCAAACTAATTAGTTCTATTCAACAAGGATGCGTTAAATTGATCAAAAGTGACAGTAAAAATATTTATAATGTTATAAAAGATTTCTATTTGAAATAAAAGTTGATCTTTTAAACATTATTTTCATCAAAAAAGAAAAAAAAAGTGTCATGTTTCCGACAAAAATATTAAGCAGCACAATTGTTTTCAATGATGCCAATAATAAAACCAAATCAACATACTAGAATGATTTCTGAAGGATCATGTGATACTGAAGACTGGACTTATGGCTTCTGAAAATTCAGCTTTGTCATCATAGGAATAAATTACATTTATAATATATTTAAACAGAAAACAGCCATTTTAAATCAAATTAGTATTTCCCAATATTACTGTTTTACTTTATTTTTGATCCATAAATTACAGCCTTCCTGAGAGACATAAGAGACTTCTTGCATGAACATTTAAAAAATTTTACTGACCCCAGGCTATCTATCTATCTGGATATGCATTACAATATATACGGAAATTAGAGTCAATATTGTAAGTAAACAATATCTTATACAGCAATACACAGAGATATCATCTTTCTATTGGAAGGGGGATGCTGTTTATTCTTCTATGTTGATCCCTTTTTATTTTGTGTTTCAGGGTTTACCTGGTCCACAGGGAATGCAGGGGATGCCAGGAAATAGAGGACCACCGGGAGAGGGAACCACTGGACCCGATGTATGGAAACACACACACACACACACACACACACACACACACACACACACACACACACACACACACACACACACACACACACACTCACACACGTATATAACTCAGTAATATGGCTGTTTATCTGCTCATCCTGCCATTGCAATATCCAATCAAAACACAGTCATTTTTACATGTTAGTGTTAGTAACTCAAATGACTCCAGAATTACCATATGGCCAAAAACTGACCTTTTTGATTTGCATATTGAAAAGGTATTGAAACAAGTTCAACTGGTCAAACTAAAGCAAACAGATGGCATATGCACAGACAAACATGCATATTTACAAGCACATGCATATAAAAGCATGCATACTGTAATGTGAAAATTATGTGAATTTTCCATTTACAGTATTTCAGACCCTATTTAGTGTTTACCCTATTTTGAAGACAAACGCAGGCGCATATTTCAATATCTCACATCTGATTGATATTCTGTGTCTTTTTTAGGGGCCTCCCGGACCTGCAGGGCCACCAGGACCAGCGGTAAACAATCTGTTCATATTTATATCACTTTCAAATGAGACAGACACTCAGAGAACACTCTTAAGTGTCATGTCATGTTTGATATTCAGGGTTTGAGAGGACCTCCAGGAGTGAGCGGACCACAGGGACCCACTGGACACAATGTAAGAATTTATATACTACACCAGTAGTGAAGGGATAAGAGAATCATAGACATGGGTACATCAAGTTGTTTTTTTGCATCAGTACTTTTAAATGTGTTTGCAGAACTGCACAGCACACAACCAAAGACACACTGACAGCCTGTAATTAGCTACATACTAATGCTAGTCAGGTTGTGGTTATAATTCAGGGAGATTTAATATTCTCATTCTAGAGAACATTTTATTGGATAAAATGAACAAGATTTTAAAGATATTAATTATCTGCTAAAGTTATTGATGCTCACTATTGCAAGCAATGCTATTAATTTTGCTTATTAATAGTAAGGGATTTGTTCTTGTACTACAGAACACTCTAGCAACATGCAAAAAAAAAAAAAAAAAAAAAAACACCTTAGCACTAATTTTATTTTACCTGTACAATGACGATGAGGAGCTTAACTTTTCAGTCTCCAGTCATGATGCAGAACTAAACCCGTTTCACTGCACTGCTGTGGATCACAGTTAAGTCGTCTCGGGGATTCAGTGTCAGTTTGTGACTAACAAGGTTTGAATGAGTTTTCCTGTGGTGAGGATCAGCAGCAGCAGTCATGGCTTATGAATGTATATGTGTGTGTGTGTGTGTGTGTGTGTATGTGTGTGTATCTACCTGCAGGGTTTACCAGGAAGACCTGGAGAGAAGGGCTCCCCTGGAGAACCAGTGAGTGATATCTGTTTGCCATTTAAATATCAAATCAGCTGACATTGTTAATATTCACCTACTGCTGGATCATAAATGCGTGGGTTATGATTTAAGAATAGGTTTTTTTTTCCAATGGATTTTTGTTTTCCAATTTTTTTTTAGGGAAAAGCTGCAGACATTTCTGATCTGAACCTGAAGGTGACAGCCATGCATCCATCCAGTCATACAGTCATCCTTTCCATCCATCCATTCATCAGTTCAAACCTCCATCCAACCATCCATCTATGCATCCGAACAACCAACCCTGCATCCATCAAACCATCCATTCTTCCATCCATCCATCTAACAATCCAAAGCTCCATCCATCCATCCATGCAGTCATACAAACATCCCATCCATCCATCCATTCAACAATTCAAACCTCCATCCATCCAACCATCCATCCATGCATCTAAACAACCAACCCTGCATCCATCAAACCATCCATCCATCTAACAATCAAAACCTCCAACCACCCTTCCATCCAACAATCTATCCATACATCCAACCAACCAACCAACCAACCCACTATCCATCCAACCCTTAATTTGTTCCTCCAACCATCCTTCTAGCTGTCTAATCACACAATCATGCTTTCATCCATCCAGCAATCCAAACCACCCTCCATCCAGCCATTCTTCCATCCATTCATCCATCCATCCATCCATCCATCCAGTCATACACTCATCCCATCCATCCATCCATTAGTCCATCCAACAATTCAAACCTCCATCCAACCCTCCATCCACCCATCCAACCATCCACTCTTCCACCCAACCATCCAACCAATCACACAACCCATCCATCCATCCATCCATCCAACAATTCATACCTCCATCCAGCTCTCTGTCTATCCATACATGCAACCAACCAATCCACCACCCATTAAACCATCCATTCATCCATCTATATAATAACTCAATCATACATTCATCCATCTAACTCTCTAAATATCCAAACATTAATCTGTCCAACCATTCTTCCATCCATCAATCCATCTGTCTATCCAATCACACAATCATCCATTCATCCATCTAACTCTCCATCCATCCATCCACCCACCCATCCATCCAGTCATACAATCATCCTTTCCATTCATCCATCAATGTTCCTTCTGTCCATCCATTGAACCAACATCCATCTAACTGTCCATCCTTAAATCCAAACTACCAATTCTCCATCCATCCATCCAATCACACAATCATCCTTCCATTCATCCAGTCATCCATTCATTCATCATCAACCCAAACCTTAATCCATCCAACAATAAAAAACTTCCATCCATTCATTCATTCATCCATCCTAATATTCCTACTTTGCCTTTCTCTCTTTCCCAGGACATTTGTTCAGATTGTCCCCCTGGACCAGCTGGACAACCGGGTGTGCCAGGACCTCCAGGTGAAAATGGTCATACTGGACCACCTGGGAAAAATGGACAGGATGGATATGCGGTGAGAGAACATGATTCTGAAATCAAACTCTCACTTTCATCTTTAAACTTAATGGAACTGGAAATTAACTGAAGTTTAATGAATGGAATAATGAACATTTAATCAACTGGTCGCTTTGGCAGGGTCCTCCTGGGCCAACAGGGCCTGCAGGACCACCTGGTGCTGATGGAGCCAAGGTTAGAATGTTGACGACACAATCACATATTACAATATAAATGCATGTTCTTCAAGTCTACCTACAAACTAGTTCACATTCAAAGAACCATGTCTCATTGATCACAATAATAGGTTCACTAGCCATTTATGTGTCAAATGCATGTCATCTGACAACATTGCATCACTACATGACCTTGATAATTTTTTGTATAATAACCATTTATATTTGGTTCCATTGCAGGGGCTCAAAGGAGACAGAGGTCCTTCAGGAGCACCTGGAGATAAAGGTGAAAAGGTATTGTCAATCTTCCATTTTCACCATAAATAGGCTGAATATATATATAATACATATTAAATTTGACATCCCACGATTATTTATCATTATACCACATCTTTCTCTCATTGATTTGTATTTTCCCAGGGCCCCCCAGGGCCTCCTGGTTATCCAGGGGCCGCAGGAAATATGGGTCAGCCTGTGAGTATTTTAAAATGCCACTTATTCAGACTGTATAGCTATACTGAAAAATCTTACATCTTGCTGTATCAATAGGGTAATGATGGAAACCCTGGCCCTATCGGACCACCTGGAGCTCCTGGAGAAAAGGCAAGGCTAAAGTTTTTTTGTTCTGTCATTTGAATGTGTATTAGTTAGATGGATTGCAAGACTGGAATCCGGCCACGTTATTAATAACTGAATGTGTTTTACCAGGTAAAGATGGACTTCAGGGTATTCAGGGACCACCTGGTCTTCCAGGTCTAATGGTGTGTAATTTAATAATTTTGTAAAAATGTCTGTACATTTTTTTAGTACAAATACACTACGGTTCAAAAGTTTAAGGTTGGTAAGATTATAAAATGCTTTCGTAAGAAGTTTCTTATGCTCACCAAGGTTGCATTTATTTGATCAAAAACACAGTAAAAAATAAATATTGACATATTATTACAATTCAAAATAAGTGTTTTACAGTGTATTTTTCAGCAGCCATGGCTCCAGTCTTTAGTTTCACATGATCCTTCAGAAATCATTCTAATATGCTGATTTAGTGCTCAAGGAACATTCCGTATTCATATTCTTATCAATGTTTAATAATTTTGTGAAATCCATGATTTTAATTCAGGATTGTTTGATGAATACAACAACAGCATTTGTTTGAAATAAAAAAAGGTAAAAATTTAAAAGTATTTCCTGTCACTTTTGATCAGTTTAGTGCATCCTAGCTAAATTAATGTATTTAATTTCTTTCCCAAAAAAAATCTTACTGAAACTAAACTTTTGGGTCAGTGTAATTGAAGAATAAGTTTAATAACCCCATCAAGCTATACTGTTACCTACATACTGTCTGATACTTCATATTCTGTGCTGAAGGCCTGATGGGTAAACCCGGAAAGGATGGAAGACCAGGAGAAACAGGAGAGCCGGTAGGAGTATGATGTTCTGCATGCATGCCAACATCCTAACAATACTTAGTTCCGTATATACAGAAACAATGTAAAAACATGATCATTTTACTTTTCTTTTTCAGGGCAAACAGGGAGAGCCAGGAGAACCAGGAAGAGATGGGCTCAGAGGAATGCCTGTGAGTGACGTGATTACAGATGATTTTCTTATAAAGCATTTATTAATGCTTTATTCTACATGACCATATTATAGAAGATCCAGATATTGCAACAACTAACTTACTTATTATGTAAGAGAAAAGGAGGAAATTAGGAGTTTATTGAGGGGAAAATCTCTTAGTTAATAAGGAATATGTGTTGCCTAATCTAAAGTTTTACCTTATTAGCTCTACCTATATGCTGAAATGTTCACATCTTTGTTTCTGTCTTTTCCAGGGTTTCAAAGGTCACAGAGGGGAACCAGGACCACCAGGGTCAAAGGTTAGTCAATGCCAATTAAAATTCATACCCAGCGATAACGTACATCTGGTATTCGGAGATGGGGAACTACAGGACTAATACATGCTCCCTAAATCATGCAGAAACTTCATGGGTTCTGTTTAATAAATGCTGTCATGTCATATTAGGGTGAAGATGGCAAACAGGGTGTTCCTGGACGTGAGGGTCCACATGGGAAAGATGTGAGTAAATGCAATCTGTGTTGTGCAGAGGTCACTGTAAACCTGACCGCTGCGAGCAGATGGTGTTGGGTTTTAATTGGTGTACTTGTTTCGTGCAGGGTAAGACCGGACCACCGGGGCCAGAGGGCATGAGAGGACCACGAGGGGAACCCGTGAGGAGGCTTTTGATGAATCAGTTAAATTGCAAAACAAAACAGCACCGTGTGATTATTCTGTTCTGTAACTGTGTTTTGAATTTTTAGGGTCAGCCTGGAGAACCTGGACAAACAGGCAAGCCTGGATCTCAAGGAATTCCTGTAAGTTTCACACTGTCACTTCAGTATGCATGGCCACGCAGTTTAATGGACTGAGATCTGCATTTGCAATCATTTTTGCACCTTGACAAAAGCAAAAGCTTGTTTGTCTATTAAAGCATGGGTCCAGAGTTCTCTAGGGGCCGCAAAAGGAAAATGTTGGAGAAAAAATGATGTCAATTTAAGAAATAGAAATAATAAAAAAAATTAAAAAATGCAGAATTTAATTCTACTTTCTAAAAAAAAAAAATGTTTGTAATGTAATGCTTAAAAAAATAGTGTCTTGACTAAATAGAAACTAAATATTTTATCTTTCCAGATAATATTTTGCACATATTTATGCTATTTAAATTAATCAAAAGTGCCAGTAAAGACTTACACTTTAACAAATTTAAAATAAATGCTATTCTTTCTAACTTTATAATCATCAAAGAATATATTAATCAGCACAACTATTTTAACATAGATAATAATAAGAAATGTTCCTTGAGAACTAAAGCAGCATAATTTAATGATTTGATGAAAATTCAAATTAATTACATGTTACAGGGATTAATTACATGTTAAAATATATTCAAATAAATGTATAAATTTAAATAATACTGTATTTCACAGTATTGTATTTTAGTTCAAATAGATGCAACCTTTGAATTTTTTTTTTTACTGATCTTTACATTCACAAATTTATTATTATATATATTGGCTTGAACTTTAAACCTATTAGTAATAATAAATAAATATATATATATATATATATATATATATATATATATATATATATATATATATATATATATATATATATATATATATATATATATATATTTCTTCCACCTAGGTAATAAAGTTCATTGATGTAAATAATCACTTTGTTTTATCATGTTTCAGGGTCAACTAGGACACAAAGGTGAAACAGGGAGTCCAGGATTACCAGGCTTCCCAGGTCCAAAAGGGCCATCGGTGAGTGGAAATGTTGCTTTGGGACTTATGGGAATCTCAGTTTAATTAGTAAAGTTAAGCTTTTATACTTGTACAAACAAGCCTTGTAAATCTATAGAAGTTGAAAGCAGTGGATATGAAGGGTTTTTGCTATCTGCCTTTCTATATTTACACTTGTGTTTTCCCTCAGGGTCCGTCTGGTCCAATTGGCCCAGAGGGCAAACAAGTGAGTGATGATTCATTTATATTATATCAACACTTTTTCATATTTTTTTTTTTTTCAGCTAGCCATGTATTTTTGATTGTATTTTTAGGGCATGTCAGGAAAACCAGGAGACAGAGGACAGAAGGGAGAAAAGGTATCTGTGCATCCATCAATCCATCCATCCACATATGTGCCTCTCAAATCAAATCAAAACTTACTGTGTTGCTCGTTTTTGTAGGGTGATAATGGAATAAAAGGAGACAAAGGACCCGTTGGTGATCCGGGCATTCCCGGTAACCCTGGGCCTCCCGGCAGGAAGGGTCACACAGGAATGATGGGCATGTCGGGTCCCCCAGGGGAAGTGGGTCCCTCTGGGCCCCCTGGTTCTCCAGGACAGCCGGGTCTCCCAGGTCTCAGAGTGAGTCTGCTTTAGTATTTTTAATGGAAAGTGTGTGACGCTAATGATGTTAAAAAGAGCATGACATCATTTCAATGTGTTTTAGGTGAGACGCCATCACTGGAACAAATGCGGCGGCTCATTCAAGAAGAACTCTCCAAACAGTTGGATGGTGAGATTCATTTGGCAAAGATGTTTTTGACTTACTTTGCTGTGTCTTTTTACATTTCCTAAACTTTCCGTTGATTTTCACAGCTAAGTTAGCTTACCTCATGGCTCAAATGCAGCCTGCGCATATCAAGAGCTCAGCGGGCCGCCCTGGTCCACCTGGTCCGGCAGGTAAAGATGGACCTCCTGGCCGACAAGGTCCACCTGGAGAACCTGGAATACCTGGACAGAATGGAGCAGAAGGACCCAGAGGTCCAGTTGGTCCTAAAGGTACCCGCAAAACTAATTTCAGATTGTTACTTTACTTGATGTTTAACATTTTAACGGCCACTCACACTTTCCTTTTTTTTCCTTCAGGTGAACGAGGTGCAAGAGGTGAAAAGGGAGAGGATGGTGTTGGACAGAGAGGAGAACCTGGTCCAACTGGTCCCATGGGTAAGACCATTTGGTCATCAGTGCTCAAGTTTGCATTGACTCAGATGATGTATTTGGATGAATCTCATGAAAACTGTCAAGAAAAAGCCCAAGCCCAAACTAAAATTATAAAAGGACCTTAAAGATAGCAGTGACATCAATATCCACCTTTAATGTTAATATTTTTAAATTATTTGTACAAGAGAATATTTTCTTTACAGAGGACGGTAATAAAAATGTGTTGTTGTTGTTTTTTTTGCATTATAGTAATGAGGATTTTGGGGAGAAATGTGCTTAAAAAATACTCACAATGCAAAACAGTAAAATGGTCTTAATTTTACATAATATAAAATAGTTCAAATTTTTTTTCTTTAAATATTTTAAACGATAAAATAATTATTTATCATGGTTATATTTATGCACTGTCTTTAATTTACTCTCATTTTTAACCATTTTTGTTCTTTTATTTTGTAAATGATTGTAGATCTAAAAATATATTACTTTTAGCTGAGAATGATGGCTTATTATAGCAATACAAATTTGATATTTCATGCCTTACTGTTATGAGGATTTGGATTAAAAATGTACTTAAAAATAAAAATAATACCACAATGCAAAAGAGTAAAATGATCTTCTGAATAGCCCTTCATTTTATACAGTATAGTATATGTAGTATTTATAGTTTTTTTCATTGTATTTATTTAAAATTATAAAATATTTATACATTGTGGTAGTGTTTATTTGTTCATTTATATTCATTTTAACAATTCAAGTAATTTTAATATATTAAACACAATAAATAAACACAATTTATAATTTATTTATATATATATATATAATATATATATATATATATATATATATATATATATATTATATATATATATATATATATACACATTCTGTATTTATATATGTGTGTGTGTGTGTGTATATATATACATATATATATATATATATATAGAATAAAAAATATGCATATTTAAGAAAAATATATGTTCAATATATTTATATAAAATATAAGATTATAAATAATATAATATATGTGTGTATAATGTGTATATTTATTATGTATATATAAATACAAACACATGCATGTATATATTTAAGAAAAAATATTTGTTATTATGTTCAAAATATATATATAATATAAAATGTAAGAATATAAATATATACATGTAAACAAATTTAAATATTGTCAAAATATTTACTGTATGTGTGTGTATTTATGTAAACCAAAACTTTTATTTAGGAATGTGATTAATCGTGATTGATTGTTTGATAGCACTAATATATATATATATATATATATATATATATATATATATATATATATATATATATATATATTATATATATATAAATGTGTGTGTCTATCTATCTGTCTATCTGTCTGTCTGTCTGTCTATCTATCTATCTATCTATCTATCTATCTATCTATCTATCTATCTATCTATCTATCTATCTATCTATCTATCTATCTATCTATCTATCTATCTATCTATCTATCTATCTATCTGTATTAAAAATAAAAATACCTTAGGCTAACAGAGACTTGTCATTTGAACTTACATATTGTTGCTCTTTAGTTTTGTTTGCTTCTATTGTCCTCATTTGTAAGTCACTTTGGATACAAGCGTCTGCTAAATGACTAAATGTAAATGTAAAATTGTATATTTAAAATGAAGACCTGTTTGTAAGACCATTCTACTTGTTACTATTTTGTGGGTAAATTGTGATTGTTGGAATGATGAACAGCAGCTGAGACAGTATTTGCACCACAGGTCCTGCAGGGATGCCGGGATATGGAAAAGACGGTCTTCCTGGAGCCGCAGGCGCTCAGGGAGAGCCTGGTAATCCTGGTCCTCACGGTCAGCCCGGACCTTCTGGACCGCCAGGGCAGTGTGACCCCTCACAATGTGCCTACTACGCCAGTCTGGCATCAAGACCTCACACCAAAAACGTCAAGGGGACTTAATGCACTCACTGTCCTGGGCTAACACCTATTTATGAACTTGGACATTCAGTAAGCCAAGAACATGTTCTTTAACATCAGGAGAACTACAGAGTCTGAGGGGTGAGTGAATGTGTGTGTGTTTATACGTGTGTTTGTCATAGGCTTTACACTACAGCCAATGTGTTCTTGAACCCTGAGTTTAGGCCACTTTTAATCCTGGGTTAAGCAACGTTTCACACTTTAGGTTTTGAAAGGGTGTTGGCATGTAGCATTAGCACTTTCAGCTCCGGGTTATGAAGTCTAGCTCGAGCAGGAATTGTTTAGCAAGATATTAATCATAACATATATATACAAGAAACACAAAAACTCTACAGTCAGGGAAAATTATAATTCTCTTTTTTTGCCCTTTGAAAAATTCTAGAAAATTTATGTAATAGAGACTTACATAATATATATCAGAAATATAATGGAATTTTTTACAGTGAATATACATTTTCATAATAAATTTTGAGTCATTAAATGCTGAATTATTTTTCAAATATTTTCTCAATGAATCAGTTCACCAATCGTTCGAAGTTATTTAAAATTAAGTTTAAATTAAATGAGTGAAAATCCTTATCCATTATTAATAAATACAGTAGCTTAAAAAATAACTCAAAAGTCACTGAAATTAATTTCTATAAAAAAATAGTTTCATTGTCTGAAAGATGGCTAAACGTTAAATAGAGACAAAAAAATGTTTGATAATGAAATAATGTTGAGTAGTGTGCTTGCCCAATCAATGTATTTAACCTCACATATATGCTAATAAGAATGTTAACCATTCTACATTCTTTAATAATGTAGAATGTGACCTCTACAAACTGATTAGCCAGAATTGATTTCTAACCCACTATAGTGTGAATCTTACTAACCCAGGGTTAAAAATGGCCCGTGGTTAACAGTTTAAAGTGTGAAAAGCCCTCTAGTGTCCTGCCGGTCAGAGTTGGTTATTTCTTTTTGTTAAAGGAGGGGTGGGTTAAAGCTCAACATCAAGGTCATTTACTTCAAGTCAAGACTTTTTGAGGCTTTCCGTGTAACAGGATGAGAATTCCTGTTACGAAAGAAAGACATTTAGTTCTCCGATGGTGATTTCATGATGACACAATTGTGCCGCCCACTCTCAAGTTCTGCTGACGGCGTTTACTGAGGTCATTAATCAGTAATCACAGAGTCGATCTATTCTTAGTGATGTCTGTAGCAGGTCAGGAAGTCTGGGCAATTCTCTACTTGAGTTTTACTGATGAAGCGCTCCGTTGCTCTGGGAGAACACAGCGGGACACTTTTCCACTCATCAATAGGAAATAAGGATCATTAGAGGTGATGGAGAAATGCATTTCTGCTCTTTTTAGTCTACGTTTTGTAAGATATATCTCATTTGTAGCCATGCATTTGGTAAATAACTTTTACGTTTTGGATCATTTAATTCGTGTATGTGATGACTGAAAAGCAGCTGCTCAGTTCAGTGCCTGCTTGATAGTTTAACACGGCTGGTTTGTCATAAAGGCTGTCACTGCATAAATACACATGACTGATGCTTCTTATAATGCATTTGTTATAGTTTTGTGCAGCACTTCTCTTCAAAACACCATTTCATTGGTTATCATGGAAGTTCCGGAACACAAAGTCCTAGTTAAAGCAGTACTACAGTATCATTTGTGTCACTGAAGCGCTCAGATGGATCGATCCTGCAGATTGCTCCACTGTGAGCCAATTAAAGCCATTGAAAGAGGAGAGAACTCTCTTCAGCCAACAAACGGATGCAATTCATCTTTAAGGGACGGGCATTGTAGCATCAGTGAGGTCAAGAATAGATTTTATCAGAACATTGTAGTTGTTTTTGAGATCACTTGACAGAAATTGTAATATCCAAAAGAAACAAGATTGACTTTTTAGTCTTATTGCCTAAATGTTAGTTTTTTTTCCCCCAATCCTTTGTTTTCCTTTTCAGTATTATTGCACAAGTACTATATAATTTTTTTTTTTGAATGAAATAGCTTTGACCTCTTCTTTGTAGGGCTTAATTTTTTTTTTTTTTTTTTTTGCAAAAGCTAACGCTCTTTTAATATTATTTTATTTTATTTATTTTATTATTTTAAAAATATTTTTTAATTTTTTTTTTTCCACACTAACCTGACAGATAGGTGTCCCTGTGAAAGGGAGTGATCTGCTTTTTTTTTTTTTTTTTTTTTTTTCAGACAATCAGAAAGTTACTTTCCCCATCATTTTGCATGCTCTGTCTTTGAAGGGGGAGGTTTTAAAAAAGATAGCTCACGTGTGGAATTTAGCAAAATGGCTGAAATAACTTACAGCATCATTAGTGGATAAGAATGATTTGAATATGTTGATTACTTATATTTTAATGCAAAACCAGATGTGATACTGTATAGATTTGTTGTTTACCTTCTAATTAAGTGACCATGATAAAGCTCTTAGTAATGAGTATTATATAAACACTTCATTTTTTTTTTTTGTCCATCTATGCCCTGCCTTGAAGAATCACATTCGAGGGATGATGTTTTAATGATGTATTTTGAAAAGCTGAGCTTATTACTGATGCAAATTTCTGTAAATGAATGGTGCTATTTTTTTGATGCAGGCCAGAGAAATACTTGCTATCAGCTTTGCTATCATGTTCTCCTCCACTTTATTCAAATATAGTTGCTTTTTGACTTCGTATCATCCTGTTAGTTTGGCTTCTTCAAGCCGATAATGACTGTATTTGTTTTCCATATCAATTTGCATTAAATTATTCTAATGAACTACAGGTGCGGGTGATGTAAAATAGTATAATTTATGCATGGTATAATCCACTTGTTTATACTGATTCTATGGTGCTACAGTTAATCTTAATTAGGTTGATGTATGTGTGGGAGAGCATGTGTGTGTTAATAAAGACTGGATCAGGTCCATTTACTAAAATTGGATTCTTATTGTGACAGAAAAAAAAAAAGGTTTATACCATATACAGTGCTCGTCACTGCTCTTAACTTACAAGCTTGCATGTTTTATTCCTGAAAATCAGTCTAAATGAACAAAACATGAATGATCAAATGTATTAACTAATCTAAAAGGACTTTTTTGTTAAGATAGTCCATGTAGATTTTGAGTTTTGAAAATGTGTGTTTCATTGGGGGGGGGGGGGGGGGGGTTGGGGGGGGGGGGGGGGTGGGGGGGGGGGGGGGGGGGGGGGGGGGGGGGGGGGGGGGGGGGGGGGGGGGGGTCAATGCAATTTTTATATCTGTCTTCTTAAACAGTTTATTATTATATGGCTAAGATTTTTAAGTGAGCTTCTTTTTCTTAAACGCTTCAAAATTCAGAATGATTTCCTTGAATGATCTTTATAATTATCACAGTAATGCACTTACAATTGACTTTCAATAAGATTGCTAAAATCACTTATTGACAAATTCGATGGAAAACCTAGGTAATTTAATGACAATGCAGTCACATGATTTTAAACCCTATGTGAGTGGAAATTATTTAATTTTCTGTTGTAGCCGACAATATGTCATAGATGCTGTACACAGAGCCTGTATTGAACCTTAAATGATTATGTGCCAATAAAAGTCTCATTCTGGAATAGTTCCTTTTTTGTCAGTAGGTAATTAATTTAAAACCTTAAAACATGTAGTTTAACCAGTTTAAACTATATATATATATATATATATATATATATATATATATATATATATATATATAATAAAAGAGAAGCATAATCTGATTATTTGTTTCTTAAAATGTAATCTAATTACAAGTTCTTTATTTTTGGAATCTGATTATGTAATCTGGAACGTAACATAATCCGGCCTCCTAAAAAACATCAACAAAGAACAGTTGTTGTTTGAGAAACACATTTCCTATAATAATATGGGGGTCTTATCTATAAGTATGGTACCAGAAACCTCTTGTTCATGCTTTTCATTATAAATAAACTGTTGCACGCTGGTAGCATGGTGGTGAAAAGCTTTTATTTCAAGTTGTTGTTGGATCACACTGTCGTTGTGTTGGTGTAGCTTAAACTCTGGCACCAGGTCTAAAATTGGTCTTTACAATCACATTTTATGAAGAGGGAGAGAGAGAAAACACTTGCAAAACACTTGCAGAATTGCAATGTAGTGGCTTGTGACCCAAAATTAATTTATCTGCAATTTACTGTAAACCGTTTAAAAGAACAAACACATTTTCTTCTAGTTTATGTACAAGGTACAACAATAAACCATATGAACTGGATCCACCATCAGGAGCTGCATCTGTATGTCTCTATACACCTGTCACGTTCGTTTCTCTCACTGTCTGCTCGCCATTTGAAGTCTCTTCAAGTTTGTCGGAGATGGACTACCTGATGATGCATGTGATGAAGGTTTCTAGGTTTCTGTTCATGGACCCTTGAAGTTGACGGACTTCTTCCCGCCAACCAGGTAAAGAGGTTGAGGCCTAAAGCAGTTTGAAGGATCACAAAGACCAGGGGCGCCCGGAGATCCTCTGGCTCCAGGGGTTCCTGGGGTACCTGGCACACCGGCGTCTCCTCTAGCCCCGTCCTGTCCATCCTTACCAATGCCAGGCTTGCCAGCTGGTCCTGGTAGGGTTTTGAAAATGTTGATGTGAGAAGTCAAAAATGATTTATAGTACCATGTGTGGTCTTCACAATGTCTCAGTTATCTTTTGAAATGATGGTAAAGTATGATTAGCAGAAAGTTGAGGTTTAGCGTTTCGTACCTTGTGGTCCGGGTTCTCCAGAAATTCCTGGAATTCCAATTCCGTTATTTCCCTTATCACCTTTTTGTCCTGCATCACCTACACAAATACAGAAACAGAAAAATTATTAGATAAAGAAGTCAATCTCACCATGACTCTCCATAGACAAAACACAATCTAACATTATGGCACAAATTTACTTATAACAATAATTCATAAAAGTATTTCAAAGTATTTCTATTTTTACAAATTTACTCATAACAATAATTCAAAGTGTTTTACAAATATATACAGGTCCTTCACAAAAAATTAGCATATTGTGAAAAAGTTCATTATTTTCCATAATGTAATGATAAAAATTAATCTTTCATATATTTTAGATTCATTGCACACCAACTGAAATATTTCAGGTCTTTTATTGTTTTAATACTGATGATTTTGGCATACAGCTCATGAAAACCCTAAATTCCTATCTCAAAAAATTAGCATATTTCATCCGACCAATAAAAGAAAAGAGTTTTTTTAATACAAAAAAAGTCAACCTTCAAATAATTATGTTCAGTTATGCACTCAATACTTGGTCGGGAATCCTTTTGCAGAAATGACTGCTTCAATGCGGCGTGGCATGGAGGCAATCAGCCTGTGGCACTGCTGAGGAGTTATGTAGGCCCAGGATGCTTCGATAGCGGCCTTAAGCTCATCCAGAGTGTTGCGTCTCTCGCGTCTCTCAACTTTCTCTTCCACAATATCCCACAGATTCTCTATGGGGTTCAGGTCAGGAGAGTTGGCAGGCCAATTGAGCACAGTAATACCATGGTCAGTAAACCATTTACCAGTGGTTTTGGCACTGTGAGCAGGTGCCAGGTCGTGCTGAAAAACGAAATCTTCATCTCCATAAAGCTTTTCAGCAGATGGAAGCATGAAGTGCTCCAAAATCTCCTGATAGCTAGCTGCATTGACCCTGCCCTTGATAAAACACAGTGGACCAACACCAGCAGCTGACATGGCATCCCAGACCATCACTGACTGTTGGTACTTGACACTGGACTTCAGGCATTTTGGCATTTCCTTCACACCCAGTCTTCCTCCAGACTATGGCACCTTGATTTCCGAATGACATGCAAAATTTGCTTTCATCCGAAAAAAGTACTTTGGACCACTGAGCAACAGTCCAGTGCTGCTTCTCTGTAGCCCAGGTCAGGCGCTTCTGCCGCTGTTTCTGGTTCAAAAGCACACGCCTGTGCACGGTGGCTCTGGATGTTTCTACTCCAGACTCAGTCCACTGCTTCCGCAGGTCCCCCAAGGTCTGGAATCGGTCCTTCTCCACAATCTTCCTCAGGGTCCGGTCACCTCTTCTCGTTGTGCAGCGTTTTTTTTGCCACACTTTTTTCCTTCCCACAGACTTCCCACTGAGGTGCCTTGATACAGCACTCTGGGAACAGCCTATTCGTTCAGCAAATTTCTTTCTGTGTCTTACCCTCTTGCTTGAGGGTGTCAATGATGGCCTTCTGGGTTAACCTCTTACCCATGATTGCGGTTTTGAGTAATGAACCAGGCTGGGAGTTTTTAAAAGCGTCAGGAATCTTTTGCAGGTGTTTAGAGTTAATTAGTTGATTCGGATGATTTGGTTAATAGCTCGTTTAGAGAACCTTTTCATGATATGCTAATTTTTTGAGATAGGAATTTTGGGTTTTCATGAGCTGTATGCCAAATATCATCAGTATTAAAAAACAATAAAAGACCTGAAATATTTCAGTTGGTGTGCAATGAATCTAAAATATATGAAAGTTAAATTTTTATCATTACCTTATGGAAAATAATGAACTTTTTCACAATATGCTAATTTTTTGAGAAGGACCTGTATATATATATATATATATATATATATATATATATATATATTATGAAAAATAAAAAAATAAAAATATATAAATAAAAATTAAAAAATAAAGACGCATAAAAGATGCATAATATATATAAAAAAAAAGTAATGGAATGAACCTCAGTCAGATAATCATCATAAGTATTACATAATATAATCATACTTCTCTGTTTACATATGGCCCGGGGTGTGTGTGTGTGTATATGTATGTATATATATATATATATATATATATATATATATATATATATATATATATATATATATATATATATATATATATATATATATATATATATATATATACTTAAATATCTAATATTATTATTTATTAAGAAATTTTTTTTTTTGGTACTCATGGTACTTTGAGGTACACTAACATTCAAATTGTTATGGTCAGAAAGATGTGTTTGAAAGAAATTATTTTATGTTCACCAATACTTCATTTATACAGTAATATTGTGAATCATTCTAATATACTGATTTGCTGCTCAAAAACATTATCATTATCATCATTATCATCACTGTGTAACATGTTTCTGATGCTTAATATTTTTAATCTTTTGTAAACATCAATATTATTTTTTTAAACCAGTGATTAGTAGAACCAGTAGAACATAGATGACATACATCTCTTCTACATAGATTTACTAGGCCAACATTCTTTTTCTTTTCTTTCTGTTAATAGTGTAATTTTATTAGCTCTGACATACAAATCTGGAGCATTTAAATATTTGGTTAGGAAAGAGGTGTGTTTGTTGGGCCATAAGAAATTGCCAATGGTTTCACAAATACACACTGCAGTGCTGAACACAAATGTGCTACAATCACACCTCAGTCTCTGGCCTGTAGTTGACTGGGATTGATGGTAACATTCTTATATTTACAGCTCTTATAAGGCACCTGGCAAACCTCTGTGAGACTGCTGACATTTATTCAGTCAAAAACCCTGCAAGGCACGAGTGTTGAACGCTAGAATGTTTCTGCATTTATAAACCTCAATAAACATGCTCTCATCCTCAGAGGTTCTGCAGAAATAACTGAGGTAGACTGAGTTGCTGTCGGGGGCTTTTCTAATTATCCTGTTATTGCTTCTCAATCTCTGTCTCATTAGCGTACTGTAGTATTCCTCCTCGGCTCGCTGGCAATTAGCACCGACTGCACTCTGCGCTTGTGAGGACAAAAGAACTGCAGTGCTAAACATTCTGAAGACTGCTACACTTCAGTGAACAGCGAGCGACTGATGGAAATCATCGTGTGCTTGCAGTTTTAGCCTGTAAATTCTGCCTGAGGCAAAATCCACTTATGAAATATTATAGAAACGGCTGATTCTTGCAGGGGTATTCAGTTGTGCACATCTTGTGATATTGAGGATGATGTGGATTGCCAAAGAAGATGACTAGTAATTGTTAAGGAAGCACTCTATCATTAGTATCATTGGGCCACTTTTACTTTTTCTGTTTTCAATTTTTGTTTAAATTGTGGCCATTTTGTTGTTTTTGTAATTTTTTTATTAGTTTTAGTCTTCTTTTTTTAATATATATATATATATATATATATATATATATATATATATATATATATATATATATATATATATATATATATATATATATATACTGTATATATTTATAGTTTTTTTTATTAATCTTAAATTTCAGTTTAAGTACATCAGATTTATCTACATGAAAATGAGAAAAAACTACTTTGATGACTATAGCTGAAATAAGTTATATTTTAATTTCTTTCAGTTAAAGTTTATTTTGTTCCAAGTATACATAATAATCTGACACACACGCACACAAACACACACTATTTATTTATTATTTTTATTTTATTACTTTTTTTTATTTCACTTTTTATGCTGGAATTTAAGTTTTTATTATTATTATTATTATTATTATTATTATTATTATTAAAATGTTAAAAACCTAATATCAGAATTTACCATTATTATTTAAAGGGGTCATATGATGCAATTTTAAGTTTTCCTTTCTGTTTGGAGTGTTACAAGCTGTTTGTGAATAGATAAGATCCTTAAAGTTGCAAAGACTAAAGTCTCAAACCCAAAGAGATATTCTTTATAAAAGTTAAGACTTGTCCACACCCTCCTAAAACGCCTTGTTTAAACATGTCTACATCATGATGTGGGAAGATTTGCATAACACCACCCAAATGTTCACGCAAAGAAAGAAGGCTTAACATTTATTCATGCTGTCGCCACTGGCGCCATGTTGTGGAGACACTGTTTCATTGTGAAAGCAAAGCAACTTTGTTTGGCCTTTCAAAAGCGGACACGACTAGAAATCAGTGGTTAAGTTGTATTTATAACACTGTTCCAGAACAGTTCAACCCAAATATTCAGATGTGTGCTGCACATTTTATGGAGGACTGTTTCCTGATCCTGGGAAAGTAGACTTCAATGCCGGCTGTCAAGTACATATACATATTTAAAGAATTTGCCACTGACGATTCAAGTTTTGAGCAGTGTAGCGCAGCGGTTCTCAATTCCAGTCCTCGTGCCCCCCTGCTCTGCACATTTTGTATGTTTCTCTTATGGCTTCTCTTATGGCAGACGTTTGTTCTATTCGAACATAAGTGCCCTGTGAACATCACAGGATATTCCGCCATGATTCCAGTTCGAAACTAACATTTATGTTCCATTCAAAATGCACTGAAGTGTGCGAGACATGAATTTAAATTGTCTTTATTTACAGAGGTACATGATGTCACACTTGTCCGTGTGTGAAGATGTTGCACAGTGCAAATCTGTGAATAAATGTTCCGAAGTGAGGAAAACTTCAACAGATTTCCCCTGCTCAGGGAGTAGGGAGCAATAAACCCTGTGTAGGGACCATGTTAATGGAGCTCACTTCTAACGAGCTGATAATCTGAATCAGGTGTGTTAACAAAGAGAGACGTGCAAAAGATGCAGAGCTGAGGGGCGTGAGGACTGGAATTGAGAACCGCTGGTGTAGAGTAGCGCTTGTTGTTTGTCATTTCTGTGATCACAAATGCAGACATGTTTTATGTTTACGCAGCGTGATGCAACGCAACGCAACGCGTAAAAACACAGTATAAGTCATTATAATCTGTAGTTATGTCCCCACAGGATGCAACAAATGCTTTGTTTGTAATGGGTTTTATTGTTTTTGTCTTGTCTTGCCGGTGTTCTGACCGGGACATGCATCAAAGTATGACAAGGGGTGTAACATTTCCGTTACATGCTTGAGGCATTCGGCCAATCACAAAGCACTGGAAAGCTGGCCAATCAGAGCACACCTCACTTTTCAGACAGATGAGCTTTGTAAAAAACGACTCGTTTCAGAAGGCGGGGCATAGAGGAGAAACAATAATGTACAGTATGTGGAAAATAACATATTTCATTACACCAAATACACAAAATAATGTTCTTTTTAGCAGCATCATATGACCCCTTTAATGGCAAATTAGTTCAATAATTAACTTAATGAGAAAATTAGATTTGACTAATTTTGACTTATTTGAAATATATAATTAATTCTATAATTCTATATATAAACTAATTCTGAACTAGTAAAAAAAATAGACTTAATAAACTTAAAAATGCAATATTAATGGTACAAGGCATTCAAAAACATGATGCAGCATCAGTCTCCAGTCTGGACTACTAGTCAACTCTCAAACAATCTAGACTGAGACTTCAGCTGTCACATATTAGCATGATGCAGCTGAAGCTCAACTCAATATTTCATAGTTATGAGTGTTTAATCTTGAGAATTCACAGGCAGTAAAAAAAACAAAAAACTAATCAAAAAGTTTGCAATCAAAGACTCAGCATTAACTACATCCTCAAGAGCTCAGCTGTAATTGAGCTGAGAGAAGCACTAATCGGGACAGTGATACACGGTTCAGAGATATCAGAGGAAGTGAGATTCAAACTAATGGTACCTTTGGCTCCTGGTTTTCCAGGGAGACCGTAGTATCCTTGAGGCCCCTTGGGGCCCATGATTCCTCTGGGTCCGGCTTCTCCAGCAGGACCTGCAGGTCCCGCTGGTCCCGGTGGTCCCATGGGTCCTGGAGTTCCGGGGGCTCCAATGGGAAGAGGCTTCTTGGCTACTTCCTTCTTGTAGGCATCTAAATGTTCTGTTTGATACAATACAATGTTATACTTAAGTTGCCGTTGATAAAGAAAAATAAAGTTGATGTTGGTGTTTTAAAGTGATTAACTAATAGAGATGTCATGCCTTCAACAACAGCTGAGCAAATCTCACGGATCTTCTCGTCACTCATCTTAGGTGCCTATTAAAGTAAATAGAGAACAAAATCAGCAACAACTGCAGAGCAAACATTTCCAGTCAAAGATGAACAATGTCACAAAGCATGTACTCACAGGTAGACCTCTGGGACCAGGGGGTCCTGATAGTCCTCGTTCCCCCTCCAGACCTCTGGCTCCCTGCGGTCCGGTCATACCCTCATGACCTGGCTGTCCTGGACGACCATCAGCTCCTGAAGCTCCTCTCTGGCCTTTCTCTCCACGCAGATCAAACAAGTAACATTTTTAAACCTAATACTGATTTATTGTACCTATATGTATAATCATTTTTGTGGTTAGGGTGGGGGCTTAATTTGTAAAGTATGCATTTTATGAGAAAATGTTTGAACAAAATGTTAAACGATTAATGGCAAATGCCATTCTTATTTATTTGTTTAATATGTATTTAAGGGTTCACCAGACTAATCAAATAATAATCGAAAGATTAACTGTAAAAACAATGGTTAGATTGATTTACAAATGAAAATAAATAAAGAAATAAATAATAAGTTGCAGCCACAAAATATATTACATACAGTACATGCATGGAAAAATATTGGAAAAATTATTTATGAAATAAATGTATTTATTTTTAAATCTATCACTGATTTGTTTTAGTTATACATTTATGAGATGTCTGCTATTTTTATTAGATGGTCTGCTATTTATTTTTGGTCTTTTACAACCTAAAACTCCAATAATATGAGTGTGTATGTACAGCATGCTTACCTCGCCCTTGATGCCAGCAATACCCGGAGGCCCCTGTAAACCATTATTAAAAACCATCACACTACTGTACACATACTGGAATATCATAATTAGAGGGTGTGACAGGTATGCTGCTATAAATATTGCGAACCTGATCACCCTTCATGCCTGGTTCTCCTGCAACACCTGGATCTCCCTGTGGAGTGATGAGAGAAAAAATAAATAAATTACACGGTACCCATACAAGTGCAGGAATCTAAATGCTCACTGAGTACTTTCTAATTTACCTCACTTCCTTTGGGACCAACGGGACCCATCGGGCCCTAAAATAAGAAATATACTGTACATAACCATACACACACAACGGCGATAATACGTTTCTGTGTTATGCTTATTACAATGAACAATGAGCACACCTGGTCTCCTTTATGACCCGTGTGACCCTTGATTCCACGAGGGCCCATGAGTCCTAGGTCACCTTTATCTCCCTGCGGAAGCAGTCAAGATAAAGAATTACAATATCAATCTAGAATTATACAGCACTTCACCAAATAATTGCCTTTTATCAGTACTCATTCATGTACTGTCATTATGACAAATAGAGAAAATGGTGTGAATAGCAACCCATTTTTTTTTCTAAATTCAGTAAATGAGTTAGATATAAAATTACACAAACATGTTTTGTATAATTATTATGCACAGTTAGTATTAGTGCATCACCTAACATTAGATGCTGAAAACAGTATGCAAGGGGTGCATGACTGCATGCTTTTAAACCAGTATTGTCCAACAGAGACTACAGTATATAACAGGGTTTCTGCAGGCTTTATGAAAGAAAAAGACTTTTTAAGACAATTGAAAAAAAAATAAACAAAATAAAAGGAATAATTATATTAGTGATGCTTTAAAGTTTTTATCAATTTCCAATAGATCGCTATTATTTTTAATTTATTATAATAGAAAATCTGATCACACTGCACAGAAGTCATATTCTTCCTCCATATTTCCTCATATTGACTTGAGAAGCAAAATGACTAAATAATGTCTTGTTTTCTCAGAAATTATTTAGTAATTTTCCTGGTAAACCCTAAATTTGAGATGCAGCGTTGTTTAGCCGAGGTGAGTTGCAGATTAGAAACAAGTGGAAATCACTTCATTTAAAGTTTGTTGGTGTCAGTATACACACACACCCTCTGGTAAATTCAGTGTTTACTGTATAGCATGCAAACCCTCCTTTACTGTAACAGCATTCAGAGTAGTAGCAGCAGCTTTGAGAATCATTTCAGGAATTTTTTTTTTTTTTTTTTTTAATTTATATTTAATGTATATATACATAAAAATAAAACAGATAGAATAGAAAAAGGAATAGGGTTAGAGGCATTTTTTTGCTTTTGTTAATTGTATAATGAAAAACAAAACAAATAGATAGAACACAAAAAGATTAGAGAAGCTAGTGTTATTTTTATTTTTTTTTGTAAGAAAAGCAATTAGTAAATGTGCAAGTCTAAAAGGGGCAAGTGTTTTTTTTTTTTTTTTTTAAGAATAGAATGAGAATAGAGAGTAATAGAGTGAGATGGTCAAATAAAGATGGAAGAGACGTGTTTTTAGCTGATTCTTGAAGGTGGCTAAGGACTCAGCTGCTGGGATTGAGTTGGGCAGGTCATTCCACCAGGAGAGAACATTTAATTAAAGTCTGTGAAAGTGATTTTGTGCCTCTTTGGGATGGCAAAATAGAGCAACGTTCACATGCAGAACGCAAGCTTCTAGAGGGCACATAAGTCTGAAGTAATGAATTTACGTAAAGGGATGTTTAAAGATCCATAATCAGACCAACAGTCCAACCCACCTGGATTCCTTGCGGGCCCACTGTGCCGACTGGACCCTGTTTTCCTGGTTCACCCTGAGGAAGGAAGTTTGTCGATTAATTGAATTGATTTTTATGAAATTACTATGAATTGCAATCTAACCAATTGTAACAGATGTAAAAAAAAAAAAAACCCTTTAAAAAAACCTTCAAAAATTCAAAAAGAAAAAACAAAGACATTGTTTATATGTTCAAATTATGCTTTTGTTACAGTGGCTCCTTTGGCTCCTGGAGTTCCATCTTCTCCTGGTGGTCCAAGTGCTCCCTAGAAATAAAATAAACACATAACAAAATATAACAATGTCTTCAATTAAAAATAAAAAAAAACAAAAAGCTAATGTAATAATACTTACATCTTTACCAGGAAGCCCAACTGGACCAGTCGGTCCTACAGCGCCAGTTTCACCCTGTAAAAGAGAAAGCGATTGCTTGTCATGCATCACTGTTTTGAAATTTAAATTAGATTCAGCATATTTCATTTTCATGTAAATGAAGTTTTACCTTCTGGCCTGCAGGCCCCACGAGTCCCTGTTTTCCTGGTAAACCCTAAATTTGAGATGCAGCGTTGTTTAGCCGAGGTGAGTTGCAGATTAGAAACAAGTGGAAATCACTTCATTTAAAGTTTGTTGGTGTCAGTATACACACACACCCTCAGGTAAATTCAGTGTTTACTGTATAGCATGCAAACCCTCCTTTACTGTAACAGCATTCAGAGTAGTAGCAGCAGCTTTGAGAATAAATTTCAGGAAAAGCATAGCAGAATAACATAACAAAACATATGCACATGCTGATTAACTCACTGGAATTCCCACAATTCCTCTGACACCAATGGCTCCGGGCAGACCTGGCTCTCCCTGCCAAGCAGACCGCAAAATCTCAAACTCTTCTTCGATTTTTATCATTGAACAAACCAGATTTAGGAATCATTTTGTCACTAAACAATATGCATTTTAATAATCAAATATGTAAAAAATCTGTATCATATAAACCAAATACACTGCATTCATACATTCTGAATTCTATGCCTTATCATGCAAATGATCATCATAACTCACCTTCTCTCCTGGAGCTCCTGCTGCTCCGTCAGATCCATGCTTTCCTGGCTCACCCTACAAAAAAATAATATTCATCATCATTAAAGTTGACATTTCAGATAACTCTTCCAGCACCATTTCATAATTATTCCAGTGATGGCAAATATGAAACATAAATCTGATGAATCAGTCACTCACAGTGTCACCCTTGGCTCCAGAAGCTCCTTTCTCTCCCGGTGCTCCAATCGCACCCTAAAACAACATATTAGAATTCTTCAGATAGAAACAAGGTAATTTAAATGATTTTACAATTTTTTTTTTGTTGTTTTTGAGTAGGGTAGATCATATGGACAGCAATAACTCACATCATCTCCTTTAGGCCCAGGATGCCCCTGTCGCCCTCTAATGCCTTCAACACCCTGTTAAGACACACAAATATTAATATCATTGTATATTATATTATTCAACTGTATAAATCATAAAACTGAGCATAGAGTATAACACACAGGCTAGCTCTTAAATCATGTTTTCTAACCTATAAGCTCCGTTGTAAATTTCCAATAGGCTGGTTTGCTGTATATTCTCTTCTCATAAACATTCGATAAATAAAAGACTTAAAACCTCTGTATTTTGATACCAGACTAGAAAACAAAAAGATCAGTCAATGAACTATAGCTCACTTACTGGTGATCCTGGTGGTCCAGTGGGTCCTGGGATCCCGTTGAATCCAGGAGGACCCTGCAGACATAAAACACAAAGGCTAGCTCTTATAATATACCCACACTTGCTTTTTGTTCTGTATACAAGAGATATCTGCATATCTGCTCATAGAGCACTGCAATTCAGTTGGCTGTATTGAGTTTCAAAAAAATGTAATTATTATTTCATGCATTGATCAGACTCGAGGATAATGCTCTGTAAGCATTCCTCTCGCTCTTTCCTCGTCTGCTTCGGATGAAGATGTTTTAAGTCTTACCCGATCTCCTTTATCACCATGAGGTCCAGAGAATCCGATTGGCCCTCGCTGACCCTGCATGGAAATTTATTTTATTATTTTTTCTTCAATACTTGTTTTGTGTATAGTGCTTTGCCAATATTATATATGTAAACACAATCATGCCAATATAATACTTTAAATTGACACTGATATTCCTGGTCACAGACAATATTGAAAACTGTTATGCAAAAACAAATAAACAAGCTTTCATACATCCTCTCCTGGACGTCCAGGAGGACCTTGCTCTCCGGCGGTCCCTTGCTCACCCTGTTAATTAAGAAGAAAATGCTTATGGTGTTTATTGATTTAAAGTCCAGGAGCGCTTGTTTATTACGGTTTCTTGATTTTTAAAATCAACTGATTTTAAAATTAATCTTACCTTTTCACCTTGGGTACCTGGCACACCGTCCAGACCGGGAAGACCTCGATGTCCCTGGAAGAGAGATTCAATTTAATAATACATTCACTCACTAGAAAAGTAGCTGGTGTTTGGCCAAAAAAAAAAAAAAAACATTCTTCAGTGAGCAAAATGATGTATAGCTGCACCAGAAAGCACATTCAGTCTTTCTGCAACAAGAAGTAAGTGGAACCTTTTAAGAGATGTTTCAATATTTTATTTTTAATTTAAAGCAATACTTCAATTTCTTAACTTTTGTTTTCTGAGTCAAAGTTTAATCCTTAGGGTTGAGGACTCACCTTCATCCCTGGCAGACCATGCAGTCCCTGAGGTCCAGCTGGACATGTTGTCTGGCACTGCTAACAAAATAAGACACACACATGCATCAGGTCTATTCATCATCAACTGTAACATCAGATAGGAAGTGAAGAATAACACACAACCAGCCTGTAGCTCACCAGAGACATGCAAACCGAGCACTGAAGGTTTAAGATGAGGGAGCACAACAGACACTGCAACCGACTGCCAACTCTTTAGATGAGCCAGTGACAAATTATTAGGGCTGGGTATTGAGATATATTTCATGATTCAATTAAATTTCGATCTCAAATCAAATCAATTTGATTCAATATTGATTCATTTAGATATAAGCAATCAGGTACAGTAATTATCAATTTTGCTTTTCATGGAAAAAAAAAATCTCTCAACTAATGCTATTTTATTACACTACTATATTTAACTTAACAAAACATATTTAAAGGTTTTTTTTTTTTTTTTTTTTTTTTTTAAAAAACAACGATATATTTATTCTAACTTTATGTAATGATTATTATGTTTTAACTCCTGTTTGTTTTTGAAATATAAACATTTAAACAGTGGATGTCATAACTTATTTTAATTACAGATATATTTAAACATTAATTATAGACAGGTTAACTAAAAATATATGTAATAAAGTATATATATTAAGCAAAATGCTCTTTTCTACAGTTCATTTTTCTAACTATCAAGTTTGTTCACTGAATGGTTTTTCTGAGGTAAATGTATCATGTGACATTGTTTACAAGCTGTTTCACTGATGTCTTTCTGCAGTTGAACTCTGATTGAGCGATTACATGAGACATTATACATTTTGGTAAGTTTCTGTTTCTGTTAAATACTGTTTCTATATTTTCTTTTTATCAATGTTCTTTTGGTGCTATAAGAGGCAATCTGTTCACATTTCGCCAGAAGTGTGGCGCTACAGTGATCTGTCACACCACATTAAAGTGTGCCAAATCATTATTTATTGTTTGACTTTTGTAATACAATTGACAGAATTTGAAAGCTGAGACTTTGTTTCATATCAAAACTGACCAAGCAAAAAGTTTCTTGTGTTGTACTGGATGGGAGGTGCGCTACAAATAATGTTTACGTTTTGTTCACGCATTAAATGAAAACAGCATAGATTGATTATTTGGATTAAAGAATGATTAAAATCAAGAATTCGATATTGTCAGCACTTTGTCAGCACGTTGACATTTTCCAAGTTCCACATGTGGCATACTCTATCTTTTTTGGTTTTAGGATCTACAGTAGGTCTGATATGCAGGTTCTGTGTGTCCATGTGAAACATGAATATTATTAAAATCTAACAAGCACTCACAGTCTCCCCACTTCCCTCAGGGTTCCCAGCACCTTGTGGTCCCTACGGACAGCAGAATGACAGCAGCGTAGTTTAGATTCAGAGACACACACACAAGCAAAGCCTCAAATGTAACAGCGGTCAGAACGGATCTGTGTAAAAACTCGCCATTAGTTTTAAACCCTCTGAAAGCCAACAGAAGTCACCTGATCCAGTTAAGTAAGGGTTAACAGAAGGGACAAAAAGACTCAAAACATCTTAGAATGTCTAAAACAAAAAGTGAACCTGAATGTATAAGAGAAAGTCAATAGCATACCTTCAGCCAAAATTCCCTTCAAGGCTTTCTTTTTTTGTATGTATCTTAGAGTGTACGTTTAGTAACTTACTGTAATTGTACTAACAAAAGGTTGACAACATAAAATTTTGTCCATCTAATACACAAAGTATTATATCAATTTCATGATACCAAAACAGATCTTGTTTTTATCTTGTGTCACATTTTTTTTATTTTCAGTGTTGTAAGCAGACTAAGAACAAAGTTTTAATTAAAAAAATACAAATTTGTCAATATAGATGCTGAAATGTGTTCAGTGTTTTACAACTTATCTTAATACCCCATGAGGTTCATGTAAAAATCAAATAACTGTAAATAAATAAATAAAATAAAAATGTATAGTCAAAGTTAATGTTAAAAAGTAATTTAGCTCAGTTAAACATTTCTATGTTTCTGTTTATTTTAGATAAAATAGATCTTGATTTGTCTAAATTCTTCTGTTTGAAATTTGATATTCTCATTCAAATACCCCCCCCATTAAACAAATCACACCCCATGTATATATACCCATTTATGTATACATATACTATGCATATATGTAAATGAAAGCTAAATATGTATATATTTGGACTAAACTGAATTAAACTCATTCTAGTAGTTTGATCTTGTAAGTTAGTAAGAAAGCATTTGAAAAATGTAAAATGCTAAAAATGGTAGAAGTCAATGGTAGAAGTTGGTCTTACTGCTGGTCCTGGAGGTCCTGGTGGGCCTGGTGGTCCTGGGAGCCCAATTCCTCCTCTTGGTCCAGGAGGACCCTGGAAAATTCAATACCATAAAGAACACTTAAATTCAGGTACCAGAAACAATCAACATAGCTACAATAACAAGATTAAGTATGAAGACGTATATCTAATGCCAAATTCACACTGCAAAGGTGGCAAATAAGCACTTCTGATGTGGCATTTAGTTATCTTTACACAGACACTTTAATGCAGCTCAGAGGTGGCATGAATGCATTAACACAGTAATGATAACTATATACTTTGATACTAGGGTCAGAGCAGGTATAATTTAGCCTGGCTTTTAGCATGACTTCTTCTGAGCAGGCACAGAGCAGCTGTATGTGCTTAGGTGTATAAAGATGCCTTTATATGTGTCTTAGTGTATTGTTTGCCATTTTGAAAGGAATTCTGACCTCTGGTCCGATGTTTCCCTCGTCTCCTGGAGTACCAGGCTTCCCTGGGGTTCCCTGCATGAGTGGAAAACAGTGTTAAAAAGTTAAAAAGTACAATTAAAAGCTGAGAGTGAGACAAATTAAAGTAAGACCAGGTTTTTCACATACTGGAGGCCCGACAGTCTCTGCCCCCTAGAAAAAGAAAATACAAAGTCAAATCTTAAGAATGAATTAATTTGTCTTAAAAAAGGCATTACAAAAGCATTATTTACTTTGCAAGTAAATACAATCAAAAAGACAAGAAAACAATAAGACAACACAATGTCAGCACATTTAGCATTGAACGATTTGATTGTTTTCCTAAATGGAAAACAAAATACTCACAGGGGGTCCAGCAGGTCCAGGGAAACCAGGGAGACCCTACAAGTGAAGGTTTTTAATGTTTTTTATTAAAGAAGTTTCTTATGCTCATCAAGCCTATATCTATTTGATCAAAAGAGACTCCATCAATAAACTTACTGATTATTTAGCAGAAAATTATGCAGAATCACAAAAAAAAAAAAAAAAAAAAAAAAAAAAAAAACACTTTTATTGACTTTGCGTTGTGTTACATTATTGCAGAATTATTGTCTATTAAGATCTCTTACTCTTTCCCCCACCAGTCCTCGTGGTCCCATGGG